>NC_052331.1:34510397-34840744 GCF_016432855.1 Salvelinus namaycush
TGTCCCCCTCCTTAGCGTCCTTTGAGTGGCGACCCTCACCCCCGACCATGGTCCAGGAACCTTCACTAAGGCCCCTCCTACATAGAGGAGACAACTCAGGAACGAGAGGTAGCTCAGGCCAGAGAGGTAGCTCAGGCCAGAGAGGTAGCTCAGGCCAGAGAGGTAGCTCAGGCCAGAGGGGTAGCTCAGGCCAGAGGGGTAGCTCAGGACAGAGGGGTAGCTTAGGACAGAGGGACAACTCTGTACTAATGGCAGCTCCGGACTGAGTGGCAGCTCCGGACTGGGTGGCAGCTCATGACTGTAGGGCAGCTCATGACTGGAGGGCAGCTCATGACTGGAGGGCAGCTCATGACTGTAGGGCAGCTCATGACTGAAGGGCAGCTCATGACTGAAGGGCAGCTCATGACTGAAGGGCAGCTCATGACTGTAGGGCAGCTCATGACTGTAGGGCAGCTCATGACTGTAGGGCAGCTCATGACTGTAGGGCAGCTCTGGCAGCTCCTGACTGGCTGGCGGTTCTGGCAGCTCCTGACTGGCTGGCGGCTCTGGCAGCTCCTGACTGGCTGGCGGCTCTGGCAGCTCCTGACTGGCTGGCGGCTCTGGCAGCTCCTGACTGGCTGGCGGCTCTGGCAGCTTCTGACTGGCTGGCGGCTCTGGCAGCTTCTGACTGGCTGGCGGCTCTGGCGGCTCCTGACTGACGGACGGCTCTAGCGGCTCCTGACTGACGGACGGCTCTAATGGCTCGGGACAGACGGGCGGCTCAGAAGGCGCTGGGCAGACGGATGGCTCAGAAGGCGCTGGGCAGACGGATGGCTCAGACGGCGCTGGGCAGACGGATGGCTCAGACGGCGCTGGGCAGACGGATGGCTCAGACGGCGCTGGACAGACGGATGGTTCAGACGGCGCTGGGCAGACAGATGGCTCAGACGGCGCTGGGCAGACAGATGGCTCAGAGGGCGCTGGGCAGACAGATGGCTCAGACGGCGCTGGGCAGACAGATGGCTCAGACGGCGCTGGGCAGACGGATGGCTCAGACGGCGCTGGGCAGACGGCCGACTCTGACCCGCTGAGGCGCACAGTAGGCCTGGTGCGTGGTGCCGGAACTGGTGGTACCGGACTGGAGACACGCACCTCAAGGCTAGTGCGGGGAGCAGGAACAGGGCACACTGGACTCTCGATGCGCACTATAGGCCTGGTGCGTGGTACCGGCACTGGTGGTACCGGGCTGAGGTCACGCACCTCAGGGCGAGTGCGGGGAGAAGGAACAGTGCGTACAGGGCTCTGAGGACGCACATGAGACTTGGTGCGTGGTGCCGGAACTGGAGGCACTGGGCTGGATACGCACACTACAGGGAGAGTGCGTGGAGGAGGAACAGGGCTCTGGAGACGCACTGGAAACCTGGTGCGTGGTGTAGGCACTGGTGGTACTGGCCTGGAGCGAGGAGGTGGCGCCGGAAATACCGGACCGTGCAGGCGTACTGGCTCCCTTGAGCACTGAGCCTGCCCAACCTTACCTGGTTGTATGCTCCCCGTCGCCCGACCAGTGCGGGGAGGTGGAATAACCCGCACCGGGCTATGTAGGCGAACCGGGGACACCATGCGTAAGGCTGGTGCCATGTAAGCCGGCCCGAGGAGACGTACTGGTGGCCAGATATGTAGGGCCGGCTTCATGACATCCGGCTCAATACTCAATCTAGCCCTGCCAGTGCGGGGAGGTGGAATAACCCGCACCGGGCTATGCACACGTACAGGAGACACCGTGCGCTCTACTGCGTAACACGGTGTCTGCCCGTACTCTCGCTCTCCACGGTAAGTACAGGGAGTGGGCGCAGGTCTCCTACCTGACTTCGCCACTCTCCCTTCTAGCCCCCCCCCCCAAGACATTTTTGGGGTTTACTCACAGGCTTCCGTGCTAGACGCGTCCCCTCATAACGCTGGTTCCTCTCTCCGGTTTCCTCCGCTCTCCGAGCTGCCTCCAGCTGTTCCCATGGGAGGCGATCCTTTCCAGCCAGGATCTCCTCCCATGTGTAGCAACCCTTGCCGTTCAAAACATCCTCCCATGTCCATTCCTCCTTCGTGCGCTGTCTCTCTCTCCCGTTACACCGCTGCTTGATCCTTTGGTGGTGGGTGGTTCTGTAACGGTCGTCTTTCGGTGAGAGAGTGGACCAAGGCGCAGCGGGTGATGAATACATAATGCTTTATTTGACAAGACGAACACTGACACGAAATACACTTGATAATTACAAAATAACAAACGCACGTAGACAGACCTGAACTAACGAACTTACATATACACGAAGAACGCATGAACAGGAACAGACTACATAAAACGAACGAACAAACCGAAACAGTCCCGTGTGGTGCACGTACACAGACACGGAAGACAACCACCCACAACAAACAATGTGAAATAACCTACCTTAATATGGCTCTCAATCAGAGGAAACGCCAAACACCTGCCTCTAATTGAGAGCCATACCAGGCAACCCATTAACCCAGCATAGAAAACACATAACATAGACTACCCACCCAAACTCACGCCCTGACCAATTAAACACATACCAAACAGAAAACAGGTCAGGAACGTGACAGAACCCCCCCCTCAAGGTGCGAACTCCGGGCGCACCCCTAAAACTCAAGGGGAGGTCTGGGTGGGCATCTGTCCGCGGTGGCGGCTCCGGCGGTGGACGAGGACACCACTCCACCACTGTCTTTGTCCCCCTCCTTAGCGTCCTTTGAGTGGCGACCCTCGCCCCCGACCATGGTCCAGGAACCTTCACTAAGGCCCCTCCTACATAGAGGAGACAACTCAGGAACGAGAGGTAGCTCAGGAACGAGAGGTAGCTCAGGCCAGAGAGGTAGCTCAGGCCAGAGGGGTAGCTCAGGACAGAGGGGTAGCTTAGGACAGAGGGACAACTCTGTACTAATGGCAGCTCCGGACTGAGTGGCAGCTCCGGACTGGGTGGCAGCTCCGGACTGGGTGGCAGCTCCGGACTGGGTGGCAGCTCCGGACTGTAGGGCAGCTCATGACTGTAGGGCAGCTCATGACTGTAGGGCAGCTCATGACTGGAGGGCAGCTCATGACTGGAGGGCAGCTCATGACTGGAGGGCAGCTCATGACTGGAGGGCAGCTCATGACTGAAGGGCAGCTCATGACTGTAGGGCAGCTCATGACTGTAGGGCAGCTCATGACTGTAGGGCAGCTCATGACTGTAGGGCAGCTCATGACTGTAGGGCAGCTCTGGCAGCTCCTGACTGGCTGGCGGTTCTGGCAGCTCCTGACTGGCTGGCGGCTCTGGCAGCTCCTGACTGGCTGGCGGCTCTGGCAGCTCCTGACTGGCTGGCGGCTCTGGCAGCTCCTGACTGGCTGGCGGCTCTGGCAGCTCCTGACTGGCTGGCGGCTCTGGCAGCTTCTGACTGGCTGGCGGCTCTGGCGGCTCCTGACTGACGGACGGCTCTAGCGGCTCCTGACTGACGGACGGCTCTAATGGCTCGGGACAGACGGGCGGCTCTAATGGCTCGTGGCAGACGGATGGCTCAGAAGGCGCTGGGCAGACGGATGGCTCAGACGGCGCTGGGCAGACGGATGGCTCAGACGGCGCTGGACAGACGGATGGTTCAGACGGCGCTGGGCAGACAGATGGCTCAGACGGCGCTGGGCAGACAGATGGCTCAGACGGCGCTGGGCAGACAGATGGCTCAGAGGGCGCTGGGCAGACAGATGGTTCAGACGGCGCTGGGCAGACAGATGGCTCAGACGGCGCTGGGCAGACAGATGGCTCAGACGGCGCTGGGCAGACGGATGGCTCAGACGGCGCTGGGCAGACGGATGGCTCAGACGGCGCTGGGCAGACGGCCGACTCTGACCCGCTGAGGCGCACAGTAGGCCTGGTGCGTGGTGCCGGAACTGGTGGTACCGGACTGGAGACACGCACCTCAAGGCTAGTGCGGGGAGCAGGAACAGGGCACACTGGACTCTCGATGCGCACTATAGGCCTGGTGCGTGGTACCGGCACTGGTGGTACCGGGCTGAGGTCACGCACCTCAGGGCGAGTGCGGGGAGAAGGAACAGTGCGTACAGGGCTCTGAGGACGCACATGAGGCTTGGTGCGTGGTGCCGGAACTGGAGGCACTGGGCTGGATACACACACTACAGGGAGAGTGCGTGGAGGAGGAACAGGGCTCTGGAGACGCACTGGAAACCTGGTGCGTGGTGTAGGCACTGGTGGTACTGGCCTGGAGCGAGGAGGTGGCGCCGGAAATACCGGACCGTGCAGGCGTACTGGCTCCCTTGAGCACTGAGCCTGCCCAACCTTACCTGGTTGTATGCTCCCCGTCGCCCGACCAGTGCGGGGAGGTGGAATAACCCGCACCGGGCTATGTAGGCGAACCGGGGACACCATGCGTAAGGCTGGTGCCATGTAAGCCGGCCCGAGGAGACGTACTGGTGGCCAGATATGTAGGGCCGGCTTCATGACATCCGGCTCAATACTCAATCTAGCCCTGCCAGTGCGGGGAGGTGGAATAACCCGCACCGGGCTATGCACACGTACAGGAGACACCGTGCGCTCTACTGCGTAACACGGTGTCTGCCCGTACTCTCGCTCTCCACGGTAAGTACAGGGAGTGGGCGCAGGTCTCCTACCTGACTTCGCCACTCTCCCTTCTAGCCCCCCCCCCCCCCCCCAAGACATTTTTGGGGTTTACTCACAGGCTTCCGTGCTAGACGCGTCCCCTCATAACGCTGGTTCCTCTCTCCGGTTTCCTCCGCTCTCCGAGCTGCCTCCAGCTGTTCCCATGGGAGGCGATCCTTTCCAGCCAGGATCTCCTCCCATGTGTAGCAACCCTTGCCGTTCAAAACATCCTCCCATGTCCATTCCTCCTTCGTGCGCTGTCTCTCTCTCCCGTTACACCGCTGCTTGATCCTTTGGTGGTGGGTGGTTCTGTAACGGTCGTCTTTCGGTGAGAGAGTGGACCAAGGCGCAGCGGGTGATGAATACATAATGCTTTATTTGACAAGACGAACACTGACACGAAATACACTTGATAATTACAAAATAACAAACGCACGTAGACAGACCTGAACTAACGAACTTACATATACACGAAGAACGCATGAACAGGAACAGACTACATAAAACGAACGAACAAACCGAAACAGTCCCGTGTGGTGCACATACACAGACACGGAAGACAACCACCCACAACAAACAATGTGAAACAACCTACCTTAATATGGCTCTCAATCAGAGGAAACGCCAAACACCTGCCTCTAATTGAGAGCCATACCAGGCAACCCATTAACCCAACATAGAAAACACATAACATAGACTACCCACCCAAACTCACGCCCTGACCAATTAAACACATACCAAACAGAAAACAGGTCAGGAACGTGACACACTAACTCAAACATACTGTCACTAACTCAAACATACTGTCACTAACTCAAACATACTGTCACTAACTCAAACATACTGTCACTAACTCAAACAATCTGTCACTAACTCAAACAATCTGTCACTAACTCAAACAATCTGTCACTAACTCAAACAATCTGTCACTAACTCAAACATACTGTCACTAACTCAAACATACTGTCACTAACTCAAACATACTGTCACTAACTCAAGCAATCTGTCACTAACTCAAACATACTGTCACTAACTCAAGCAATCTGTCACTAACTCAAACATACTGTCACTAACTCAAGCAATCTGTCACTAACTCAAGCAATCTGTCACTAACTCAAACATACTGTCACTAACTCAAACAACTACCACTAACTCAAACAACTACCACTAACTCAAACAACTACCACTAACTCAAACAACTACCACTAACTCAAACAACTACCACTAACTCAAACATACGGTCACTAACTCAAACATACTGTCACTAACTCAAACATACTGTCACTAACTCAAACATACTGTCACTAACTCAAACATACTGTCACTAACTCAAACAACTATCACTAACTCAAACATACTGTCACTAACTCAAACAACTATCACTAGCTCAAACTTACTAAACTTAGTATTCAATCCCACTAACTATCAATAATCTTCAATCCAGTATCTTTCTATTACATCTCTCCAATGTCTGTCTTCCTGTATTGTTTTCAGTTTGACAGACCCTCTTATTTTCTAACCTCTACACATTCATCTGGTGGGGATACTATGGAATTTTGTAAATAATAAAATCTAGATTAATTTAGTAACAATTATCATAGAAATTAATCTGTCTGAGTCAATTATAAAATAAAAGGGTGTCAAAATGAAAGTCTCTCCGAACCGGTGATAAATATGCGATTTCTACAGTTATAGAAGACAAGAGCATTTGTAAGAAATAGGATCAGTTTGCCTTTTACACTGGGTATCATTGTCACGTTCACTGTCTTCAAACTCCCTGTCATAGATGAGCCAAGGCGCAGCGTGCATGTAATTCCACATTTCTTTCATTCGTAATGAAACCTTCACAAAAAGAACAGGTAAACAGAAACAAACGTGACGCAACCGTGACACACACAAACACACACAGAAAATAAATAATTACCCACAACATTAGGTGGGAAAAAGGCTGCCTAAGTATGATTCCCAATCAGAGACAACGATAGACAGCTGCCTCTGATTGGGAACCACACTCGGCCAAAAACAAAGAAACAGAAAACATAGAATGCCCACCCCACATCACACCCTGACCTCACCAAATAGAGAAATAAAACGGCTCTCTAAGGTCAGGGCGTGACAATCATAAGTATTCACCTTTGGATTTTTAAAAATGTTGTTGCATTACAAAGTAGGATTGAAATAGATTTAATTGTAAAAAAATATATATATATACTGTATATGGCAGTGATCTACACAAAATACTCCATAATGTCAAAGTGAAAAGTGTCAAATTAATGCATATTAAATAACTAAAATATAGTCGTTGCAAAAGAGTCATTAACAAATCACAAAATAAGTTACATGGACTCTGTGTGAAATAATTGGATTGACATGATTCTTTAAAACACACTTCCTCTGTCCCCCATACATACAACATCTGTAAGGTCACTCTGTCAATAATCACATTTCAAGCATAGATTTTCTAAAGCCTCATAAAGAAGGGCAGTGGTTGGCAGATGGGTAACAATAACAAATCAGACATTGAATATCTCTTTATGGTCAAGTTAAGGGGAAGTTCACCCATTTGTACATGCAGCCTTATTTTCAGTCTTTCTGTGCTAGGAGTTGATCCCCCAAACGTTTTTTATAATATATATTTATTTATTTTTGTTACAGAGAAAATTGGTTGTCATCACTTGCTATAGACTACAATGCATTATGAAAATGTGTCTAAGCGTGTTATAAAACACTCCAAACCAACTCATATCACATCAGAATTCTGAATAATGTCCCCAAAGTAAATTTGGCCTTGTGTTGTAGATTATTGTTCTGCTGAAACGTGCATTTCTGTCACGGTGTCTGGTGTAAAGTCGATTGAAGTAGGTTTTCCTTTAGGATTTTGCCTGTGCTTAGCTCTATCTTGTTTCTTTTTATCCTGTAAAACTCCCCGGGCTTAGCCGATGTCATGCATACCCATACCATGATGCAGCCAGCACCATGCTTGAAAATAAGGAGGCAGTTACTCAGCAATGTGTTGTACTGGATTTTCCCCAAACATAAGGCTTTGCAAATAGGCCAAAAAGGGGATTTATTTTCAGTTTTTTTAAAGTATTACTTTGTTATTCTGCATATTTTTATTCTTATTTTCACTCATTTAGGTCATTATTGTGGAGTCACTACAACATTGTTGATCCATCCTCAGTTTTCTCCCATCACAGCCATTGAACTCTGTAACTGTTTTTAAAATCCCCAATGGCCTCATGGTGACATCCCTAAGTAGTTTCCTTTCTGGTCTACAGCTCAGATCAGCAGGACGACTACATCTTTTATGTGTCTGGGTGGTTTAAAACATAATCCACAAAATGATTCTTAACTTGACTCTGCTTAAATATATATTCAATGTCTGATTTGTTATTGTTACCCATCTACCAATCACTGCCCTTCTTTAAGAGGCTTTCAAAAAGCTCCCTGGTCTTTGTAGTTGAATCTGTGCTAGAAACTCAGAACTTAACTGAGGGAACTTACAGTTGTTGTACAGTATGTATGGGGGACAGAGGAAGGAGTAGTCATTAAAAAATTATATCAACCCCTTATTATTTCTCACACAGTGAGTCCACGTAACTTATGTGATTTGTTAAGCCGGGTACTACTCCTGAACTATATCTGATGGAGAAGTTGGGCACTTGGAACTCTACAGTAGCTCGCTGTCTACTTTTAATGACCACACTCCATATACAGCCAATTGCTTCCACCACTGTACATGATAGTGTTCATTAAGTTGATCATGGAGAAGTTGGGCACTTGGTAACTCTACAGTAGCTCTCTCGCTCTCTGTAACCTAATGTACTGTTTAATGACTCCAAGCCTTGTAGCACATTTCATCACTGTACTGAACATGAGGACACAGTCTTTGCGTCTGTAAGCATTTCACTGTAAGGTGTTGCCTGTTGTAAGGTGTTGCCTGTTGTAAGGTGTTGCCTGTTGTAAGGTGTTGCCTGTTGTAATGTGTTGCCTGTTGTAAGGTGTTGCCTGTTGTAAGGTGTTGCCTGTTGTAAGGTGTTGTAAGGTGTTGCCTGTTGTAAGGTGTTGCCTGTTGTAAGGTGTTGCCTGTTGTAAGGTGTTGCCTGTTGTAAGGTGTTGCCTGTTGTAAGGTGTTGCCTGTTGTAAGGTGCTGCCTGTTGTAAGGTGTTGCCTGTTGTAAGGTGTTGCCTGTTGTAAGGTGCTGCCTGTTGTAAGGTGTTGCCTGTTGTAAGGTGGTGCCTGTTGTAAGGTGTTGCCTGTTGCCTGTTGTAAGGTGTTGCCTGTTGTAAGGTGTTGCCTGTTGTAAGGTGTTGTAAGGTGTTGCATGTTGTAATGTGTTGCCTGTTGTAAGGTGTTGCCTGTTGTAAGGTGTTGCCTGTTGTAAGATGTTGCCTGTTGTAAGGTGTTGCCTGTTGTAAGGTGTTGCCTGTTGTAAGGTGTTGCCTGTTGTAAGGTGTTGCCTGTTGTAAGGTGTTGCCTGTTGTAAGGTGTTGCCTGTTGTAAGGTGTTGCCTGTTGTAAGGTGTTGTAAGGTGTTGCCTGTTGTAAGGTGTTGTAAGGTGTTGCCTGTTGTAAGGTGTTGCCTGTTGTAAGGTGTTGCCTGTTGTAAGGTGTTGCCTGTTGTGTACCTGTTGTATTCGGCGCATGTGACAAATACAGTTTGATTTGATTATTAAGTTGATTATGGAAACTGGGAGGGTATATTGCTTTGTGACTCCAATACTTAGACCACTGTATCCTACATGATCTGTATCCTACATGATCTGTATCCTACATGATCTGTATTCTACATGATCTGTATCCTACATTATCTGTATCCTACATTATCTGTATTCTACATGATCTGTATTCTGCATGATCTGTATCCTACATTATCTGTATCCTACATTATCTGTATCCTACATGATCTGTATTCTACATGATCTGTATCCTACATTATCTGTATTCTACATGATCTGTATTGTACATGATCTTTATCCAACATGATCTGTATCCTACATTATCTGTATTCTACATGATCTGTATTGTACATGATCTTTATCCAACATGATCTGTATTCTACATGATCTGTATCCTACATTATCTGTATTCTACATGATCTGTATTGTACATGATCTTTATCCAACATGATCTGTATCCTACATGATCTGTATCCTACATGATCTGTATTGTACATGATCTTTATCCAACATGATCTGTATCCAACATGATCTGTATCCTACATTATCTGTATCCTACATTATCTGTATCCTACATTATCTGTATTCTACATGATCTGTATCCTACATGATCTGTATTCTACATGATCTGTATTGTACATGATCTTTATCCAACATGATCTGTATCCTACATTATCTGTATCCTACATTATCTGTATCCTACATGATCTGTATCCTACATTATCTGTATCCTACATGATCTGTATTCTACATGATCTGTATTGTACATGATCTTTATCCAACATTATCATTATCCTACATAATCTATATCCTACATGAGCTGAATCCTACATGAGCTGAATCCTACATGATCTTCATCCTACATAATCTGAATCCTATTTGTAGCTGTTGTTGTTATTTCTTGGTTGGTGTTAATGTATTCTACTTGCGTGTGAGAATCTGCATGTTCTTCATACATTATGTATTCATAAATTTTATATCAGATAAAAATGTAAATTTTATTACAGCTTGTTGTACTTCACATACATCGTGTGTCAAACTCATTCCATGGAGGGCCGAGTGTCTGTGATTTATCCCTCCACCCTTGTACTCGATTGATGAATTAAGGTCACTGATTAGAAAAGGAACTCCCCTCACCTGGTTGTCTTGGTCTCAGTAAGGAACTCTCCTCACCTGGTTGTCTAGGTCTCAGTAAGGAACTCTCCTCAGCTGGTTGTCTAGGTCTCAGTAAGGAACTCCGCTCACCTGGTTGTCTTGGTCTTAATTGAAAGGGAAAACCCCAAAACCGGCAGATACTCGGCCCTCCGTGAAATGAGTTTGACACCCCTCACTTACATGCAAGCGTCACTTATTTTCTTTCAATGATAATATGGTGATTGAGACATGGAGTCTTTCATACAGAGCAACGTGTGTTATACTGAGATGGGAGACCTGTGCATATAGTGATTAAACTATCTTTCTCTAAATTGCAGCTGTAATCTTTGGAACTCTGTCTCATAGCTGAACCTGTGAGGTATGTTGGCATGATAAGTCATATTGTCTGTTCATTATAGTAGAATAAAGTGGATTCCTCTCCTCTGTTCATTATAGTAGAATAAAATGGATTCCTCTCCTCTGTTCATTATAGTAGCAAAAAATGGATTCCTCTCCTCTGTTCATTATAGTAGAATAAAGTGGATTCCTCTTCTGTGTTCATTATAGTAGAATAAAGTGGATTCCTCTTCTGTGTTCATTATAGTAGAATAAAGTGGATTTCTCTTCTGTGTTCATTATAGTAGAATACAGTGGATTCCTCTCCTCTGATCATTATTTTAAAGTAGTTTCCTCTCCTGTCCTTACCTTAATCTGCACTGATGGGAAAGAAATTGGGCATGTGAATTCAATTCCGTGTAAGGATCCACCATAATGCTTTCACCTGTCCATTATTTATTAGATTTGTTTTATTAGTGAAGATGAATGAGTGGCGACAAGAGAGGGAGCCATGTAAGACAATTATTGAGATACATTCATATTTGGTGTTGTTCTGCACAAGACAAGCCAATATGAGATCATCATGGACTTTTACTGCCCTCTCATGGTCAAATCAGAGGGGTCTGACTAAAGCGTGAAGCAGTGTACGTTTCTTCAGGCTTTTTTTTAAGAAAGGCAATGGGATAATTTGGTCAGCATGAAAATGTATTGCTTATTTGCTACGTGAGGTCTACAGCGCTTTATGGGGTGGCAAAGCTGGGCATGGATTAATTTGTGCCCCCCCAGTATTGTTTCCCCATAAACATAACAGATGGTATATGAATTACAATGCCCAGTTTTGCCAATGTAGCGTTGTTGGGCCTGCCTGGAGCGGGGCCTGCCAGGCATGTCATCCTGGAGCGGGGCCTGCCAGGCATGTCATCCTGGAGCGGGGCCTGCCAGGCATGTCATCCTGGAGCTGGGCCTGCCAGGCATGTCATCCTGGAGCTGGGCCTGCGATCAAAGTTTCCTCATGTTTAGGTTGTTGTTACGAATGAAGGCGCAATCTTACATTACATTTTCTTTTCTTTATATCTCAGTTGTGCCTGTTGTTCACATGCAAATCTGCCACCTCATTTACTAAAATGTTCCCGCCTCCTCCTGTAAACAAATTCTGAATAGCTTTAAATGATGGCTGATCTATAATATTGATCTCCAGTCCGTGTATCCATTAGGTCCTTCTATGAATTTGAGTGGTTACATTTCTCTAGCTCTATCCCTCAACAAAAAAATAGGCTGGGTGTCGCCTTGTTATTGTATGATTCCTTGTATTCCTTGATTCAAATAACTCATCATCAAGCTTTGTTATTTGAATCAGCTAGGACAAAACATGCACCCAGGGTGGGCCCCAGGACTCAGTTTGAGAAACCCTGCTTTAGGCTCTCAATGGAAACTGTTGGAAGTTGAAAAAGTGTTTCATAAAAAAAGAGTGATGTCTGTTTGCTGACTATTTCAAAACAGTCAATAAAGAGCAATACAAGGAGCATCCAAGTTCAGTCAGACATCATTTTACTTCCATGTCCAACAATTGTTATGTTTTGGTCTACATAATTTGTGTTAATTTTAGAAGACATATAAAACATCATCACTCCCACAGTAATGAACAGGTTTTTCAGAGGAGGAATGTAAACTCGGGTCCTACTTCAGTAGCCTTTGGCTGCCCAACAGAGGCCTGCGTTAAACCAACGGCCCCTTCAGCTCTCCAGCCCCTAATTGGAACCTTATGTGGATCAGGTGGAATTCTGGGGATTTTTTGGCGACATCCCAAAGAACCAGAGAATATGTTATTTTCTTGTTATGTTTTTTTCCATTTCTCCGTCCTTCAGCGAGAGAGCTTTTTACATCAGCCCTTCTCTTCCATTTCTCCGTCCTTCAGCGAGAGAGCTTTTTACATCAGCCCTTCTCTTCCATTTCTCCGTCCTTCAGCGAGAGAGCTTTTTACATCAGCCCTTCTCTTCCATTTCTCCGTCCTTCAGCGAGAGAGCTTTTTACATCAGCCCTTCTCTTCCTCCTTTTCCAGAAAGTCGTTCCCGGGAAGAGGGTAGGAGTTTGTTGCGGCATTCCCAGATCTGGAATTGTATCCAGTCAATTTTGGAATAATATTCCCCTGGACTACTAATGATGTTGGAAAGGGAATGGGGCTGTTGAAAACTAAGTGTGGTCATTATTTTCTCTTCGATAACTCTTACTTTTATAGACAGTCATGTGATGCTGTATTTTGACACTGATAGTAGCCACGTTTCAGTGACAGCTATGGGTATGGGTTTGTTATCAATCACATTGAAAGCTGAGGAAAGTTTAACTATTACCTTGCAACTTAATTGACAAATAAATAGAAATAAGTTATTTAACAAAAATAAGTTATTTTCCATTAGATAATACTTCATAATTTTACATTCATTTCGTTAATTTGAGGAAAGAGTGGAATCCCTTTATGTGCTCTTCTAATGATTTACTTTATATTTTTAAATGTTAGACTTTATTTGATTGAATAGACTGGTAACCTGACATTCTGTAAGTGATATAAGGTCATTAACATAATCAGTACATTGGGCCTCCCGAGTGGCGCAGCGGTTTAAGGCACTGCATCACAGTGCTAGAGGTGTCACTACAGATCCGGGTTCGATCCCGGGCTGTGTTGCAGCCGGCCGCGACCGGGAGAGCCATGAGGCAGCTCACAATTAGCCCAGCGTCGTCCAGGTTAGGGGAGGGTTTGGCCAGCTGGGATGTCCTTGTCCCATTGCGCTCCAGCGACTCCTTGTGGTGGCCAGGTGCATGCATGCTGACTTCGGTCACCAACTGAGCGGTGTTTCCTCTGACACATTGGTGCGGCTGGCTTCTGGGTTAAGCGAGCAGTGTGTCAAGAAGCAGTAGCGGCTTGGCTGGGTCATGTTTCAGAGGACGCATGGCTCTCGAACATCGCCTCTCCCAAGTCCATTTGGGAGTTGCAGTGATGGGACAAGACTGTAACTACCAATTGGGGAGAAAAAGGGGTAAAAAATAAATAAACTACCAGTATATTAGCCATGGTGCATATAACCTAAGATCTAAGTTATTTTTCTAATTACAGATCATTATACAGTTGAAGTCGGAAGTTTACATACACTTACACACATACACTCAACCACTCCACAAATTTCTTGTTAACAAACTATAGTTTTGGCAAGTCGGTTAGGACATCTACTTTGTGCATGACACAAGTAATTTTTCCAACAATTGTTTACAGACAGATTATTTCACTTATAATTCACTGTATCACAATTCCAGTGGGTCAGAAGTTTATATGCTCCTTTTACTTGGCCTTCACAGCTGGTTGGCACTTTCCTCTAATTACCTCCACTTAGAGCTGTCCGTGTCGGAGTGCCCAGCTCCCGTATTCCCAGCAGAGGGAGCCAACGTTGCCTCACGTACCTCCCCTCTATTATCATCCCCTGGGGTAGACCTCCTGGGATACCACAATATATATATATAAAGGCGACTCTGGGATGCTGGCCTTCTAGGCAGAGTTGCAAAGAAAAAGACTGGCCAATAAAAATAAAAGATTAAAATGGGCAAAAGAACACAGACACTGGACAGAGGAACTCTGCCTAGAAGGCGAGCATCCCAGAGTCACGTCTTCACTGTTGACCTTGAGACTGGTGTTTTCGATGGGGACTATTTAATGAAGCTGCCAGTTGAGGACGTGAGGTGTCTGTTTCTCAAACTAGACATTCTAATGTACTTGTCCTCTTGCTCAGTTGTGCACCGGGGCCTCCCACTCCTCTTTCTATTCTGGTTAGAGCCAGTTTGCACTGTTCTGTGAAGGGAGTAGTACACAGCGTTGAACAAAATCTTCAGTTTCTTGGCCATTTCTCGCATGGAATAGCCTTCATTTCTCAGAACAAGAATAGACTGACGAGTTTCAGAAGAAAGGTCTTTGTTTCTGGTCACTTTGAGACTGTATTCGAATACACAAATGCTGATGCTCCAGATACTCAACTAGTCTAAAGAAGGCCAGTTTTATTGCTTCTTTAATCTGCACAACAGTTTTCAGCTGTGCTAACATAATTGCAAAAGGGTTTTCTAATGATCAATTAGCCTTTTAAAATTATAAACTTGGATTAGCTAACACAACGTGCCAATGGAACACAGGAGTGATGGTTGCTGATAATGGGCCTCTGTACGCCTATGTAGATATTCCATTAAAAATCAGCCGTTTCCAGCAACAAAGTCATTTACAACATTAACAATGTCTACACTGTATTTCTGATCAATTTGATGTTATTTTAATGGACAAAAAAATTGCTTTTCTTTCAAAAATAAGGACATTTCTAAGTGACCCCAAACTTTTGAACGGTAGTGTATGTATATATATACAGTGTGTTTGGAAAGTATTCAGACCCCTTGACTTTTTCCACATTATGTTACATTACAGCCTTATTCTAAAATGGATTAAATCGTTTTTTCCCCCTCATCAATCTACACACAATACCCCATAATGACAAAGTAAAAACTGGTTTTATAGAAATTTTAGCAAATGTATTAAAAATAAAAAACTGAAATATCACATTGACATAAGTATTCAGACCCTTTACTAAGTACTTTGTTGAAGCACCTTTGGCATTAATGACAGCCTTGAGTCTTCTTGGGTATGACATTATAAGCTTGGCACACCTGTATTTGGGGAGTTTCTCCCATTCTTCTCTGCAGATCTTCTCAAGCTCTGTCAGGTTGGATGGGTAGCGTCGCTGCACAGCTATTTTTAGGTCTCTCCCGAGATGTTAGATCTTGTGAAGCTTCGCCCCAGTCTGAAGTCTTGAGCACTCTGGAGCAGGTTTTCATCAAGGATCTCTCTGTACTTTGCTCCGTTCATCTTTCCCTCGATCCTGACAAGTCTCCCAGTCCCTGCCACTGAAAAACATCCCCACAGCATGATGCTGCCATCACCATTCTTCACCGTAGGGATGGTGCCAGGTTTCCTCCACGTGACGCTTGGCATTTAGGCAAAAAAGTTCAATCTTGGTTTCATCAGACCAGAGAATCTTGTTTCTCATGGTCTGAGTCCTTTAGGTGGCTTTTGGCAAACTCCAAGCGGGCTGTCATGTGCCTTTTACTGAGGAGTGGCTTCCATCTGGCCACTCCACCATAAAGGCCCGATTGGTGGAGTGCTGCAGAGATGGTTGTCCTTTTGGAAGGTTCTCCCATTTCCACAGAGGAACTCTGGAGCTCTGTCAGAGTGACCATCGGGTTCTTGGTCACCTCCCTGACCAAGGCCCTTCTCCCCAGATTGCGACCAGCTCTAGGAAGAGTCTTGGTGGTTCCAAACTACTTCCATTTAAAAATGATGGACGCCACCGTGTTCTTGGGGACCTTCAATGCAACATACATTTTTTGTTACCCTTTCCCAGATCTGTGCCTCGACACAATCCTGTCTCGGAGCTCTACAGACAATTTCTTCGACCTCATGGTTTGGTTTTTGCTCTGACATGCACTGTCAACTGTTGGACCTTATATAGACAGGTGTGTGCCTTTCCAAATCATAGACTCCAATCAAGTTGTAGAAACATCAAGGATGATCAATGGAAACAGGAGGCACCTGAGCTCAATTACGAGTCTCATAGCAAAGCTTCTGAATACTTATGTAAATAAGGTATTTATTTATATATTTTTTATATACATTTGCAAACATTTCTTAAAACCTGTTTTTGCTTTGTCATTATGGGGTACTGTGTGTAGATTGATGAGGGAAAACTTATATTTAATCAATTTTAGAATACGGCTTTAAAGCAGGGTGGGCAATTTCAGTCCTCGAGGGCCTGATTGGTGTCACAGTTTTGCCCCAGCCCCATCTAACACATCAATAATCACCTAATCATGATCTTCAGTTTGGAATGCAGTTCGATTAATCAGCTGTGTTTGCTAGGGATAGAGAAAAGTGTGACATCATTTAACCAGGTAGGCCAGTTGAGAACAAGTTCTCATTTACAACTGCGACCTGGCCAAGATAAAGCAAAGCAGTGTGACAAAACAACAACACAGAGTTGTCACCCCTGCTTTAAATTAACAAAATGTGGAAAATGTCCAAGGGTCAGAATACTTTCTGAATGCACTGTACATGTAAACAGGGCTGAAAAGTGACTGATAGCAGGAATATATAAATATAAACTGTTTAGGAGTCTTTTGGTCTGAGCCTTGATGCACCAGTACAGACAGCACTGGGTATTCAGACAGCACTGGGTATTCAGACGACACTGGGTATTCAGACGGCACTGGGTATTCAGACGGCACTGGGTATTCAGACGACGCTGGGTATTCAGACGGCGCTGGGTATTCAGACGGCACTGGGTATTCAGACAGCACTGGGTATTCAGACAGCACTGGGTATTCAGACGGCACTGAGTATTCAGACGGCACTGGGTATTCAGACGGCACAGGGCGTTCAGACGGCGCTGGGTATTCAGACGGCGCTGGGTATTCAGACGACTCTTGGTATTCAGACGGCACTGGGTATTCAGACGGCACTGGGTGTTCAGACGGCACAGGGCGTTCAGACGGCACAGGGCATTCAGACTGCGCTGGGTATTCAGACTGCGCTGGGTATTCAGACGGCGCTGGGTATTCAGACGGCGCTGGGTATTCAGACGGCACTGAGTATTCAGACGGCACTGGGTATTCAGACGACACTGGGTATTTAGACGACACTGGGTATTCAGACGGCACTGAGTATTCAGACGGCACAGGGCATTCAGACGGCACTGGGTATTCAGACGGCACTGGGTATTCAGACGGCGCTGGGTATTTAGACGACACTGGGTATTCAGACGGCACTGAGTATTCAGACGGCACAGGGCATTCAGACGGCACTGGGCATTCAGACGGCACTGGGTATTCAGACGGCGCTGGGTATTTAGACGACACTGGGTATTCAGACGGCGCTGGGTATTCAGACGGCACTGGGTATTCAGACGGCGCTGGGTATTCAGACGACACTGGGTATTCAGACGGCACTGGGTATTCAGACGGCACTGGGTATTCAGACGGCACTGGGTATTTAGACGGCACTGGGTATTCAGACGACACAGGGCATTCAGACGGCACTTGGTATTCAGACGGCGCTGGGTATTCAGACAGCACTGGGTATTTAGACGGCGCTGGGTATTTAGACGGCGCTGGGTATTTAGACGGCACTGGGCATTCAGACTGCACTGGGCATTCAGACTGCACTGGGTATTCATGGGATTACTGCATTATCACATGCTTATCTGGTGATTTTGGTGCGTTTATACAGAAGCTGCTTTTACAGTTGAATATGTCACTCTCAACAGCTTAAAATGTTTTGATACTAATTCCTTTGAGTGATTTTTCATAATCGGAAATTTAATCCTGTCTTTTATAGCACTGGATCCCTGGATCCAAGCGCAAAGTACCACAGTTTGACGTCAGGCATGGGGAGCAACTACACGCAACCTCGACAAGTGAGTGTCTCGTAAAAGGTTTTTGGAAAGCTAGGCCCAAGATAAACATCTGTGAACAGCTTCTATATGAATATTTCAGTCTGATAAGGGTTGATGTCATAGCCAAGGCAGCAGCTAATGGAGATCCATAATAAATACAAATACATGGGGATTTAATTCAAATTATATTTGAAAGAAAAAAGCTTATCTAGACATTTTCATGTTATGTCATATGTTATAGCGTTTAAAAGGGAAGGTTATCTAGGCTGTTCTTCCATGGCTTTGCCGTTTTGTGTTTTTCAGATGGACGTTGATGACGACGTGTCAGAGGCCCTGTATGTGAAACTGCTGGAAATAGAAAAAGCTACTCATAAGAGATTAAATAAGGAGGATGATGATAAACAAGCTTACAAAAAGTACCTCCACCAGACTGAGTAGTCTTTTGTCCGGCTATTCTCCTTGACTGACTAGTTTAACCACTTGACTTTTATTCTATAACATAGAATCTATATGGATGAAACGGTTTTACTCACGTGTGAATGGAAGGAAACAGTGTGCTCTGTATAAATTGACCATCGCCATGAGGCACTACACTCTCATTGTCTTACGTCAGATGGCGTCACTACTACGCAACGCTTGTTCCCTCAACCAATCAGTGCACGTGGAATCGTGGCGCTATCTGACGTAAGACAATGGAGGAACCCTCTAACAAAGATCACATGGATCTCTTTCTGGTTCCAAATAGCACCTATACTGAAACGCTATAAAAATGGAATTCAATAGGGGACATTTGTTATTGTCACTTTGAAAGGGACTAGGATGTAAATTCCTGCTGCTAACTCATTGATCTAAATGTGGTGGCTCTATACTATGAAGACCTTTTGTGAATTATAAAGCACACATGGTAATAACTTGACCAAAATTAGATAAATGATGTCAAAGCATTCATTTTCTGTGAGTGTTAGGTTCACAGGTGCTGCCTTATGGTAAGATGAAGAGCTACTTGTGAGCTGTTGAACTTTTATTAAAATGTATGTTTAAAATGAACGATTTTAGCCCATCTCGTTTCATTTGTTAGAACTAAAATGTTAGAGCAGCAACAGTTGGTATGGTCTGTATTGCTGAGTGTGTGAGTTGAAATAGCCTAGCTCACTGGTGTAACTAAGACACCAGCCATGTCTCTTTACCCGATAGCTTCATCATGATACACACAGGCTGCTACGGTGTAGCCTTATAGAACATTAATTATTTGATTATTTAATTTTGGGGGGACTTTTTACCCCTTTCGTGGTATCCAATTGGTAGTTACAGTCTTGTCCCATCGCTGCAACTCCCGTGCGGACTCGGGAGAGGCGAAGGTCAAGAGCCGTACTTCCTCCAAAACACGACCCCTCCAAGCCGAACTGCTTCTTGACACACTGCCCGCTTCACCCAGAAGCCAGCCGGAGGAAACACCGTACAGCTGGCGACCGAAGTCAGTGTTCATGCACCCGGCCGCCACAAGGAGTCGCTAGAGCGCGATGGGACACAGAAAACCCTGCCGGCCAAACCCTCCCCTAACCCGGACTACGCTGGGCCAATTGTGTGCCGCTTCATGGGTATCCTGGTCGCGGCCGGCTCCGACACAGCCCGGGATTGAACCCGGATCTGTAGTGACGCTGCGCCACTCGGGAGGCCTATAGAACCTGAGTTGGGTTATTTGAGGTGTGGTTTCCTTTGGCCAACACCAATTACCTCAAGCCAGTTTTAATTTGCGTTTCTTTTTGTCGTGTTACTTCAATCATAAAAGATGAAGAATAGTTGTGGTGATGGATGGTGTCTCACTTAACAACGAATAACAGTGAAGTTGATCTATGAGTAATATCCCTCCCTCTACTAAAACAGGTGTGCACCATATACAGTAGGTCTACAGAGAAACACATTAGCTATAATGACGGATTCATTACTGTTGGGAATTACAGGTGTGTATATGTCTTGATGGTTTAGTTCCCAAACTTCCCATGCTGATAGGCTACAACAGAAGTGACTTGTCCGATTGACCGCTGTACGACACTACCAGCTGTTTTACTACATGACCCCTGCCTGCCCTCACCACACACTTTTATTTGCTGCTTTTTATAAACAGACAAATCCTCCTTAATCTTCAGATGTGCACTAGCCCACACACAGAGCAGCTGTATATTTGAATGTGGAAATGCCTCTCTCTCTCTCTCTCTCTCTCTCTCTCTCTCTCTCTCTCTCTCTCTCTCTCTATATATATATATATATATATATATATATATATATTAACTGCATATAAAGCACGTATTATTCTGTTCTAAACATAATGCAAAAATGTATATAAATATATACATAAAAATATGTATTGGTCACCCATCTACACCTAAATTACCTCATCTAACCTGCACCCTCACACACCGACTCGGTACCGGTACCCCCTGTTTATAGCCTCATTATTGTTATTTTATTGTGTTACTTTAGTTTATTTGGTGAATATTTTCTTAAACTCTTCTTGAACTGCACTGTTGGTTAAAGGGGCTTGTAAAGTAAGGATTTCACGGTAAGGTCTACACTTGTATTCAGCGCATGTGACAAATAAAGTTCGATTTGATTTCTTAGTGTAAAGGCATTTTGTTTTGTCAATGAACATGCATTTTAATAGCAATAGTATTTAAAGGCTAATGGGATTAATGAATAATCAAACAGTTGTCACTTTACATGATATAATTTGCATTAGTTTACAAGCAGGACCGAGTTTGGAAAATCCTGGACTAGACGACTACATGCCCCATATCACGCTACTGAATATAACGGATATTCCTCGCGCCGGAAGAGAAGAGGTACATTTCCCAGCCATCTTGTGGTAGTATCTAGCGAATTGTTCGCACCAAGCCTCGTAGAATCGGAGGTGAATTCCGCTGAAGGGGCGCGATCATGCCCGGGCATCTGCAAGAAAGCTTCGGCTGCGTCGTAACCAATCGGTTCGACCAGCTATTGGACGATGAATCAGACCCTTTCGAGGTGCTAAAGGCGGCGGAGAATAAGAAGAAAGAGGCGGCTGCAGCTGGTATCACCAAGTCTGCAGCCCAAGCCGCCAAGCAGACCAAGAAGGAGTCACAGAAGGACAGGAAGAATCCGCTCCTTGACAAGAAAGATGAAACTCAGACTGCAGTACCTCTGAAGAAAGAAGGTAAGGTGCACGCGGATAAATTGGTAGTCAAAACCTGCAAAATCCTAGCCAGTTTGCTAACAACATGGGTTATGTCCTGTTGCGATCAATTTAGAGGGTAACAGAAGAACCCATTGCGAACATGCAAATATCCAATGCATTATTAGACAGGTTAATCATGCATTGGATATGCATTGGATAGCAACCACCTGTGCACTTTGGTCCGCCTCTCGCTGAAATCCATTCCACCTGCAGGATGTGGATGTTGTAAATGATGGCGCTGTGGTTGCTGCGGAGGGTAATGTTTTTGTTGTGAAACAGCTCGAGCTTAGTGCACATATTCATAATATACCTAGCCTAGGTAGCTTTGTAGTCGGCTAAGAAAGAAGATAGCTATCTGGCTCTTCTAGGGATTTGCGGGACAGGCCAGCTTGCTGCGTAGTTAGCTAGCTATTCTTCAAAACAACACTGATGCTACTGAACCGTCAGAAATATCGAGTTGAATGAGGCCCGTGCGTTCTGCTGCAACTGCATCATTAGCGAGCTAGGTAGTTCGCGCGACCTAGCCAACCAATGTCCGGTTTAGGTGGATAAAACAGTACAAGCTGGCTATCAAGTTATTGCATAGTACTGTTTTCATGTAGGTAGCTTATTCAGTGAAGTGTTATGACAGTGTAACTAGCGTGTTGCCGTTTGTTTTCATCTGCGCATACGCTTTTCTAAACAGATAATGTTACTGTACTTCACTTTATAGCTAACAAGCTACTATTTCCACGACGTACATGCGCAATGCTTTTGTAAACGAGTGCATCTGGCCAGATGTCCACCACAACAAAAGTAACATTAGCTAGCTAAGGCCCCTCGAAATATTATCACTAGCTAAATGCATTGAACGAAGGCGTGTCTGCATGGAATCAAACGTGCATGCTGTCAAAGTAAGAATGACAGGGCATAGCCAGCTAACACAACACCCTCATGAAATAGCTAAGCAACTTCCTCTGGAGTAACCTAACACCTTTGCTGACAGCTGGCCCATATTTCATGTTGTTAAAGCTGTAATATGTAACTTTTTGTAACAAATTCACATATAAATATTAGTTATAGATCTGTCATTACATTGAAATCAAGTCTAAGAAGCAATATATATTTTCTTTGTGCTTTATTGCTATGCTTTTTCTATGCTTCCTTTTACTTTCGGTTTTGCACACTAGCTTCAAACAGCTGGATACAATATTTTTGGTTATGGAAAATATATTTCTCAATGGTTTAGATGCCACAATGTTTCTCTAAAACATACTTGCTTGTTTTGTCACATACTGAAATTAGGCAAACTATTACAATTTTAGTAACCAGGAAATGGCTGAGCAATTTCTGCATATTGCATCTTTAACTCGATACAGGTGAGAAGCCTGACTAGGAGACGGGGGTGAGAATGTGATGAACCGTACTTCATGAGATGTAACCGAAAAACAACTGGCATTTGGAAAGTTTGAGGTGAGGGAGAAAGTGTGGTGGAACAAGTATTGCTAGCATTTTAAAGTATATTGCTACAGTAGCTGGATGGGGGGGGGGGGGGGGGGGGTATTTCGGGCAGGCAAGAAAATGGTCTTGTTGAAATCCTCCCCCTTCTAATTTCCTTAATTTTGTAACAAGGAGTCAAATATTTTCTGTGGCACACATCAGAGTCAAATACTTTTTATAGAACAAACTTCCCATCAGGATAGGCAGCCGAAATGAATAATGAATGTATGTGTGTTATATTAAACATAGAGGAGGGAGTAAAATGTAGCCAAGCAATAAACATTTCAGAACTACTAGTCGATTAAGACATGGGAGAGATGACGAATTTTGGCAAAGAGATTTATTTATAGACTAATACACAAATAGCCAAACCGAAAACTGCAGACATTACTAGTGCCTCCCCAGCGATCAAACCGCCATATAAATTGAAATGAAACGCAGCCCAACGTGATCACAGACAGCTGCCTTGAAGGACACAAATCAACAATGCTTTCTGCTACTAAGATCAATGAAATGTAGGCTAAACTGACAATGGAGTGAAGAGCAGAAATCTCAACTAGCAAGCAAGTTGCAGCAATGAAGAGTTGAGTGTGTGCGCGTTCACGCGAAGGAGTGGGGGAGGTTCCGTCAGGGGGAGGTTCTGTCAGGGGGAGGTTCTGTCAGGGGGAGGTTCTGGCAGGGGGAGGTTCTGGCAGGGGGAGGTTCTGGCAGGGGGAGATTCTGGCAGGGGGAGGTTCTGGCAGGGGGAGATTTCCGCACAATACCGTTCCTCAAGTTATAACGTGTTAGTTGCTTACTGGACCCTGGCAATCTGTGAAATGTTTACAAGTTAGCCAACTAACTAGAGTACTAATGTTTTCCCTCTACAGTATGTGGTTCATTTTCAGAATGAGAGAATTAGGTGAAAATGAGGCGTTGCTTGTTAAACAAGTGGATTCAGGGATGAAGTGTAGCTGGAGCTGGGCCTGAGATGAAAGGAACACCACACACTTTCCCTTTTTCTCACTTTTTCAATACAGTGGATTAAAATGGGTATTCCAGGTGTACTCTCTGCCTGAAAGAGATCAATTATGCCAACAAAGGGTATCATGCTCTGCTGGCACATTGTAGAACAGATGTCCACAGGCAGAAAGTGTACAATGTAATAATGTGCAGTGTAGCCCAAAGAGATTGCTTTTGTTGTGTTGAACTTAACAGTAACACGTGAGTGAGAGGGGATTATTAAATGTTTTACTCTGCGAACGTTATTTTTGCACAGATGTAGCCTTGTGCACTTGATCGACGTCTACTTTAGTGGCCACTATAATAGAGCAAAAATAGAATACCTGTTTGTTTCATTCTATTTCTACTTTAAGATATTTTTTCCCAATTGCAAAATTTACAGTTGAAGTCGGAAGTTTACATACACCTTAGCCAAATACATTTAAACTCAGTTTTTCACAATTCCTGACATTTAATCCTGGTAAAAATTCTCTGTTTTAGGTCAGTTAGGATCACCACTTTATTTTAAGAATGTGAAATGTCAGAAAAATAGTAGAGAGAATGATTTATTTCAGCTTTTATTTCTTTCATCACATTCCCAGTGGGTCAGAAGTTTACATACACTCAATTAGTATTTGGTAGCATTGCCTTTAAATTGTTTAACTTGGGTCAAACGTTTCGGGTAGCCTTCCACAAGCTTCCCACAATAAGTTGGGGGAATCTTTGGCCCATTCCTCCTGAGAGAGCTGGTGTAACTGAGTCAGGTTCTTAGGCCTCCTTGCTCACACACGCTTTTAAAGTTCTGCCCACAAATGTTCTATGGCATTGAGGTCAGGGCTTTGTGATGGCCACTCCAATACCTTGACTTTGTTGTCTTTAAGCCATTTTGCCACAACTTTGGAAGTATGCTTGGGGTCATTTTCCATTTGGAAGACCCATTTGCGACCAAGCTTTAACTTCCTGACTGATGTCTTAAGATGTTGCTTCAATATATCCACATATTTTTTCTTCCTCATGATGCCATCTATTTTGTGAAGTGCACCAGTCCCTCCTGCAGCAAAGCACCCCCACAACATGATGCTGCCACCCCTGTGCTTCACGGTTGGGATGGTGTTCTTCGGCTTGCAAGCATCCCCCTTTTTCCTCCTAACATAACAATGGTCATTATGGCAAACAGTTCTATCTAGACCAGAGGACATTTCTCCAAAAAGTACAATCTTTGTCCCCATATGCAGTTGCAAACCGTAGTCTGGATTTTTTATGGCGGTTTTGGAGCTTCTTCCTTGTTGAGCGGCCTTTCAGGTTATGTCGATATAGGACTCGTTTTTCTGTGGATATAGATAATTTTGTACCTGTTTCCTCCAGTATCTGCACAAGGTCCTTTGCTGTTGTTCTGGGATTGATTTGCACTTTTCGCACCAATGTACGTTCATCTCTAGGAGACAGAGCGCGTCTCCTTCCTGAGCGGTATGACGGCTGCGTGGTCCCATGGTGTTTATACTTGCGTACTATTATTTCTACAGATGAACGTGGTACCTTTTGCATGTTTCAGTGAGAGAAAAAATGAGTCGACATGTCGATTGTTTGGTCGATAGGCTTCTGGTCGACAGATTTCTTTAGTCAAGCTGTCACAAATTATTTTGTTTGTTTCATGGTACACAAGACACCTGTCTGACTCACGCCTGTCTCTGTGGACTGAACCATTGGAGGCCACAGGGATGGCACAGTCCATCACCCTAAGACATGTGCTACTGAAATTGTAAATGGTTATATTATGTAAGATTTAGAGGTCGAGAGATTAATCGGAAAGGCCGATTAATTAGGGCCGATTTCAAGTTTTCATAACAATAGGTAATCGGCATTTTTGGACACCGATTATGGCCGATTACATTGCACTCCACGAGGAGACTGCGTAGCAGGCTGACTACCTGTTATGTGAGTGCAGCAAGGAGCCAAGGTAAGGTGCTAGCTAACATTAAACTTATCTTATAAAAATCAATCAATCTTAACATAATCACTAGTTAACTACACATGGTTGATGATATTACTAGTTTATCTAGCTTGTCCTGCGTTGCATATAATCGATGTGGTGCCTGTTCATTTGTCATTGAATCACAGCCTACTTCGCCAAACGGGTGATTTAACAAGCGCATTCGCCGAAAAAAGCACTGTCGTTGCACCAATGTGTACCTAACCATAAACATCAACGCCTTTCTTAAAATCAATACACAAGTATATATTTTTAAACCTGCATATTTAGTTCATATTGCCTGCTAACATGAATTTCTTTTAACTAGTGAAATTGTGTCACTTCTCTTGTGTTCTGTGTAAGCAGAGTCAGGGTATATGCCGCAGTTTGGGCCGCCTGGCTCGTTGCGAACTGTGTGAAGACCATTTCTTCTTAACAAAGACCCTAATTAATTTGCCAGAATTGTACGTAATTATGACATAACATTGAAGGTTGTACAATGTAACATCAATATTTAGACTTAGGGATGCCACCGGTTAGATAAAATACGGAACGGTTCCGTATTTCACTGAAAGAATAAACGTTTTGTTTTTCGAAATGATAGTTTCCGGATTTGACCATATTAATGACCCAAGGCTCGTATTTCTGTGTGTTATTATGTTATAATTAAGTCTATGATTTGATAGAGCAGTCTGACTGAGCGGTGGTAGGCAGCAGCAGGCTCGTAAGCATTCATTCAAACAGCACTTTCCTGCATTTGCCAGCAGATCTTCGCTGTGCTTCAAACATTGCGCTGTTTATGACTTCAAGCCTATCAACTCCCGAGATTCGGCTGGCAATACTATAGTGCCTATTAGAACATCCAATAGTCAAAAGTATATGAAATACAAATGGTATAGAGATAAATAGTCCTATAATAACTACAACCTAAAACCTCTTACCTGGGAATATTGAAGACTCATGTTTCGTATGCTTTCATATGTTCTGAGCAAGGAACTTAAACGTTAGCTCTTTTACATGGCACATATTGCACTTTTACTTTCTTCTCCAACACTTTGTTTTTGCATTATAACATGTTTCATAATTTATTTGAGACTAAATTGATTTTATTGATGTATTATATTAAGTTAAAATAAGTGTTCATTCAGTATTGTTGTAATTGTCATTATTACAAATATATATATACTGTGTGTGTATATATATATATATATATATATATATATATATATATATATAAATCGGCCGATTAATCGGTATCGGCTTTTTTGGGCTCTTCATTTATCGGTATCGGCGTTGAAAAATCATAATCGGTCGACCTCTAGTAAGAATAATGGTGCAACACTAATAAATATTATTGTATAACATGCACTTTCAATCACGATGATAGCTTTGCACACTCTTGGTATTCTCTCAACCAGCCTCATGAGGTAGTCCTGGAATGGACCTGGAATGCATTTCAATTAACAGGTGTGCTTTGTTAAAAGTTAATTTGTGGAATTTCTTTCCTTAATGCGTTTGAGCTAATCAGTTGTGTTGTGACAAGGTAGGGGTGGTATACAGAAGATAGCCCTATTTGCTAAAATACAAAGTCCATATTATGGCAAGAACAGCTCAAATAAGCAAAGAGAAACGACAGTCCATCATTACTTTAAGACATGAAAGTCAGTAAATCCTGAGAATTTCAAGAACTTTGAAATGTTCTTCAAGTGCAGTCTCAAAAACCATCAAGTGTTATGATGAAACTGGCTCTCATGAGGACCGCCACAGGAACTGAAGGCCCAGAGCAGCCAACAAGTGCGCAGCATATGTGGGAACTCCTTCAAGACTGTTGGAAAAGCATTCCTCATGAAGCGGGTTGAGAGAATGCCAAGAGTGTGCAAAGCTGTCATCAAGGTAAAAGGGTGGCTATTTTGAAGAATATCAAATATATTTTGATTTGTTTAACACTTTTTTTTGGTTGCTACATGATTCTATGTGTTTTTTATTAGTTTTGATGTCTTCACTATTATTCTACAATGTAGAAAATAATAAAACATAAAAGAAACATGAAAGGGTAGCTGTATCCAATCTTTTGACTGGTACTGTATATCTACAGAAATAAGACAGATCCTGCTTCTGTTGCCAGTTTGAATGTTTGTTTAATAGCCTACTGATTCTGTGAGCACCAAGCCTCACGCAACCACAACATGTCGGATAAAGCAATTTCACAAATTCGGCTGTTTTTAAATCTTTCATCTTAATAAAGGGTTTTTCAAGATTGTTTTCATTAGAATAGTGGTGTTACTAAATGTATTTAGTGTTAACACTGTTCCTAAGGTGCATAAAATAATATTTTAATCTAACAGCACCTGTTTGTGAGTCATAATATGCACACAGCTCTTGCTCCTATACCCTCTTTCTTGATCTCCTAATTGCTATTACAATTATTATTATGATCATCATTAGTAGTGTCATTATCATTATATGGCTTCTTATAGTAGTAGGAGCCTTGTATAACCACCATCGAGCTGTAGGTCAAAGAGCGTGTAATGTGTTTAGTCTTAATAGCGTAACTTACTTGGGCCTATATTTCGATATATAGGCTATTGTATCAATCAATCATTCATTCCTTCATGTCATCACACAGCATACGAGTAATTCATGCTTTGAATTGCAATCAATCATTTTAGTTTTCAAATGAAATATCAAAGAGAGCTTTGGATGATTAGCCTAAACAATAAATAAACCGCAATTCATGAATGCATGCAACTTTTTTAGTCTTTGCTTTAATAAAGTCTTTATATATTTATTTCATTTTCCGTTAGAACATCCTTTTTTCGTACATTTATAATTTATTTAGTATTTACACTGTTCGTAATAATATTGTAATCTTACAGCACCTGTTTGGCACACAATACTCACACAGTGACTCACACTCCCTCCTTTTTCTGGATCTCCAGTAGTTTACACAACTAAGTCAAATGTCTTCCACACATCTGACTTCCCCTTTCCCTCCTGAGCAACCAGTAAACATTCTCAGTTTCGAGTTTATTTTTCACCTCATCCGACCTCTGCATCCAATTAGCTGTTACAGTGTTCGGAGTTTGTTATAAGCAATTTATTGATGTGATTATGATAGGCTACAGGTCAGGCCCTATTGGTCACGTGCATGCAATGCATTGATGTTTCATGTTAAAGAGAGCAAGGGTTGAGGGAATGTTTTTCCTAAACAAATTAGGTATTTCAGTAATTTAAATAAATTCATTAGGCCCTAATCTATGGATTTCACATGGCTGGGCAGGGGCGCATCCATGGGTGGGTATAGTCTCACCCACTTGGGAGCCAGGCCCACCAACTGGGAGCCAGGCCCAGCCAATCAGAATGAGTTTTCCCCATAAAAGGGCTTTATTACAGACAGAAATACTCCTCAGTTTCATCAGCTGTCCGGGTGGCTGGTCTCAGACGATCCCACTGGGGAAGAAGCCGGATGTGGAGGTCCTGGGCTGTTGGACGTACTGGCAAATGATCTAAAACAACATTGGAGGTGGCTTATGGTAGAGAAATTAACATTAAATTCCCTGGCAACAGCTCTGGTGGACATTCCTGCAGTCGGCATGCCAATTGCATGCACCCTCAACTTGAGACATCTGTGGCATTGTGTTGTGTGACAACTGCACATTTTAGAGTGGCCTTTTATTATCCCCAGCACAAGGTGCACCTGTGTCATGATCATGCTGTTGAATCAGCTTCTTGATATGCCACACCTGTCAGCTGGATGGATTATCTTGGCAAAGTAGAAATGTTCACTAACAGGGATGTAAACAAAATTATGCACAAAATGAGAGAGAAATATGAAGTATGGAAAACCTCTGGGATGTTTTATTTCAGCTCATGAAACATGGGACAAACCCTTTACATCTTGCGTTTATATTTTTGTTCAGTAATAGTTGCTTTTATTCAAACACATATGGAAAAATACACGTTTTAAAATTAAGAACCGATGACTCGGGTCGACCAACATTTTTGTTTTGTTGGGGACAGCACTAGATACAACCCTACCTAATGGCCCAAGTCAAAGTAGCATATGGCGATATCTACACCTACACGGTGAAATCTCCAGGTTTGCGTAAATATCTAAATGCAGAAGAATATTAGAGCTGTTATTTGGACGGATACACTAGTGCTTACTACAGGGGTCTCCAACAGGTTGATCGTGAGCTACCAGTAGCTCGCAGCCCACCTATGAGTTGTTCGCCAAACAATTCTGAAAATACATGCCGTTTTCACGTGTTCCACCGCAAACTTTCATAAATAAATGTCAAGTGTCAGACACCGCTCTAATCAACGCAACATTCAGTAGAATGGTGCCGGAGAGGATGGCTGATGTTTTACGTGATCTTTACTCCACACACAGAGACACGTACAAAGCTCTCCCTCGCCCTCCATTTGGCAAATCTGACCATAATGCTATCTTCCTGATTCCTGCTTACAAGCAAAAATTAAAGCAGGAAGCACCAGTGACTCGGTTTATAAAAAAGTGGTCAGATGAAGCAGATGCTAAGCTACAGGACTGTTTTGCTAGCACAGACTGAAATATGTTCAGGGATTCTTCCAATGGCATTGAGAAGTACACCACATCAGTCACTGGCTTCATCAATAAGTGTATCGATGATGTATTGTTATTTTGTGTAACTTTTATTTTATTTTGTACTTTAGTTTATTTAGTAAATATTTTCTGAACTCTATTTCTTGAACTGCATTGTTGGTTAATAAGGACTTGTAAGTAAGCACTTCACGTTAAGGTCTACACCTGTTGTATTCGGCGCATGTGACAAATAAAATAACATTTGATCAAAAAGTATTATTGAAAGAGTGGTGCTCATGTGGCTTTTGGCTGTACCGCCCTCCTAATTAGTCTCTGTAGTCATATCAGTGTCCACCTCTAAAGCCTCCATGTGTTGTTGTGGTGGCAGGTATCAGGCGGGTGGACCGAAGGCCGGACCAGCAGGGCCAACCTGGCTCCCAGCACCAGGCCGGGCAGGGCGAGGGGCGGCCCCCCGGCGAGAGGAGGCCAGACAACAGGAGACCCCCACGTGAGCGCCGCTTCGATAAACCCATCGAGGACAAGCCCGACGTCGGAGAGAGAGGAGAGTTCTCTGCAGACAAGTGAGTAGTTGCTGTACTAAATGACAATGCTTAGAGCAATGTTTTGTTAATTATTATTATCGTTGATGAAATGTGGATGTCTTGGAGTCGTGGGATAGACAGATGTCCGGGACGCACTGCTTCAGTTTGTTATTTATAAGTGTCAGATGACACCTCTCCCTTTCACTTTGACTGTAGTTTGTGCTCACTACTAGCTAAAGCAATGCAAAAACAAAACGGTCAAAATTCAAATCACACCTATTATCCTCACAACCAATAACCTACAGTGCCTTCAGAAAGTATTCATACAGCGTGACTTATTCCGCATTTTGTTGTTACAACCTGTATTCAAAATGGATAAAATTTGTGAAAACATGTTTTTATAAATTATAGTAAATTTATTGTAAATTAAATACAGAAATATCTAAGTATTCACACCCCTGAGTCATTACTTTGTAGAAGCACTTTTGGCGGCGATTTCAGCTTTGAGTCATCTGGGGTATATCTGTATCAGCTTTGAGTCGTCTGGGGTATGTCTGTATCAGCTTTGAGTCATCTGGGGTATGTCTGTATCAGCTTTGAGTCGTCTGGGGTATGTCTGTATCAGCTTTGAGTCGTCTGGGGTATGTCTGTATCAGCTTTGAGTCATCTGGGGTATGTCTGTATCAGCTTTGAGTCGTATGGGGTATGTCTGTATCAGCTTTGAGTCGTCTGGGGTATGTCTGTATCAGCTTTGAGTCGTCTGGGGTATGTCTGTATCAGCTTTGAGTCGTCTGGGGTATGTCTGTATCAGCTTTGAGTCGTCTGGGGTATGTCTGTATCAGCTTTGAGTCGTCTGGGGTATATCTGTATCAGCTTTGAGTCATCTGGGGTATGTCTGTATCAGCTTTGAGTCGTCTGGGGTATGTCTGTATCAGCTTTGAGTCGTCTGGGGTATGTCTGTATCAGCTTTGAGTCGTCTGGGGTATGTCTGTATCAGCTTTGAGTCATCTGGGGTATGTCTGTATCAACTTTGAGCCATCTGGGGTATGTCTGTATCAGCTTTGCACAACTGGATTTGGGGATTTTCTCCCATTCTTCCTTGGAGATTTTCTCAAGCTCTGTTAAGTTAGATTGGGAGCAGCGGTGAACAACAATCTTCAAGTTTTCCACAGATTTTCAATGGTATTCAAGTCTGGGCTTTGTCTGGGCTACTCAAGGACTTTCACATGCTTGTTCTGAAGCCATTCCAGTGTTGCTTTGGTTGTATGCTTGTCCTGTTGGAAAGTAAATCTTCACCCCAGTTTAAGTTTTCTCAAATCAAATAAAATTTTATTTGTCACATACAGATGGTTAGCAGATGTTAATGCGAGTGTAGCGAAATGCTTGTGCTTCTAGTTCCGACCATGCAGTAATAACCAACGAGTAATCTAACAATTTCACAACAACTACCTTATACACACAAGTGTAAAGGAATGAATAAGAATATGTACCTAAAAATATATGGATGAGTGATGGCCGAACGGCATAGACAAGATGCAGTAGATGGTATAGAGTACAGTATATACATATGAGATGAGTAATGTAGGGTATGTAAACATTATATAAAGTGGCATTGTTTAAAGTGGCTAGTAATACATTTATTACATGCCATTTTGAATTGTTAAAGTGGCTAGAGATGAGTCAGTATGTTGGCGGCAGCCACTGAATGTTAGTGATGGCTGTTTAACAGTCTGATGGCCTTGAGAAAGAAGCTGTTTTTCAGTTTCTCGGTCCCAGCTTTGATGCACCTGTTCTGACCTCGCCTTCTGGATGATAGCGGGGTGAACAAGCAGTGGCTCGGGTGGTTGTTGTCCTTGATGATCTTTTTGGCCTTCCTGTGACATCGGGTGGTGTAGGTCTCCTGGAGGGCAGGTAGTTTGCCCCCGGTGATGTGTTGTGCAGACCTCACTACCCTCTGGAGAGCCTTACGGTTGTGGGCGGAGCAGTTGCCGTACCAGGCGGTGATACAGCCCGACAGGATGCTCTCGATTGTGCATCTGGAAAAGCTTGTAAAAGTTTTTGGTGACAAGTCAAATTTCTTCAGCCTCCTGAGGTTGAAGAGGCGCTGCTGCGCCTTCTTCACCATGCTGTCTGTGTGGGTGGACCATTTCAATTTGTCCGTGATGTGTACGCCGAGGAACTTAAAACATTCCACCTTCTCCACTACTGTCCCATCGATGTGGATAGGGGGCTGCTCCCTTTGCTGTTTCCTGAAGTCCACGATCATCTCCTTTGTTTTGTTGACATTGAGTGTGAGGTTATTTTCCTGACACCACACTCCGAGGGCCCTCACCTCCTCCCTGTAGGCCGTCTCGTCGTTGTTGGTAATCAAGCCTACCACTGTAGTGTCGTCTGCAAACTTGATGATTGAGTTGGATGCGTGCATGGCCATGCAGTCATGGGTGAACAGGGAGTACAGGAGAGGGCTGAGAACGCACCCTTGTGGGGTCCAGGACCCAGTTGCACAGGGCGGGGTCGAGACCCAGGGTCTCGAGCTTAATGACGAGTTTGGAGGGTACTGTGGTGTTAAATGCTGAGCTGTAGTCGATGTTAGAGGTTGACCGATTATGATTTTTCAACGCCGATACCGATACCGATTATTGGAGGACCAAAAAAGCCGATACCGATTTAATCGGCCGATTTTTAATGACAATTACAACAATACTGAATGAACATATCAATAAAATCAATTTAGCCTCAAATAAATAATGAAACAGGTTCAATTTGGTTTAAATAATGCAAAAACAAAGTGTTGGAGAAGAAAGTAAAAGTGAAATATGTGCCATGTAAGAAAGCTAACATTTAAGTTCCTTGCTCAGAACATTAGAACATATGAAAGCTGGTGGTTCCTTTTAACATGAGTCTTCAATATTCCCAGGTAAGAAGTTTTAGGTTGTAGTTATTATAGGAATTATAGGACTATTTCTCTCTATACCATTTGTATTTCATTAACCTTTGACTATTGGATGTTCTTATAGGCACTTTAGTATTGCCAGTGTAACATTATAGCTTCCGTCCCTCTCCTCGCTCCTACCTGGGCTCGAACTAGGAACACAACGACATCACCCACCCTCAAAGCAGCGTTACCCATTGCTCCACAAAAGCCGCGGCCCTTGCAGAGCAAGGGGAACAACCACTCCAAGTCTCAGAGCGAGTGACGCTTGAAACGCTATTAGCGCGCACCCCGCTAACTAGCTAGCCATTTCACATCGGTTACACCAGCCTCATCTCAGGAGTTGATAGGCTTGAAGTCATAAACAGCAGAGCTGCTGGCAAAACGCACGAAAGTGCTGTTTGAATGAATGCCTACGAGCCTGCTGGTGCCTACCATCGCTCAGTCAGACTGCTCTATCAAATCATAGACTTAATTATAACATAATAACACACAGAAATACGAGCCTTTGGTCATTAATATGGTCGAATCCGGAAACTATCATCTCGAAAACAAGACGTTTATTCTTTCAGTGAAATACGGAACCGTTCCGTATTTTATCCAACGGGTGGCATCCATCAGTCTAAATATTCCTGTTACATTGCACAACCTTCAATGTTATGTCATAGTTATGTAAAATTCTGGCAAATTAGGCGGCCCAAACTGTTGCATATACACTGACTCTGCGTGCAATTAACGCAAGAGAAGTGACACAATTTCACCTGGTTAATATTGCCAGCTAACCTGGATTTCTTTTAGCTAAATATGCAGGTTTAAAAATATATACTTCTGTGTATTGATTTTAAGAAAGGCATTGATGTTTATGGTTAGGTACACATTGGAGCAACGATACGCACCACATCGATTATATGCAACGCAGGACACGCTAGATAAACTAGTAATATCATCAACCATGTGTAGTTAACTAGTGATTATGATTGATTGATTGTTTGTTTTTTATAAGATAAGTTTAATGCTAGCTAGCAACTTACCTTGGCTTACTGCATTCGCGTAACAGGCAGGCTCCTCGTGCAGTGCAATGTAATCAGGTGGTTAGAGCGTTGGACTAGTTAACTGTAAGGTTGCAAGATTGAATCCCCTGAGCTGAATCAAATCAAATCAAATTTATTTATATAGCCCTTCTTACATCAGCTGATATCTCAAAGTGCTGTACAGAAACCCAGCCTTAAACCCCAAACAGCAAGCAATGCAGGTGTAGAAGCACGGTGGCTAGGAAACACTCCCTAGAAAGGCCAAAACCTAGGAAGAAACCTAGAGAGGAACCAGGCTATGAGGGGTGGCCAGTCCTCTTCTGGTTCCATAGCTGACAAGGTAAAAATCTGTCGTTCTGCCCCTGAACGAGGCAGTTAACCCACCGTTCCTAGGCCGTCATTGAAAGTAAGAATTTGTTCTTAACTGACTTGCCTAGTTAAATAAAGGTTAAATAAAGGTGTAAAAAAAGTTTTTTACAAATCGGTCATTCCGATTAATCGGTCTACCTCTAGTCGATGTACAGCATTCTTGCATAGGTATTCCTTTTGTCCAGATGGGTTAGGGCAGTGTGATTGCGATTGCGTCGTCTGTGGACCTATTGGGGCGGTAAGCAAATTGGAGTGGGTCTAGGGTGTCAGGTAGGGTGGAGGTGATATGGTCCTTGACTAGTCTCTCAAAGCACTTCATGATGACGGAGGTGAGTGCTACGGGGCGATAGTCATTTTGCTCAGTTACCTTAGCTTTCTTGGGAACAGGAACAATGGTGGCCCTCTTGAAGCATGTGGGAACAGCAGACTGGGATAAGGATTGATTGAATATGTCCGTAAACACACCAGCCAGCTGGTCTGCGCATGCTCTTGAGGACGCGGCTAGGGATGCCGTCTGGGATGGCAGCCTTGTGAGGGTTAACACGTTTAAATGTTTTACTCACGTTGGCTGCAGTGAAGGAGAGCCCGCAGGTTTTGGTAGCAGGCCGTGTCGGTGGCACTGAATTGTCCTCAAAGCGAGCAAAGAAGTTGTTTAGTTTGTCTGGGAGCAAGACATCCTGGTCCGCGTTGGGGCTGGTTTTCTTTTTGTAGTCCGTGATTAACTGTAGACCCTGCCACATACCTCTCGTGTCTGAGCCGTTGAATTGTGACTCTACTTTGTCTCTATACTGATGCTTAGCTTGTTTGATTTCCTTGCGGAGGGAGTAGCTACACTGTTTGTATTCAGTCATGTTTCCGGTCACCTTGCTCTGATTAAAAGCAGTGGTTCGCGCTTTCAGTGTTGCGCAAATGCTGCCATCAATCCACGGTTTCTGGTTGAGGAAAGTTTTAATAGTCTCTGTGGGTACAACATCACCGATGCAGTTGCTAATAAACTCGCTCACCGAATCAGCGTATTATTCAATGTTATTGGCCGACTCTATGCGGAACGTATCCCAGTCCACGTGATCGAAGCAATCTTGAAGCGTGGAATCCGATTGGTCGGACCAGCGTTGAACAGACGTGAGCACGGGTTTTTCCTGTTTTAGTTTCTGTCTGTAGGCTGGGAGCAACAAAATGGAGTCGTGGTCAGATTTTCCGAAAAGAGGGCGGTGGAGGGCTTCGTATGCATCGCGGAAGTTAGAATAACAATGATCCAGGGTTTTGTCAGCCTGGGTTGCGCATTCGATATGCTGATAAAATTTAGGGAGCCTTGTTTTCAGATTAGCCTTGTTAAAATCCCCAGCTACAATAAATCACCAGCTACAATAAACCAGGATATGTGGTTTCCAGTTTACATAGAGTCCAATGAAGTTCTTTCAGGGCCGTCGATGTGTCTGCTTGGGGGGGATATAGTCGACTGTGATTATAATTGAAGAGAATTCTCTTGGTATATAATGCGGTCGGTTGTTTCTGGTTGTTTCTGTCGGCGCGATGCGTGAAGAAACCAGGTGGCTGTACCGACTCTGATAATGTATCCCGAGAGAGCCATGTTTCCGTGAATCAAAGAACGTTACAATCTCTGATGTCTCTCTGGGAGGCGACCCTTGCTCGGATTTCGTCTACCTTGTTGTCAAGAGACTGGACATTGGCGAGTAGTATACTCGGGAGCGGTGCGCGATGTGCCAGTCTGCGTAGCCTGACCAGAAGACTGCTCCGTCTGCCCCTTCTGCGGCGCCATTGTTTTGGGTCGCCGGCTGGGATCCGATCCATTGTCCTGGGTGGTGGACCAAACAGAGGATCCGCTTTTGGAAAGTCGTATTCCTGGTCGTAATGTTGGTGAGTTGACGTTACTCTTATATCCAATAGTTCCTCCCGGCTGTAGGTAATAAACTTAAGATTTCCTGGGGTAACAATGTAAGAAATAATACATAAAAAAACAAAATACTGCATAGTTTCCTGAGAACGCGAAGCGAGGCGACCATCTCTGTCGGCCCGGAAGTGAGAACAAGTGAGAACACTCTGAAGCAGGTTCTCATCAAGGATTTGCCTGTATTTGGCTCCATTCATTGTTCCCTCTATCCTTACCAGTCCCACAGTCTCAGCAAGTTGTAAAGCATTCCCATAGCATGATGCTGCCACCACCATGCTTCATGGTAGGGATGGTGTTAGACAGATGATCAGCTGTGCCTGTTTGTCTCCAGACATAGTGCTTTACATTTAGTTACATTTTTGTCTCATTAGACCACAGAATCTTTTGCCTCTCAGTCTTTCACGTGCGTTTTTGCAAAGTCCAAGCGTGCTGTCAAGTGCCTTTTTCTCAGGAGTGGCTTCCATCTGGCCACTCTCCCATAAAGCTCAGATGGGTGAAGTGCTGTAGAAACTGTTGTCCTTCTGGCAGGTTCTCCCATCTCAGCCAAGGAACTCTGTAGTTCTGTCAGTGGTCATTGGGTTCTTGTTCACCTTCGTGACCAAGGTCCTTCTTGTCCGGTTGCTCAGTTTGGTCGGAAGGCCAGCTCTATGCAGAGTCTGGGTAGTACCATATTTTTAGTACCACTATTTCCCGATGACGGAGACCACAGTTCTCTATACTATCGATACTATAGAAATTGTTTTATATCCCAGATATATGCCTCATTACAATTCTATCTCAGAGATCTAGGGACAGTTCCTTGGATTTCATGGTATAGTTTCTGCTCTGACATACACTGTCAGACCTTATATAGACAGGTGTGTTTCTTTCTAAATCATGTCCAAACAATTTAATTGGCCACAGGTGGACTCCCAAGTTGTAGTGGCATCTCAAGGTTGATCTAAAGAAATTGGATGCACCTAAACTCAAGTTGGAGTGTCATAGCAAAGGGATGTGAGTACTTGTTACATGATTTTAGCAATTGTAGCAAGTTTATTGAAAATGAAATACAGAAATATCTAATTTACATATTGTATGTAAATTAGATAGGTCTGTATTTCATTTTCAATAAATGTTCGAAAAAAACACGTTTTCAACTTTGTCGTAATGGGATATTGTGTGTAGATGGGTGAGATTTTTATTTCATTTAATCCATTTTGAATTCTGGCTGTTAGACAACAACATGTGGAATGAGTCAAGGGGTATATGACTACTTTCTGAAGGCACTCTATATATCCTTGCATGTTTTTAAAACGTTCAATAAAGTAGTTTTCGTAGTTCTGAGCTGCTCATTCTGTATCTGTGCTGCTTGATGCTGAGCCTGTGTGTGTGTGCCTCCTTAGACCTTTCGTAGACCGGCCCCCCAGAGGGCGTGGCGGCGGCCGAGGTGGGCGTGGTGGACGGGGCCGGGGCATGGGCCGGGGTGACGGCTTCGACTCCCGCGGCAAACGGGACTTCGACAGACACAGTGGCGGCGGTGACAAACCGTGAGTAATTTCTGCTCTGAGTCCTTAAAGGACTAGTGGTAGTGATGGTCTTTTGGAGTGATTACATTTTCAGATGCTCTGTGATTAGTGGTAGGAATGGTGGAGCTTTTGGTTTCCATTTTTTTTCCCTCAACAGTCAGAAATCCGAGGAGAAGCGTGGCGGGAGTGGCTCTCACAACCGGGGGAACCCCAAGGACGAAACAAGGTTGGTGGGTCAAACAATCATTACCTACTTCCTTAAATGAGATGACCATTATGTGTAGGCAAGGACACAGGTCCTTTGTTGATATTGACTGGTTTGTTCCTTCGCTGTGTTGAATTTCTGTTCCCAGTGGTGATGCTGAACAGACTGCTGCCCCCGGGGGAACCCCTGAGGGAGTGGAACACCCCCCTGCTGACTCTGAGAACAAGTGAGCACCTTCCTGGACCTGACAACTGGTCAAAAAAACAAAAAAAGTTGCGGTGTTGTCAGACCTCGAATAATGCAAAGAAAATAAGTTCATATTCATTTTTAAACAACACAATACTAATGTTTTAACTTAGGAAGAGTTCAGAAATCTATATTTGGTGGAATAAGTCACACTGTGGCTTGTAGGCCTCTCCAGGTCTCGCACCCACTGTGTAATCTGGAGGAGGATCGGTGATGATTCAGCAAGGCTGGAATCGGGCAGATTTGTCTTTGTGAAGGACGCTTGAATCAAGCCCAATCTCCAGACCTGAACCCCATTGAAAACCACTTGAATGTGATCAAGAGGAAGAGCTGAGGTGCTTGAATTTTTGCACCAGGAGTGGCATAAAGTCACCCGACATCAATGTGAAAGACTGGTGGAGAGCATGCCAAGACGCATGAAAGCTGTGATTGAAAATCAGGGTTATTCCACCAAATATAGATTTCTGAACTCTTCCTAAGTTAAAACATTAGTATTGTGTTGTTTAAAAATGAATATGAACTTATTTTCTTTGCATTATTCGAGATCTGACAACACAGCATCTTTTTTGTTGTCATTTTTCAGTTGTCATTTTCTGCAAATACATATTTTTAATTGGAATTTGGGAGAAATGTTGTCAGTAATTTATAGAATAAAACAAAAATGTTAATTTTACCCAAACACATACCTATAAATAGTACAACCAGAGAAACTGATCATTTTGCAATGGTCTCTTAATTTTTTCCAGAGCTGTGTGTGTGTGTGTGTGTGTGTGTGTGTGTGTGTGTGTGTGTGTGTGTGTGTGTGTGTGTGTGTGTGTGTGTGTGTGTGTGTGTGTGTGTGTGTGTGTGTGTGTGTGTGTGTGTGTGTGTGTGTGTGTGTGTGTGTGTGTGTGTGTGTGTTTACAGGTTAAGTCCAATTTTTGCCAGGGAGACCTATTCTTGGAGTTAACATCACTGTGCTGGTTCACTATGGTGCTGCATTCATGCTGATTTGTGCTGCTCTCAACATTCAATTCATCCCGTGGTCCACAATACAAGCAGCCCTACAGTCAATCTAGAAGAAATCCAAAAACAACAGAAATGTGAAAGCTAACAGACAATGTATGGTAATATCTTTCAATAACAAATGCGTCTCTGTCTCCTCCAGGGAGAACGAGGTGGAGGAACCGAAGGAGGAGGGCCCCAAGGAGATGACCCTGGACGAATGGTCAATAACAAATGTGTCTCTGTCTCCTCCAGGGAGAACGAGGTGGAGGAACCGAAGGAGGAGGGCCCCAAGGAGATGACCCTGGACGAATGGAAAGCCATGCAGGACAAGGAACGCGCCAAAGTGGAGTTCAACATCCGCAAGCCCAACGAGGGCGCCGACAGCAAGTGGAACAAAGGCTACGTTCTGCACAAGTCCAAGAGCGAAGATGTAAGTGACGAAAAGCTGAAAGACGTAAGTGACAAAAGCCGGGAATATATAGAGAATTTTTGCTTATCTATAGTTGTGCAGTGCACTGTTAGGTATATATGGATGTTTTGCCATTGTATTTTGTTGTGTTTAGGACTGTGATGGTCATGGAATTCTGAATGACTGTAATTGTCCAGCCAGATGACCGCGGTCTCCGTAATAACCATTCGAATAAGAATATTTTTGTATTATTATTATTGTACATTTTTTTGGACCCATATTTTCTGCTTTCCTCCGCTCCTGACTGCATGGCTGCCATAGAAATATAATTAATAGAACAGGCATCCTCATTCAAGTCAATGAAAGCATAATTGGTGGACTGGACATTACTAGTGTACCCATAGGAGTAAAGCAGGAAGTAAAAACAGGAAGTGTACCCATCAATATGTGCTGTGATTTGTTGATTCAACTCAATTTTCATTACAAAAAATATGAGCCACCTCAGTTATCATTTGAGTGAACATTCAACATTACCATGGAAATGATTGCATTACAATAGCAGGCAGCCATTGCCAGTGTACCCATGAGTTTACCATTCAACTATATGGGGTGAAGGAGTCAATTGAACAACCAGATTGGCGCACGTTCAACAAATCTGATCTAACAAAGTGGATATTTGTCAAATCCTTCACGATTTATGAAATGGAACAGGCCACTGTGGTTACTTACAGGGCTACCCATCCCGGATCCGGGAGCATCCTCATCAAAAAAGCTGACTAGCATAGCCTAGCCTAACGGGACAGGGATATCATATAATATAATTTCATGAAATCACAAGTCCAATACAGCAAATGAAAGATAAACATCTTGTGAATCCAGCCATCATTTCCGATTTTTAAAATGTTTTACAGCGAAAACACAATATGTATTTATATTAGCTAACCACAATAGCCAAACACACAACGCCATGTTTTCACCATGTTTCCACCGCATAGGTAGCTTTCACAAAACCCAGAAATAGAGATAAAATTAATCACTAACCTTGAACAACTTCATCAGATGACAGTCTTATAACATCATGTTATACAATGTTTTATGATGAGTATTTATGTATTTCACGTTGCTCTCTGTAATTATTCTGGCTGTTTTGGTGCTATTTGTGATGGTGGCTGCAATGTAAAACTACGATTTATACCTCAAATATGCAAATTTTCAAACAAAACATAATCATATTTGAGGTATAAATCGTAGTTTTACATTGCAGCCACCATCACAAATAGCACCAAAACAGCCAGAATAATTACAGAGAGCAACGTGAAATACATAAATACTCATCATAAAACATTTATGAAAAATACATGGTGTACAGCAAATGAAAGATAAACATCTTGTGAATCCAGCCAATTGCGAAAACACAATATAGAATTATATTAGCTTACCACAATAGCCAAACACACAAAGCCATTTATTCACCGCCAACATAGCTTTCACAAAAACCAGCAATAGAGATAAAATTAATCACTAACCTTTGGACAACTTCATCAGATGACAGTCTTATAACATCATGTTATACAATACATTTATGTTTTGTTCAAAATTGTGCATATTTAGAGCTGCAAATCGTGGTTATACATTGTGAATACGTAGCAACAATTCACCAAAATGTCCGGAGATATTTTGGACAGTCACCTAATCTAACCAAAGAACTCATCATAAACTTTACTAAAAAATACATGTTGTACAGAAAATGAAAGATACACTGGTTCTTAATGCAACCGCTGTGTTAGATTTTTAAAAATAACTTTACTACAACATACAGCATGCATTATTGTGAGACAGCGCTCACCTATTCTCCGCCGTGTTGGAGCCAACATATTACACAAAAATACGAAATAACATCATAAATATTATCTTACTTTTGTTGATCTTCCATCAGAATGTTGTGCAAGGAGTCCTAGGTCCAGAATAAATCGTTGTTTGGTTTTAGAATGTCCATTTCTTCTGTCGAATTAGCAACTTTGGCTAGCATTGTGGCGCGAACATGCCCATCAACTCTTGGCACCTGGAACGAAAAATTCCAAAATTCCCAATAAACGTTGAATAAACTGGTCAAACTCGGTTGAAAATCCTACTTTATGATGTTCTTCTCACATGTATACAATAAAATCAGAGCCGGAGCAATTCATCGTGTATACCGAACGCTTTTCAGAAGACAATGTGAGGTTCCCCGGCGCGCAGTTGAAAACTGACAAAAGAGCGGAACTGTCACTCCAAAAGCTCTTATTCGGCCTCACATCAAGCTAGACACCCCATTCAACCTTCTACTGCCTGTTGACATCTAGTGGAAGGCGTATGAAGTGCATACAGATCCATAAATAAAAGCCAGTTGAATAGGCAGGCCCTGACACAGAGCCTCATTTTCAGAATTTTCACTTCCTGTATGGAAGTTTGCTGCCAAATGAGTTCTGTTTTACTCACAGATATAATTCAAACAGTTTTAGAAACTTCAGAGTGTTTTCTATCCAATAGTAATAATAATATGCATATTGTATGATCTAGAACAGAGTACGAGGCCGTTTAATTTGGGCACGATGTTTTCCAAAGTGAAAACAGCGCCCCCCTATTAAGAAGAAGTTAAGTCCGATTCGGATATATTTGGCAGTTTTCGCTGCAAAACATGTCGAGGTTGTCCCTTTTTTAAGTTTAGAAGAAGTGCCTGCTAAATGCTAACTCCCGTTCATATAAGCTGGTTAGAACAGCTAGCATACAGAAATTAGTGGTGGTAGTTTTAACTATAATACAATTGACTAGTAACAATGACATGAACATGTATTGGGGTTGACATCCATACAAGCATTATAAAATGATTTTTACCTTAACATAGTGTAAAATACACGTGTAAACAATAGCCTAAATGTAGGCTAATTTTGCTGGGGGGCAATAGGAGACTCGGGATCTTTCTCCCAGGGCATTTCCCCCTACTTGTTTCCATGACAATTCAATTGTTTTGGTCGAGTTCAATTGACCTCTTTACTGCATCTATTGCCAGGGTTAGAGGTTCCAAGCTCCTTATATTCATAGTTTGCTACAACACCTTGCTTGTTCCAGCAAGGGCATCAAAGTTTCATCACGTTGTTAAGAGTCCATGTTATTGCAGAAAGTCTTCAATCAGATGTTCATTCCCCCCTCCCCCAAAAACACAACTAGAGCTGTCACAATTACTGTATAACTGACGGTAATGGATGAAGACTGTCATGAAAATAAAATAACCATATATCTATATATATATATATATATGTATATGTATATGTATATGTGTCTTCATCCATTACCGTTAGTTATACAGTAATTGTGACAGCCCTAGTTGTGTTTTGCATATTTCATTATGTTTTCATGCTGTATTTGAGAAAATTCTGTGTTATTTACATTTAGGATGTGACGGAATCAATTAAATAATTTGTTTTTAATTTCAAATCAATTTGATTTCAATTTAAGTTACAAAACATTTTCAGATATACAGTATTCTACTCGAGTGATATTGGTGAACTGTGTCATTTCAAGTTTTGGGGAAAAAGTTTTAAGTTAGAAAGAAGTTTGCTGATTGATTCCTGTCAACGGATCAATAGTAAACCATCTTTAAGGTATTAAATAACTGTGGTGGTCTGTATTTTATTATGTATTTACCAACAAAAGGGCTGATATAAACCAGATAGTAATGTTAACCAGCTAACAACCCTCCTGAAGAGGCTATGTCATTACAAATGGGACTGAAGTGCTTCTCCTTATTGTTGGTCCTTTCTCTTGGTTGTTGCAGAGACCGGCTGTGATTGATGCTCCGGAGATTGAAGCAGACACAACCCCTCTGTTCAAGGTGCCTGTTGTTTCACATATTCACCCTTATACAATTCTGATAAAACAAGCCTTTATCACACTCATACACATCGGCATGGTATATCAAGAGTTCAATTATGTCAAACAGTAGTTAGCATGTTGGCTATTTGAGTTGAGATGGTTGCTATCAGTGGTCTCTGGCTAAATGTAAACAACGTCAACTCTTCCTCCACCAGGGCAATCCTGACGAAGTTGGCCCGGACCACCACTTCCGCAAGCCCGCCAACGACATCACAGCCCAGCTGGAGATCAACTTTGGAGACCTGGGCCGGCGCGGGCGGGGGGGAGCCCGTGGAGGAAGGGGAGGCCGCGGTGCGGGAGGAGGCCGATCTGAAAAGGTAACGCTAATTGAGGCTGTTGTCACAGAACACAAATAGATGTAAATGTTGATCACAAAAGGCTGTGGTTACTAGAGTTGAATATTTTCCCGGGTATTGTACAAATGTTCCATCCTGAGAATAAATCACTTTTCTCCCCGGTAACCCGGTATTTCCCTCCAAAACCGGGAGTGGCATTATAAAGCATATAAATCTGGATTTAATTGTAGCTTTGATCAGCATGAACATTCAAACCTGATGCTACCTGAGCCTGATGAGACATATATTACATACATTTAATGAGCCCTACATTAACCACATTTAATAAACCCAAGCCCAAAAAAAGCCCAAATGATTGTGCCATTATCGAATACATATATGATATAGGCTACTGCACATTACGCACGACAGAAAAACATAAAAACCAATAGATGTAGCTAGCTATATGCTCTCTTGGGTAAATAAATGAATCTAGCACCAGTAGGCTAATCTTTTTGAGCGTGAACTGTATTACTGTACTGTATTGTATTATATGGACTGGTATTACGCACATCGTTCAAACCGTGATAAAGCAGAAGAGAACATTCTGGTGTAGCACAAGCGGTCTACAAAGTTACAAGCTACTGAATTTGATTTTAATATTGAAATATAATGGGGCCTATTTGTATAATTAGTAGGCTGACGCATATATACCTTTCGTAATATTTCCCCTAATGTTATTAGCCTTCCTCCTCTTTCTCTCTATTGCTTTACTACTTCCTCGCGTTCAACAGTTAAATCATCGTCATCGTTCTAATGTTGTCTGTTAATAATGTTGGACTAGAATTACATGCAGAAGGCTTTCACTTCTCTTCACAAAGATTGAATGGTTATGAGTCTGAATAAATAACTGCTATAGCCGACCGCCATCGCGCGTTCGCTCTTCTTTCAAACTATCCGTGACTTCTCTTGGCTGCTGGATTTAACATTAAACAAAAAAAGAGCTTGCGCTCCTCTTCTAAAAAAAATGATGTCCAACAAGTTATTCTAGTCTAGCTTTTCCTGCATGGAACTCCAAGAGCTAAGGAACGTTTTTTAAGGAGAGTCCAGTCGGAGCTCAGGTGGTTGCGTATTGCGCGAAAGACAGAGGCTATAAGTTAGAAGCTTGTTATGCATAACCCATCAGTAATTAGCTAAATATAAGGCTAATACTGCATTAAATGTATTACCTGAAAGAGGTAGGCTAGGACATCCTATATACAGGGCTATATATCAATCTAGATTCAGGATGATCTATTTTGGATGCAATTTGAATGGAGTTGATGGAGAGAGAGAAAGACAGAGAGTGCTCATGCATGCACTGATTTAAAACAACGATATTCGAGTGATAGGCCGTTTAAAAAAAAATATTATCTTTACAAATTAAAACAAGGTGACCCCCGAAAGCCAACTGAAGATGGGTAAATTAGACGTGCATTCGGTCTTAATATTACTGTAGTATGCTGCATCAAATTTAGGCCTAGGTCCACAAGAAAAAAAGTTACCAAGATGAGATGATAGGTCTACATGCATTGAGAACTGCGCTCCATACAGAGATGGGCTGCCTGTCCCCACCCTGATTCATCATGCACAGTCCATAGAGAAGCCAGATTTAGACATTGCGTATATTTTAATAGTTCTGTTTCACGCCATGGTATTCATATAAATAATTTATTAGATTATACCAGTTTCTCGCAGTTATTTATCCTGGGTAAAAAGGGAGTGGTTTTGGTTGGTAAATCTCGGTAACCGGGTTCCCACCATTCAACCTTAATGGTTATTGACCATAAAAAGCTGTTTTCACTGACCACAAAAAGTCAAATTGGGTGCTCAAGCTGACTGTGATCATTGTTCTACTTGTTGAGTTGTGTTGTTCATGAAGTACCTACCAATCCCTACTGAACACGACCCATTATTCTCAGATTTCGTCTAAAAAAATTAAAAATCTCTCTTTGTCCCCAGCCGGGTGGAGTGTCCGTTCCCAACGTTGACGACCCAGAGGCCTTCCCGGCCCTGGCTTAATACTCTAGCACCGCCACCAGCCCGCCCCATCAGCCCCTCCGGGCATTAGCCCCGCCCCTCCGGGCCCCTCCTCTACGAGGCTTGCATGCTTACAACTTCTTCAAGTATACGAGAGAAAAAAAAGACTGTCATCACACCTGAGGACTGAAATTTTAACCTGTTTTAAAATGACAGATAAAAGACCAAAAAAAGCAGAAAATGGACTTCTCTTGTTGAACTGAAGCAAATTATTGGTAAACGTTTTGTATTTTGAGACATGATAGCAGGGATGTTTTCATACAGTAGTTTTGTTTCTTCAGATATTATGCATACTTCATGGATATTCTTTTGTATTGCTGCTTGAAAAAATGCATTTCAGAGATTGTGTGTGTGTGTGTGTGTGTGTGTGTGTGTGTGTGTGTGTGTGTGTGTGTGTGTGTGTGTGTGTGTGTGTGTGTGTGTGTGTGTGTGTGTGTGTGTGTGTGTGTGTGTGTGTGTGTGTGTGTGTGTGTGTTTTAACCCCGATGCTTTGGCTGGCTTTCCTCATGACTTTATCGGAATATTTTGGGGTCATCTTAGACAAGCTTTTATTTTGAAAGGGTGACTTTTAAGTCATGTATTACTCTGTTAAACTCAATACATTTGAGTACCTTTGTACTAAATCTTTTACTGTGTTTTAAAAATGTACCTGTATTCTAGTGACCCCTTGAGCTTAATATTCTTCTGCTTGTCATGCAGTGAAAGTGAATTTCCTTTATTTTCCTATTGATAGGCTCTTATTTTTCTTGACCAGTGGTTCATGTGCTTTGTCCCTGGTCCTTAACTGCCTGTGTCTTCAGGGCAGCCAGGGTCCAAATGTATTTCTAGGCTGGTCCTTGAAGGTCGTACAGGCTTTACTACTAGTAACCTTAGGACCACTATACGAATATATTGTATTTTTTGTGTGACCAAATCTTTGTGTGTGTGCGTGCATGCATGCGAAATTGATTGGGTTCATTGTGAACGTGAACAATAGTTACTTGTAGGACTTAAAGTACTCCCCTATCATGAACTTGACATCTTCCCGGGCACTTGACCACAAGTTGAAAAGCAGCTCTCTTTTGCCTGAGGTAGTTGTTATTTCTGAGAACATAGTTGTTTAGGGAAGATGGTCGACTGTGAACATATCTTGTTTCTATCAGCACCAGTACTCTGAAACTTACGTTTATTTATTTTATAATTCCTTGTGATCATCTTTGCTGTTACTGTTCTATTGTTGTTGTTATTATTATTATTATTATCATTACTACAGCAGCACTACTGCATCATTTGTCTGAAAGAAATGGACCGTTCAATGTGGAGCAATCGAGTGCTACAGAATGTATGACTGCTAACCTTGCGTATAGTCATCTGTGTCTAGCATTTCCAATAGAGGATTTATTTGACCAAAGTGGGTATACTTCACACCACAGGATGGGACAATGGCTCATAATAACGGCTGGAGCGGAGCTGATGGAATAGCATAAAACACATGGAAACCATGTGTTAGATGTATTTAATTCCACTGATTCCGCTCCAGTCATTACCATGAGCCCGTTCTCCTCAATTAAGCTGTCACCAACCTCCTGTGCTTCACACATTTGGGTTGGGGAAGAGGTACATTTAAGGCAGATATTGTAAGTGACAGAAAGCTTTATATTACAGTGCTCTGGAAAGACTTGCTGGTAATGCATGGACACAGGTGATTGGCGCAAGCCTTTTGTAGTACTGTTTGAGACACTTGACGGTAGACTTCTCTGCAAACATCCCTGTTCTAATAAATGACTTAAGAGGTGTTAAATGTATTCTGCCCACGGAAATGAGTTGTGTGAAATCATTACTGTGATTTTAAAAGAAAAAGAAAAAGAATGGACTATTGCTTTTCTATATTCAAGCTGTGTGATGTTGGCATTATTTCAATGTTATGTCCATAGAGATCCTATTAAATTACTGTAGGAGCTATGTTATAAACCCTCAAAGTTCCATAATGGGGCAGCCATCTTGGTCAGGGGGAAATCCAAAACCAGTCTAGTTGGAATGAATGGCAATAGAGGAATAGGTGATGTGTTTCCTGATTTTACTAAATGCAGGAAAATAAAAGTAAAGCGTGTGATTATATCAGTTGTAGTCAACCTAAAATATTATCATATAATAATAAATATGGTTTATACAGGTTTTAATACACGTTTTCAATATAAATATAATCGAAAATGTGAACAGACAATAATGTCTCAGATTTAGTTTTCTTTGAAAGCTGTGAGTGCTATTATATGAAAAAAGTATGTAGACACCCCTTGAAATTAGTGGATTTGGCTATTTCAGCCTCAACCTTTGCTGACAGGTGTATAAAGTCGAGCACACAGCCATGCAATCGCCATAGACAAACATTGGCAGTAGAAAGGCCTTACTGAAGAGCTCAGTGACTTTCAAAGTGGCACCGCCATAGGATGCCACTTTTCCAACAAGTCAGTTCGTAAACTGTCTGCCCTGTAGAGCTGTTCCGGTAAACTGTAAGTGCTGTTATTGTGAAGTGGAAACGTCTAGGAGCAACAATGGCTCAGCAGCAAAGTGGTAGGCCACACAAGCTCACAGAACAGGACCGGCGAGTGCTGAAGCACGTAGCGCGTAAACATAGTCTGTCCTCGTTTGCAACACTCACTACCGATTTCCAAACGGCCTCTGGAAGCAGCATCAGCACAATAGCTGTTTGTCGGGAGCTTCATGAAATGGGTTTCCATGGCCGAGCAGCCGCACACAAGCCTAAGATCACCATGCGCAATGCCAAGCGTTGGTGTAAAGCTCACCGCCATTGGACTCTGTAGCATTGGAAACACGTTCTCCAGATGAATCACGGTTCACCATCTGGCAGTCCGATGGACGAATCTGGGTTTGGCGGATGCCAGGAGAATACTACCTGCCCCAATGCATAGTGCCAGCTGTATAGTTTGGTGGAGGAGGAATAATGGTCTGGGGCTGTTTTTCATGGATCGGGCTCCTTAGTTCCAGTGAAGGGAAATCTTACAGCATACAATGACATTCTAGACGATTCTACGCTTCCATCTTTAGGGAAGGCCCTTTCCTGTTCCACCATGACAATGCCCCCATGCACTAAGCGAGGTCCATACAGAAATGGTTTGTCGAGGTCGATGTGGAAGAACTTGACTGGCCTGCACAGAGCCCTGACCTCAACCCAATCGAACACCTTTGGGATGAATTGGAACGGCGACGTCAGTGCCCAACCTCAATAAAGCTCTTGTGGCTGAATGGAAGCAAGTCCCTGATGCAATTTTTTATTTTGAAATTTCACCTCTATTTTAACCAGCTAGGCCAGTTGAGAACAAGTTCTAATTTACAGCTGCGACCTGGCCAAGATAAAGCAAAGCAGTGCGACACAAACAACACAGTTACACATGGGATAAACAAACGTACAGTCAATAACACAATAGAAAAATCAATATACAGTGTGTGCAAATGCAATAAGATTAAGGAGCTAAGGCAATAAATAGGCCATAGTGACGAAATAATTACGATTTAGCAATTAACACTGGAGTGATAGACCCGCAGAAGATGAATGTGTAAGTAGAGATACGGGGGTGCAAAGGAGCAAAAATTAACAATATGCAATGTTCCAACATCTAGTGGAAAGCCTTCCCAGAAGAATGGAGGCTGTTATAGCAGCAAAGGGGGGGACCAACTCCATCTTAATGCCCATGATTTTGGAATTAGATGTTCAACAAGCAGGTGTCCACATACTTTTGGTCATGTAGTGTACTTCTGCATCCCACAAGGTGGAGACATCGTAGCAAATCATTGGAAGACAACCCCTCCGACGTTGAATTTCAGAAACGTCAACATGTGCAAGTTCAAGGGAAAACCCTTAGAAAATGGTAAAGAGACCTCTAGTGAAAATGGAAGTGGGGAACCCCAAGCTATATTCACCGGAAACAGTGTGCCTGTTTCAACATGATGATATATGTCTATAGTCTTTGCAGATGTTTCCCCTACCTCTTCTGTACGTTTGGAATCTGCTATCAGGACTTCTAGGAACCAAATGACTCAAGTATGACCTCTTTCTTGTTCATTGACCGCGATACTGAATATTCACCATTTTATTTCTATGATCAATGCATGTGAAGTATAGAGATCACAGTGGTATGATTGTATGTCATGTCCTGGCTATTATGTCCAATGTATGGTGCATCCTCTAATCTCTTCCAGTCTACCCCATGCTTACACTTTTAAGAAGATTCTCTATTTTGTTAACCATTTTGGATGAGGGAATCCTACTGAAGTAAGTTCTCTTCAATTGTTAGAAACCAAGACAATTTTTAAAAATTAGATTACATTATATGTTTCATTTTGTGGATAAACGTTCCTTCCCCACAGAAATCCATTCTCTGGGCCTATCGAGGCAACAGGGTTTGCCATGATCTTTGGAGCATTTTTTTGTAGCTGCAAGGTAAGTTTTACTTGCTTGCTTGCTTGGTCAGGTTACTGAATAAACTGTGATTGATGGAACAAACACCAAAGGTCACAACGTGTCGGGCTCTAAGGTTAAGCACGTGTCTCGCCCAGCAGGTTCAGTTTGTTACCATTGCAACAGTTAAACTGTTGAAAAGGGAATGGTCCCCACCAGTGCGGAACTACATGACAGAAAAAAACATCTCTCACTTGGTCTGTTACAGCAGTGATTTGGCCTTAGATCGTCAAGGCTACGTGTTTATAATCACGTTCACAGATGAACAATCAAGTAAGCAAAGTAAAAAAGATTAGCCAGGAAATTGGGATTGCAAATCCTACGTGTTCCATTGTGTGTGAGGGTGTATTGGGGTATTGTTTTTCATTTTTGACACAACTCATTTATAAAAAAAATAATAATAATCTAAATATTCACATGGTACTGTAATAGCAACAGCTGTTCAACTTTCCCATTGGCTGATACTTGGCTTCGCAAAAAGGCAGTGAAAAGTGACCCATTCTATGTCTATGGCATAATAATATTAATAATATTATATATAATAAATTAATAATATATAATATTCATCAGTTTATCCTCATTTCACTGGACTGAATAAACATCTCTGAAATGTTAACTTGTAATTTCAACAGAGAAGCCTTAAATGGGAGTGCACTGGAAGGTTGAAGCTTGAGATGTACTATGTCAAACATGTACTCTATGTCAAACATTTTAAGGCCACTGTTTAATCATACAATCATAAGACTGGATCAAGTGTTTTGGAAGATTTGTGCCGAGTCAAGTAGTCATTCTACAGTAACTCTGGACGCAATTAAACCAACGGTGTGTTGTAGCGCTGTAAAAGCTTTTTCCACTTGAGCCATCTGCAGCGCTTACCATGAATTCAGTCAATCTCTGCAAATGTTGTGGAAATTGCCTTTAAAAGGCGCATTGTCGACAATGTGCCTCTGATTCCTGACCTTGTTTTCACATATTTGAATTCTTCAATGGAATACTTTTGTTTTATACATTAGTTTTTTTGTTTATTTTGTGAATCTAATATCTAAGCAAAAAAAATGTAATAGTTGGTTCAACAATTTGTAAGGTCCAATATTTCAACCTCAAATGTAAGTTGTTGAAATATGGTCTAGGTTTCATTTCCTGCCATACTGATGAAAAATGTATGAAAATTCCACCAGTTAGTTACCTTGTCCAATGTAAGAATGACTGATTTGTCCTCACATAATTGTGTAAAACTATGTCAGTACATTGTGTCAAAATACCTGTTTATACCTGATGTTAATATGCCTCATTTGTCCTGATCTTGTCCACATTCTGATTGTGCCCCATGTTTAGACAGGTGGCAATTAAAATATGGATTCTGATCAGTTCTTTTAGACCACCTCTGGAGGTAGTCAGGCACACGTGTTTGGATATCTTACAAGAGTAGACGGACCTGGACAGTTAAACCATTTAAAATCATTAACCCGCCCACAAATCATTCATAAAGTGCATATATTCCAGTTAGGACATTCTAAAACATGACATTATACAACACAGAACATCAGTGTGAATAAATTTATTAAATATAGTCACCATTATTCATTCACAGCCAGTCTTGGTATACGCTTCACTTTAATTAAATGTTGTCATTTTCCGATGACTACTTACAGCACATAATAAAAAATAAAAATAAACTACTTGAATCAACATTATTCGAGGCTGTGCTTTTAAAGAACAAAAAAAAAACAGCTTTTTGTGTTGTTTTACAAACCATTTGTGAATGTAGACCAAAGCAGGAGTAGCTTACAAAGTAAAACGTTGAGACATTAAAAAAAGCTACAGTAACACAAATGTCAAAACGATGCGTTATTAAACCTCCACTGGAACTAGTGGAGGTTCTTCACATTGAAGCTTACAGTCAAGTTCTTTAATTCCTAATAATGAGAGCTCGCAGGTGACAAGAAACATTACTGGTGCCACATTGTCTCCAATTTCAAAAAGCGTTTTCAACCTAAAAGACAAGTGTCACTACACTGCATCTCTCTTTTAGATGGAATCATTATCAAGTAATCAAACATCTTTTTGCGGCAAATCCATTTCCAAATGGGTCAGGGAAACGCAGAGAAATAGGAATGACTACTTTCAGAACAGCTACACTCGGAACACCTAGGAAATAAATCCTTAACAAAAGCTTACAAGAAAGATGGTAAAATACACAGATTAAAGAGACTTATCAAAAAGTGTAAGAAGTGTACAAGATAAGAAAATCTTTACAAACTTTACACAAAGTCACAGAAGTACTGTCTAGCAAAAACAAGAGAAACGAAACTATAGGAAAACGCTGACTAATAAAAATACAGCGTTCTAACCAATGAGTTATAATACAAGACATCACTGATGTCAGACGCTTTACACAAACCTCAGGGACAGACACTCCCATTAGTTCATTTCTTGCAATTAAAATGTTTCCATGGTCAGGGCAACGTTCAGTACGAAAAAAAACAGTGCAACATTCAATTAAACAGAAACGGTGCTGTTCTGAACGGCCAGCTCAAAAAACCAGAGGTTGGGGATCAGCATGGCCACTGCTCGTTAAATATGGCCCCCATTGCTTCAAGCCACACCCACCAAACGGAGCAAACGTACCTCAAAGTCCATTCAAAGAACATTGGAATGTTTTGGGGAAACGTGTCGTTCAGTACAAACCGTTACGCAACATAGCAAACTTCAATCGAACTGAACACACCACAGGTTTCAAATAAGCAATGATGTCATGCAGCAGTGTTGCTTTCTCCACTCTATCAACAAAGAAAACAAAGGATGAAAGTGCAACATAAGCCCCGTTTATACCTGGTTCTCAGATCACAATCAGTCCTTTGTCCGGATTGTTATTTTATTTTAACCCTTATTTTACCAGGTAAGTTGACTGAACACATTCTCATTCACAGCAACAACCTGGGGAATAATTACAGGGGAGAGGGGGGGGCGGGACAAATGAGCCTATTGGAAGCTGGGGATGATTTGGTGGCCATGATGGTTTGTGGGTCAGATTGTGAATTTAGCCAGGACACCAGGGTTAACACCCCTACTATTAGGATAAGTGGCATGGGATCTTTAGTGACCACAGACAGGACACCCGTTTAACATCCCATCCGAAAGACTGCACTCTACACAGGGCAATGTCCCCAATCACTGCCCTGGGGCGTTGGTATATTTTAGACCAGAGGAAAGAGCGCCCTCCAACACCACTTCCAGCAGAATCTGGTCTCCCAACCAGGAACAACCCTGCTTAGCTTCAGAGGTAAGCCAGCAGTGGGATGCAGGGTGGTATGCTGTGATCTTGTCCACATTTTTGGACAGCTGTAGATGATTAAAAGACAGATTGTGATCAGATTTTCCTGACCACCTCCGGAGATAGTCAGGCACCTATTGTGTTTGGATCCCATTTTAATACTATGTGTAAATGCATATCTGAAAATCTGGGCACAATCAGAATGTGGACAAGATCAGAATAAAGAATGTATGTTAACGGCAGGTAAAAACGAGGCTTTAGTGTGCCTGCAACAGCGCCAATCTGCCTGCATATCGATCGTCCCGTCGAAGACCTAGAACCCTCAACATCGCCCCTTTCACTTCTTTGTTTCAAATGTCTTGGAAAGCAAAATACCCATCAATCATAGTACATTTATTGGAAAAAATATATACATATTTTTCAAGTAAAAAAATACCACAGGCGATTTTTATTCTAATACAAATAGGGGAAAAAACATTTTCTTTCCGTAGAAATTTTCGAGATCGGTCTCCAAAAAAGTGAATAAGGAGAATATGAGTAGAAGAATCCGTATGAATTATGAGGTGGTAGCAGGTAGGAGGAAGGGAGGGGTGCAGAAACTGTGCTACTTTGGATGTTTGGAGCGTTGGAGGTTTTGCTGGATGGGGGATGAGGCAGGGCTCTATGTTGTGCCCCTTTTACAATCAGGCCGCTGCCTTCCCTCCGTTTGCTGGTGTGGCCCAGCCGTGTTTGGTTGGTTGGTTGGTATAGGTCGTATTCACTAGGCCCAAAACGAGAAAAAAAAACAGACCAACAGGGATGGACTACCTGAACTTGTCCAAAAAGAAAATCTAGTTTTATTTTTCTGTTGCAAAACGTTTTGCTGCGGTGTGCACTAATGAATACCACCATGTTATTTTTTATTTAGGTTTGGTTCTGTGCGCTTTGACCTCTCTGAGAAGGGGTCATCATTATCATTTGTTCTCTTGCTGGAGGGTCGTCAATGTTCTGGAGGGTTCTGGTGGCTCCGCCTCTGTCCGGCACCTCTTGGCCGGCATGTCATCGTAGTGACCGTTGCCACAGTGGGGCTCCAGGGAGCCATTCCTGTCGTGACTGGGAGTGGCGACCACTGCCTCGCAGCTGCTGGACTCTTTGTCCGAGGTGGTGGGAGGAGGGAGAGCCTCCAGAGATGGGTGGGGGGCAGTGGGAGGAGGGAGAGCCTCCAGAGATGGGTGGGGGGCAGTGGGAGGAGGGAGAGCCTCCAGAGATGGGTGGGGGGCAGTGGGAGGAGGGAGAGCCTCCAGAGATGGGTGGGGGGCAGTGGGAGGAGGGAGAGCCTCCAGAGATGGGTGGGGGGCAGTGTGAGGAGGGAGAACATCCAGAGGTGGGTGGGGGGCAGTGTGAGGAGGGAGAACATCCAGAGAGGGGTGGGGGGCAGTGTGAGTAGGGAGAACATCCAGAGAGGGGTGGGTGGCATTGGGGGGAGGGAGAACATCCAGAGAGGGGTGAGGAGGGAGAACATCCAGAGTGGGGTGAGGAGGGAGAACATCCAGAGAGGGGTGGGGGGCAGTGTGAGGAACATCCAGAGAGGGGTGGGGGGCAGTGTGAGGAACATCCAGAGAGGGGTGGGGGGGAGTGAGCCCGTTGAACTGGACGGATTCTGCTTTGACGTCGTTCGCCACCGTGGATGATTGGGAAGCTTCTCCCGAGCTCAAGTTGTGACTCACTAAACCTGTTGGAGGAAAGATAGAGCTGTGACTCACTAAACCTGTTGGAGGAAAGATAAAGAGCTGTGACTCACTAAACCTGTTGGAGGAAAGATAAAGAGCTGTGACTCACTAAACCTGTTGGAGGAAAGATAAAGAGCTGTGACTCACTAAACCTGTTGGAGGAAAGATAAAGAGCTGTGACTCACTAAACCTGTTGGAGGAAAGATAAAGAGCTGTGACTCACTAAACCTGTTGGAGGAAAGATAAAGAGCTGTGACTCACTAAACCTGTTGGAGGAAAGATAAAGAGCTGTGACTCACTAAACCTGTTGGAGGAAAGATAAAGAGCTGTGACTCACTAAACCTGTTGGAGGAAAGATAAAGAGCTGTGACTCACTAAACCTGTTGGAGGAAAGATAAAGAGCTGTGACTCACTAAACCTGTTGGAGGAAAGATAAAGAGCTGTGACTCACTAAACCTGTTGGAGGAAAGATAAAGAGCTGTGACTCACTAAACCTGTTGGAGGAAAGATAAAGAGCTGTGACTCACTAAACCTGTTGGAGGAAAGATAAAGAGCTGTGACTCACTAAACCTGTTGGAGGAAAGATAAAGAGCTGTGACTCACTAAACCTGTTGGAGGAAAGATAAAGAGCTGTGACTCACTAAACCTGTTGGAGGAAAGATAAAGAGCTGTGACTCACTAAACCTGTTGGAGGAAAGATAGAGCTGTGACTCACTAAACCTGTTGGAGGAAAGATAAAGAGCTGTGACTCACTAAACCTGTTGGAGGAAAGATAAAGAGCTGTGACTCACTAAACCTGTTGGAGGAAAGATAAAGAGCTGTGACTCACTAAACCTGTTGGAGGAAAGATAGAGCGCTGTGACTCACTAAACCTGTTGGAGGAAAGATAGAGCTGTGACTCACTAAACCTGTTGGAGGAAAGATAGAGCTGTGACTCACTAAACCTGTTGGAGGAAAGATAAAGAGCTGTGACTCACTAAACCTGTTGGAGGAAAGATAGAGCTGTGACTCACTAAACCTGTTGGAGGAAAGATAGAGCTGTGACTCACTAAACCTGTTGGAGGAAAGATAAAGAGCTGTGACTCACTAAACCTGTTGGAGGAAAGATAGAGCTGTGACTCACTAAACCTGTTGGAGGAAAGATAGAGCTGTGACTCACTAAACCTGTTGGAGGAAAGAAAGAGCTGTGACTCACTAAACCTGTTGGAGGAAAGAAAGAGCTGTGACTCACTAAACCTGTTGGAGGAAAGATAAAGAGCTGTGACTCACTAAACCTGTTGGAGGAAAGATAAACCGAGTGAGCTGAGACGTCATGAATCATGTAAGGTACTGTCAATATAGAGGCACACAAGGGTCTCCACTAGAATTCACATGAGAAATGTTCTCAGTCATTGTAACAGCATTTCATGTAGCTCCTTGAACTGATGTTCCCTGAGTGTATTTCTCCCCTCCACAATTGCTCAGGGATTGTGTGTGTTCCCTTACCATTGTGGCTGCTACTGCCGTCCTCCCTCTCAGAGTGGCTGGTGCTGCTGTTGGAGGTGGTGGGAGGGGGCGAGGCCCCCCGGCTGGACGTGGCGCTCTCCGTCTCGTCCAGCAGCCGGTCCATGTAGTCCCTGAGACACACAGGGATAAGATAAATAACATTATTTTAAACAATTCAGTCAGCACTAACTACAGCCTGCCAGTTTAGCCCTTACACTAATCACACCACATGCATACCCTGTTCACACTACTAAGCCATACTAGGCTGGCCTGGTTACGCCTCCAGGACCATGTGAAAAGAAACGTCCAAGCCCGCATAGTACAGATCAGCTTAGCAAGATCGTGATAACAGGGTATTAAATTCACACCCCTGGAACATAGTGTCAACAGTAGCTATGGTTCCCAAAACAAAGGTGATCACACATACTGAGTGTGTATTGGTCACAGGGAATACCCATTCATGACAAGTTACATTTCATTTCAAATAATATTTTTGTTGCTACATCGCTACATCGTTTTTTGGACTTATAAATTAATGATATGTACACATTGATTTTTGAAGAATATAACCGATGATCAACAGTCATACCGCACCAGAACCCCAAATATAAGCTTGTTTAACTCCAATGTTTGAAAACAATGTAACCAAACACTGTATAGCCTCAAAACATGGTTAGAACTATACATCTGGTATCATGGATGGTCAGCTTGCATGTGTAGCTCGGTCTATGAATTTGAGAGGGGTTACATTTCTTCAGCTCCATCCCTCAGCTTTTTACCGGGGCGGGGAGTACGCTTTACTTTGTCTACTGCTGATTGCCGTTTCAAAATACATTTCAGAATCAGGTAAGCAAAAATCTAAAATATATATAATTTTTATATATAAAAAAAACATGTTATACAAATAAGACAGTTGTGGACGGAACTCAATATTCAAAACAATTAGCTTGGTCTGGTGAAAAGAGACTTACGTGACCCCAGGGTGAAGGCTGTATTTCCTTTTCCCCAGCCTGCTTTGCTGTGCAAAGAAATCATAACGCTCAGACTTCTTCCACATGTAATAAAAGGCCACACATTCTCCTACTGACCTAGTTCTCACCTGAAAAATGTAATATCAGCAGACAACGAGAGACATTATTACCATCGCCTTCCAGCGTTAAACTCAATTCAATTTCAACTCCCCAGTCAAGTCTACGAGGGATGAGTCGAAATGCAATATGTGAATTGAAAAAACAAGCCTTTTTTTTTTTTTGCTTTTCAATTCATGAACTGAATTTCAAATCCTCACGAGAGTTGGAGGTTAAAATGGAACTGACCCCACCCTGGTCGCTTCAAAACACATGCTAAATCAACATGAAGATAAATATTCTGAAAATAAACATACTTTTTAAATCAGATACCATAGTATTTAATACAATCTGATATATAATACAGTGTTTCCCCTTGGATTATTTTCAGCAGCGGTGGAAAAGTTAGTGGGGGAGGGACTTGGTAGTGGGCATGGCCAATGTCGTGGTCTTGCCGTTTTAAAGCTAATTTCCAGCAATTCTACACATTTTGCAATGAGCAGAGACATTTTCAAAAAATAAATATATACAGTGCATCCGGAAAGCATGCAGACCCTATGACTTCCACATTTTGTTACGTTAGTTTAATTCAAAAATGGATTCAAAAAAAAAAAAGATCCCCTCAATCTACACACAATTCCCCATAATGAAAAAGCAAAAACAGGTTTAGAATTTTTTGCACATTTTGGAAAAAAATACAAATCCTGAAATATCACATTTACATAGGTATTCAGAACCTTTACTCAGTACTTTGTTGAAGCACCTTTGACAGCGATACAACCTCGAGTCTTCTTGGGTATGACGCTACACACTTGGCACTAGAGGTCTACCGATTAAATCGGCACGGCCGATTAATTATGGCCGATTTCAAGTTTTTATTATCGGTAAATCGGCCTTTTTGGACGTCGATTACATTGCAATTCACGAGGAGACTGCGTGGCAGGCTGACCACCTGTTACGCGAGTGCAGCATCAAAAGGACCTTGTGGCTGCAAGGAGTCAAGGTAAGTTGCTAGCTAGCATTAAACTTGTCTTAAAAAACAATCAATCTTCACATAATCACTAGTTAACTACACATGGTTGATGATATTACTAGGTTAACTAGCTTGTCCTGCGTTGCAATAATCAATGCGGTGTTTGTTAATTTATCATCAAATCACAGCCTACTTCAACTTCGCGAAACGGGTGATGGCGCATTCGCGAAAAAAAGCACAATCGTTGCACAAATGTACATAACCATGAACATCAATGCCTTTCTTAAAATCAATACACAGAAGTATATATTTTTTAAACCTGCATATTTAGCTAAAAGAAATTAATGTTAGCAGGTAATATTAACTAGGAAAATTGTGTCACTTCTCTTGTGCTCAGTGCAAGCAGAGTCAGGGTATATACAGCAGTTTGGGCCACCTGGCTCGTTGCGAACTGTGTGAAGACCATTTCTTCCTAACAAAGATCGTAATTAATTTGCCAGAATTTTACATAATTATGACATAACATTGAAGGTTGTGCAATGTAACAGCAATATTTAGATTTAGGGTTGCCACCCGTTCGATAAAATACGGAACGGTTCCGTATTTCACTGAAAGAATAAACGTTTTGTTTTCGAAATGATAGTTTCTGGATTTGACCATATTAATGACCAAAGGCTCCTATTTCTGTGTGTTATTATACACTGCTCAAAAAAATAAAGGGAACACTAAAATAACACATCCTAGATCTGAATGAATGAAATATTCTTATTAAATACTTTTTTCTTTACATAGTTGAATGTGCTGACAACAAAATCACACAAAAATTATCAATGGAAATCAAATTTATTAACCCATGGAGGTCTGGATTTGGAGTCACACTCAAAATTAAAGTGGAAAACCACACTACAGGCTTATCCAACTTTGATGTAATGTCCTTAAAACAAGTCAAAATGAGGCTCAGTAGTGTGTGTGGCCTCCACGTGCCTGTATGACCTCCCTACAAAGCCTGGGCATGCTCCTGATGAGGTGGCGGATGGTCTCCTGAGGGATCTCCTCCCAGACCTGGACTAAAGCATCCGCCAACTCCTGGACAGTCTGTGGTGCAACGTGGCGTTGGTGGATGGAGCGAGACATGATGTCCCAGATGTGCTCAATTGGATTCAGGTCTGGGGAACGGGCGGGCCAGTCCATAGCATCAATGCCTTCCTCTTGCAGGAACTGCTGACACTCCAGCCACATGAGGTCTAGCATTGTCTTGCATTAGGAGGAACGCAGGGCCAACCGCACCAGCATATGGTCTCACAAGGGGTCTGAGGATCTCATCTCGGTACCTAATGGCAGTCAGGCTACCTCTGGCGAGCACATGGAGGGCTGTGCGGCCCCCCAAAGAAATGCCACCCCACACCATGACTGACCCACCGCCAAACCGGTGCTGGAGGATGTTGCAGGCAGCAGAACGTTCTCCACGGCGTCTCCAGACTCTGTCACGTCTGTCACATGTGCTCAGTGTGAACCTGCTTTCATCTGTGAAGAGCACAGGGCGCCTGTGGTGAATTTGCCAATCTTGGTGTTCTCTGGCAAATGCCAAACGTCCTGTACGGTGTTGGGCTGTAAGCACAACCCCCACCTGTGGACGTCGGGCCCTCATACCACCCTCATGGAGTCTGTTTCTGACCGTTTGAGCAGACACATGCACATTTGTGGCCTGCTGGAGGTCATTTTGCAGGGCTCTGGCAGTGCTCCTCCTGCTCCTCCTTGCACAAAGGCGGAGGTAGCGGTCCTGCTGCTGGGTTGTTGCCCTCCTACGGCCTCCTCCACGTCTCCTGATGTACTGGCCTGTCTCCTGGTAGCGCCTCCATGCTCTGGACACTACGCTGACAGACACAGCAAACCTTCTTGCCACAGCTCACATTGATGTGCCATCCTGGATGCGTTGCACTACCTGAGCCACTTGTGTGGGTTGTAGACTCCGTCTCATGCTACCACTAGAGTGAAAGCACCACCAGCATTCAAAAGTGACCAAAACATCAGCCAGGAAGCATAGGAACTGAGAAGTGGTCTGTGGTCACCACCTGCAGAACCACTCCTTTATTGGGGGTGTCTTGCTAATTGCCTATAAATTTCCACCTTTTGTCTATTCCATTTGCACAACAGCATGTGAAATTTATTGTCAATCAGTGTTGCTTCCTAAGTGGACAGTTTGATTTCACAGAAGTGTGATTGACTTGGAGTTACATTGTGTTGTTTAAGTGTTCCCTTTATTTTTTTGAGCAGTGTATTATAATTAAGTCTATGATTTGATAGAGCCGTCTGACTGAGCGATGGTAGGCAGCAGCAGGCTCGTAAGCATTCATTCAAACAGTACTTTACTGCGTTTGCCAGCAACTCTTAGCAATGGCTGAAGCACAGCGCTGTTTATGACTTCAAGCCTATCAACTCCCGAGATTAGGCTGGCAATAGTAAAGTGCCTATAAGAACATCCAATAGTCAAAGGTATATGAAATACAAATGGTATAGAGATAATTAGTTCACGCGTCATAATTCCTATAATAACTACAACCTAAAACTTCTTAACTGGGAATATTGAAGACTCATGTTAAAAGGAACCACCAGCTTTCATATGTTCTCATGTTCTGAGCAAGGAACTTAAACATTAGCTTTTTTACATGGCACATATTGCACTTTTACTTTCTTCTCCAACACTGTTTTTGTATTATTTATTTGTTTGTTTATAATATGTTTATTATTTTCCAATAAAAAACAATTTTTAAAAAGACAGCGATACAAACATTGACATTCACTGCACTGTTGAATGGGATGGCCAATTTAGAGGACAAAACAAAACTGAACTCACACATACACAAAATAAAACAAAATCCTATTAGGTGGTACACGTATAAGAAGGCATATAGTAATTACAAGCAGTGTAGTTAGGCCAAAAATAAATATTGAGTGGAGTACAGCACAGAGTAGCAGCAGATCATCAAACCAATTATGAAGCGGGACTAGACCATTTATCCAGTATCGGCTGCCATATTCTGTAAAACATTGGACTTCTATTGGAGGTATTGCATATAATCTTTTCCATATGTGTTACATTCTCTAAATCCTGTAACCACATTTCAAAAGGTAGGTACAGTCAACATGTTTTTGCATTATTTAAACCAAATTGAACATGTTTCATTATTTGAGACTAAATTTATTTATGTATTATATTAAGTTAAAATAAGTGTTCATTGTTCATTCAGTATTGTTGTAATTGTCATTATTACAAATATATATATATTTTTTTTAATTGGCCGATTAAATCGGTAAATTAGTCGACCTCTACTTGGCACACATGTACTTGGGGAGTTCCTCCCATTCTTCTCTGCAGATCCTCTCAAGCTCTGTCAGGTTGGATGGGAGAGTCACTGCACAGCTATTTTCAGGTCTTTCCAGAGATGTTCGATCAGGTTCAAGTCCGGACTCTGGCTATGCCACTCAAGGACATTCAGAGACTTGCCCCCATAGCCACTCCTGTATTGTCTTGGCTGTGTGCTTAGGGTTGTTGTCCTGTTGGAAGGTGAACTTTCGCCCCAGTCTGAGGTCATGAGCGCTCTGGAGCAGGTTTTCATCAAAGATCTCTCTGTACTTTGCTCCATTCATCTTTCCCTCGATCCTGACTAGTCTCCCAGTCCCTGCCACTGAAAAACCTCCCCACAGCATGATGCTGCCACCACCATGCTTCACTGTAGGGATGGTGCCAGGTTTCCTCCAGATGTGACGCTTGGCTTTCAAGCCTAGGAGTTCAATCTTGGTTTCATCAGACCAGAGAATCTTGTTTCTCATAGTCAGAATCATTTAGGTGCCTTTTAGCAAACTCCAAGCGGGCTGTCATGTGCTTTTTACTGAGGAGTGTCTTCCGTCTTGTCGCTCTACCATAAAGGCCTGATTAGTGGAGTGCTACAGTGATGGTTGTCCTTCTGGAAGGTTCTCCCATCTCCACAGAGGAACCCTCGAGCTCTGTCAAACGGACCATTGGGTTCATGGTCACCTTCCCTGACCAAGGCCCTTCTCCCCTGATTTCTCAGTTTGGCAGGCGGACAGCTCTAGGAAGAGTCTTGGTGGTTCCAAACTTCTTCCATTTACGAATGATGGAGGCCACCGTGTTCTTGGGGACCTTGAATGCTGCAGACATGTTTTGGTACCCTTCCCCAGATCTGTGCCTCGGTCCAATCCTGTCTCAGAGCTCAATTTCTTCAACCTCATGGCTTGGTTTTTGCTCTGACATGCACTGTCAACTGTGGGACCTTATATAGACAGGTGTGTGCCTTTCTAAATCATAGACTCCAATCAAGTTGTAGAAACATCTCAAGGATGATCAATGGAAACAGAATGCACCTGAGCTCAATTACGAGTCTCATAGCAAAGGGTCTGAATACTTACGTAAATAAGGTATTTCTGTTTTTTATTAATCATTATAGGGTATTGTGTGTAGATTGATGAGGAAATTTTAGAATAAGGCTGTAACGTAACAAAATGTAGAAAAAGTCAAGGGGTCTGAAAACTTTCCGAATGCACTGTGTGTTTTATATATATTTTGGAGTGGCGGCAATGATTCAGCTTCGGAGGCCTGCCGCTGCTAAATTAATATAGGGGAAGCACTGTATAAGACAGACATAGCTTACCTTGTTGGCTTGTATTGAATGAAAGTCTTTCCCATAACCTTTTAGTCCTTGCTCAAAATATCTACATTCGTCTTCTGTCCACACAGACAGCTCTTCTGTGACAGAGGGCAAAGGGTTATTAAGTACCACAACCACTGCTCCGTTCACATAAAATATAATACAACTACGACCATGTTACAGGTCCCGGACGCCATCAACAAAACACAGACACAAGCCAGGACCCATATAAGTCAAGGACAGCTTTTATCATCAAAATACTTCAAATACACCAAACATGACTGGTTAGATATTGAGAGAAAATATGCCAGATATGAGTGAAATCAAGAGCGAAAGTCAACCCTAGTTCACTGCAGGTGTTACCTCTAGCTGCCTTCACATTAAACTTCAGTCTTCTTAAAGCTTCCTCGGTGTCAAATTCACACCTGACCAACTCATAAAGTGCCTGTGGAAAGACAACATTGAAATTGTAAAGAAGACGGTTACAGACAAAAGTGCATACTACAGTCTTTATGGTAATGGCTTGTGTTCAGCAGGTGGCATTTTGAAAACAGTGAAATATGGAGGTACTAGATATGAAAACAAGTAATACCTAACCCTCAAAGTCATCCTGACTTCAGAGTCTGGAATGGCTCTTTGATAATGCGGCACAATGCGTCAACAATGAAGGGGGCTGTACTTTTACTGGTTGACTCTCCTCTGTCTTTCTCACTCCAACACTGACAGCCACACAAAGCCCCCCCGAGCGCCACCCTCTTCCATTACAATGGTGGGATTTTCAAATCCAAAACTATGTGCTCTCAACCCCCGAGGAAAAAACAAACCTGAGAGAGAACCAATCAAACCCGTCGCACAATTTCTGAGCGAATATTGCATTAACAAACTGCCTCCAGGCTAACTGAACACAACTCTGGACGCCAGTCTGTTTGAACACTGATCTGCTCGACTGTGGTGGTCTTCATACCTGCTCATTGTCTTTGATATGGGATCCCTCGGGGATGGCATCCACTCCTTTCTCCTCTCCTGTTCGTGTTGACGCCTGAGATAAAAACTCCACAACCTTGCCCTCGGGAAGGAACTCGGGGTCCCATAAAAGCTGGTCATCGTTTTCATATACTGGAAGGAGAGGAAAAAGGAGCGAGAGGGGGGAAAGCAGAGAGAAAGTCATTTTATTTCCTATTTACCTCTGTGATTGGAAGATATTTTTCAATTCAACTCAATTAGTGCATCGCAATTGCAAACAGAATGCCTTACCTTTCTCATAGTCTTTATATTTACAAAGGCCAGGCGGTGTTTCAGCCTGATACATGGACCCAACCATGATTTCCTGTCCAGATCAAAACACACTTTATTTAGTTTCACAAATCAAAAGTGTGCTTCAAATGAATAGCATGTCTTTAAGGCTAGAACTACCCAGTTGCGACCCATCATTCAGGGCAGAGCCCCACCTGTTTAGCTAAAATGAAATAATCCCTTGAGTTAATATAGCCGCATACAAACACGGTCTCTTGAGTAAAGCAGCACCAAAATGCAGGTGTTTCAGCCTAGCTCAGTGCTTTCTGTGTTGGAGGGGCAGCCAGCGAAAGCACACAGCGTAGGCGTTGGTAATCTTCTCTAGTTGCACCCGTGATTCGCTCAATGTTCTGTCACCCATGGGCACACTACATCACTGCAGAACCTACAGGGAGAGCTAGGCAGTTCAAGCCCCTTTGGGTGCTGCCATAGATTTACATTACATGCCCGTCCAAGGTGGCTCACCGTCATTGGCCACAGATAAAATGATATAAAGTCACGTAATATCTACCGTAGTTTTGATAGCTAGCAAGTTAAACAAGCAGTCATCATGAATCACGTCGACAATCTACTGGCAAATCCTTAGTAATTATATACTGAAAAAAAAGATGGACACAGCATGCAACAATTTTACTGAGTTACGGTTCATTTAAGGAAAACAGTCATTTGAAATAAATTCATTAGGCCCTAATCCATGAGCAGGGGTGCAGCCTTGGGTGGGCCTAGGCCCACCTTTTTCCAAACAAAAAGCTTTTCATTACAGACAGAAATATTGGCTGGTCTCAGACGATTCCGCAGGTGAAGAAGCCGGATATGGAGGTCCTGGGTTGTTGTGGTTACACGTGGTCTGCGGTTGTGAGGCCAGTTGGACGTACTGCCAAATTCTCTAAAACGATGGTGGAGGTGGCTTATGGTAGAGAAAGGAACATTCAATTCTCTGGCAACAGCTCTGGTGAACATTCCTGCAGTCAGCATGCCAATTGCACGCTCCCTCAAAACTTGAGACATCTGTAGCATTTTTTGTTGTTGTCACAACTGCACATTTTAGAGCGGCATTTTATTGTCCCCAGCACGAGGTGCACCTGTGTAATGATCATGCTGTTTAATCAGCTTCTTGATATGCCACACCGTTCAGGTGGATGGATTATTTTGGCAAAGTAGAAAATATCACTAACAGGGATGTGAACAAATTTCTGCACAAAATTTGAGAAAAATAAGCTTTTTGTGCGTATGGAACATTTCGGGGATCTTTCATTTCAGCTCATGAAGCACGGGACCAATACTTTGCATTTATATTTTTGTTCATTATAGATAAAACGGCCCGGTGCTCATCGACCATAAACATTACACAAGTTGGAAATAGCTAATTCAACAATGAGTGGTTTGCAAGGAATCAGTGGCTAACTGCAAGCATTGCAAAGCAATAACTATTGTGCTTCCCCTGCCTGCTATTTGGTGGAGAGGGTGTGTGGTCCAAGTCTGGGTTGAAGGATTTAAAACATCGGTCTGAAACGATCTCTTTTCCAAGCTTAAAATAACAAACATTCACACTATGGGCCATAAACAGTGAGTCCAAAACTATGTCTTGTATACTGCTGCATCAATGATGTAATATGCCAGGGAGATATGTATACTGTAGCTAAGAAAGTAATACTAAGTGTATGTTGTGTAGTAAGCTGTTAGTAGCCCATGCGTTTCACCCTAAGAATTTGGTCCCGCACCCCCTCAGGACTTAGCTTACTGTTCTGACTTGGTGGTTGAACATGTAGCCCTATAGCCTGTTTTCGAGAAATGTCATCATCGAATATTGTAAGAGCTTTCATTGTCTGCTTATATGCCGCCGTTATTTATCCTATTGGTTCTGACTTGGTGTACAGGGAGAATACTGTAAGAACGGCCCATGTTCTGAATTCCTTCGCTGTCCATTTCAAAAGGGCTGAATAAATAGGCATATCGACTATGTCCGGCTTCACGTGCTCATTAATGTCTTAATCAGTATCTTATTTATCTTTTTAGGTCATGTTGGAATGATGCATTTCATTGTTTCTTAAATTTGCTCATGTGCTTTTCTCCACGAGGGGATACCATATAATGTGACAGTCTCTTCACATTCATTTTTTTGTAATTATTCTTCTACAAAAAGTTTAGTAGACCCGTGTAATTCCAGTTGACAATGCAAGGGTTGTTTTGTTGGCGCAATACGCTGTCTGTGCGTTGGTATTCTGTCTATTAAAGTGTATCCTTGTGATTGTATTTTCCTTATTTAAAAAAAACAAAAACATAGCCCTAATAAAATAGTTAATGGTAGGCTATTCACATCTTTCTTGCGCTCTTCCTCTGTGATGTCTTACAGAGTAAAGTTTCGTTCTCAACATCTTGCTGAATTTATCTGAACACCCATCTGAATCTCTGGTCGGTGTCCATTTTGAAAGTGCTGAACGATGGCCTACCTCGTCGCAGCTCCTTTTGCTTGCACTTGCTTATAATTAAGAGCTACAGCACCAGTCAAACATTTGGACACACCTACCTCATTCAAGGGTTTTTCTTTATTTTTTACATTGTAGAATAATAGTGAAGACATCAAAAAGAATAAAGTGCTAAAGAAATATATTTGAGATTCTTCAAAGTAGCCACCCTTTGCCTTGACAGCTTTGCTCACTCTTGGCATTCTCTCAACCAGCTTCATGAGGTAGTCACCTGGAACGCATTTCAATTAACAGGTGTGCCTTGTTATTCTACAATGTAGAAAATTGGTGTGTCCAAATTTTTGACTGGTACTGTAAGTGTTAATGACAAGAACAAACATTATGAATCGACTGAAAAATAAATGTAATGTTTGTGTATTGTTCAAAAGTCAAAACTCATGTCGACATTCATTATAATTGAAAGAGAATGCGTTTTTTACCGAGTTACACAAATCCACAAGGAGTCAGTAGAAACCATATATAATTAAGCCAGTCAGCCAAATCAGCTATCTTTTATTAAACGCAGTAAATGAGGCTGAATGAACTGTTTCGCTGCCAGACAAGGCTCCTCTGATAGCCAGGTGTAACAGTGGTAAGGATTCACTCCATGGTGCTGAAAAGAAAGCTCCGCTGTTGGGACAGCTTTATGTAGGCCCTAACAGTTTGTGGGCAACATGTGTCACTGTTAAAGTGCAAATACTGTATTGTTTAGTGTTGTGTCATGCAATGTTCCCTCTAATCTGCCCACGGGCACGCAGGTTGGAAGTTTACATACACTTAGGTTGGAGTCATTAAAACTTGTTTTTAAACCACTCCACAAATTTCTTGTTAGCAAACTATAGATTTGGCAAGTCAGTTAGGACATCTACTTTGTGTATGACACAAGTCATTTCTCCAACAATTGTTTACAGACAGATTATTTCACTTATAATTCACTGCATCACAATTCCAGTGGGTCAGAAGTTTACATACACTAAGTTGACTGTGCCTTTAAACAGCTTGGAAAATTCCATAAAATGATGTCATGGCTTTAGAAGCTTCTGATAAGCTAATTCACATTATTTGAGTCAATTGGAGGTGTACCTGTGGATGTATTTCAACAGAACAACAGCAAAGGACCTTGTGAAGATGCTGGAGGAAACGGGTACAGAAGTATCTATATCCACAGTAAAACGGGTCCTATATTGACATAACCAGAAAGGCCGCTCAGCAAGGAAGAAGCCACTGCTCCAAAACCACCCTAAAAAAGCAACCGACTACAGTTTGCAACTGCACATGGGGACAATGATCGTACTTTTTGGACAAATGTCCTCTTGTCTGATGAAACAAAAATAGAACTGTTTGGCCATAATGACCATCGTTATGTTTGGAGGAAAAAGGGGGAGGCGTGCAAGCCAAAGAACACCATCCCAACCATGAAGCACAAGGGTGGCAGCATCATGTTGTGGGGGTGCTTTGCTGCAGGAGGGACTGGTACACTTCACAAAATACATGGCATCATGAGGAAGGACAATTATGTGGATATATTGAAGCAACATCTCAAGACATCAGTCAGCAAGTTAAAGCTTGGTTGCAAATGGGTCTTCCAAATGACAATGACCCCAAGCATACTTCCAAAGTTGCGGCAAAATGGCTTAAGGACAACAAAGTCAAGGTATTGGAGTGGCCATCACAAAGCCCTGACCTCAATCCTATAGAAAATTTGTGGGCAGAACTGAAAAAGCGTGTGCGAGCAGGGAGGGCTACAAACCTGACTCAGTTACACCAGCTCTGTCAGGAGGAATGGGCCAAAATTCACCCCACTTATTGTGGGAAGCTTGTGGAAGGCTACCCGAAACATTTGACCCAAGTTAAACAATTTAAAAGGCAATGCTACCAAATACTAATTGTGTGTGTGTATGTAAACTTCTGACCCACTGGGAATGTGATGAAAGAAATAAAAGCTGAAAGAAATCATTCTCTCTACTATTATTCTGACATTTCACATTCTTAAAATAAAGTGGTGATCCTAACTGACCTAAGACAGTGAATTTTTACTAGGAATAAATGACAGGAATTGTGGAAAAACTGAGTTTAAATGTATTTGGCTAAGGTGTATGTAAACTTTCGACTTCAACTGTATTAGCCCATAGAGAAGCACGAGATTGAACTTCACGCAACTTTCTAGAGCAGTGGACACCAACTGTTCGATCTCCAAGGCATTCCTAGTCGATAGCCAAACATTTATGTAAAAACAAACAACGATAAAGCCTTGTGTTCCTATTTGTATGTGTCTCGGGCTGTTTTCGGTAGGTGCATCCGATTCAGCTGCCCTGCGCACCGGGTAAGCAACTATTGCCATTTTGAACCATTTCATGTGTCAAATGTACAAACTCTGCCTTCTCGGCCAGCCCGGAGAGCAAATCAAGTGCACTATAGGACTAACGCTGGCCAATCGGATGGCTCAGATTAGCGTGTCTGCAGTAATGTAGCAGGCATAAAAGAAGGCTACAGCAAATGTGATACTTGAGATTTCAAAACGTTTAAAACCATGACTTTTGCATGAGGCAGAAAGTTTCACCACAACTGGAAGACGGTGTCCCTCTCTGTCCCTCAGTGTCAGTGGAGGAAAAGGAGAGTGGAGGGATGCTGCTCTCTCCCTCTGCTAAGACTGAACATCAGATGCAGCAGGGGCGCAACTTTGGTTTTAGAAGTGGGGGGGACATAACCTGGCGGTGGGTCTGGGGGTCCCCCCCAGAATTGTATTGGCCCTCTAAAGCTAATTTTCTGCATTTCCACACAATCCAATATGCCATCTCTATTTAGAACAACAAAAAGTAAGCAAAAATGCCCACAGTCATCAAGCTTAGTAAGAGATCATTATTAAATATGTTTAAGTGATTGATAAGACTGAACTAGATCAAAGGTCATTCAATAATCAATAATGTGTTGCTCCTTTAACCAATAGCCTAACAAATGGACTCCAAAAAGAAAAAAAACATAGTTTTTATTACGACATCCTCGATATCAAATTTCAGCCAGAACGCCCAGCCAGCCCAAGCCGCCTGCACGCCCGACCCCCACCAGTCTAGTACATGACTTAAATTTCCCAACAATCCCCCCCCCCCCCTTTTTTTATTCCCAAGGGAAAGGCTTGGAAACAACAGTACAAAAAAATAAATAAAAAAAAACACATACACCTCAAATATATAATAACAGACAAACAGCAAATCCTCCATATAATTAATCTCATGGTACTGTAGAGCTCTTTTTACTTGCACACAATATAGAGGAGTTGCCCCATCCTGTCTCTAGGGGTCCACAGCCCTGTATCGCTCTAACCCAACACACCCCACTCAGCTTAGAGAAACATTCAATATTGTCTTCAGGTGTGTTAGGTTAAGTCCAGAGTAACAACAGTACAGCAGACCCCCAGGGCAAGGCCTTAGCAAGCCCAGCAGCTAGGGATTGCCGTTGGAATGTTTTCAATACAGACTCCTTTTGTCGTACTGTATTCCATACGAGGCATCAGGACATCATTTTTTAATAGTAGGCCACTCTGGTAGACCTACATTATGATCAAATAACCACAGTAGCCTACTTGACCACTGTTAAAACTAACTTAAAGCGGCTACAGCCTCAGTGTTCACAGTAAACGCGCACTGGAAGTTCCACAGGATTTTCACAACGTTTAAGTTTGCCGTCAGTAGATCTGAAATTTGCTCAGTGCCCGAAAAAAATTAGGTGGGAACATTGGTGTAGTGGCTTTGCTGGCATGCATCTAAAAACAAAAAAGTTGAGTTCGCCACATCGAGATTTACATGCTAAAAATCGCCACTGGAACTACCATATCTAACGAATGATTAAACAATATATTTACCTTTTTCCAATCCTCAGAAGGGACATAATTTTCATCTTCTTCTGACTCTTCCTCTGCATCCTTATCTGAAACAACATTTGGCAGTTTGACTCTGTCACCTTTTCCACACATCAGTTCTCATTTTCAACCACTGGGTTAAAATGCATAAAGTGTCTTCAGAAAGTATTCACACCCTTTTGACTTTTTCCAAATTTTGTTGTCTTACAGCCTGAATTTTAAATGGCTTAAATTGAAATTGTGTCACTGGCCAACACACAATACCCCATAATGTCAAAGTGGAATTATGTTTAGATTTCTTTTACAAATGAATAACAAATGAAAAGCTGAAATGTCTGGAGTCAATAAGTATTCAATCCCTTTGTTACAGTAATCTTAAATAAGTTCAGGAGTGAAGAAAAATCGGCTTAAGAATTCACATAAGTTGCAGATTCAACTACAAAGACCAGGGAGATGAGTAAAAAATAAATAAAGCAGACATTGAATATCCCTTTGAGCATAGTGAAGTTATTGATTACACTTTGGATGGAGTATCAATACATCCAGTCACTACAAAGATAGACGTCCATCCTAACTCAGTTGCCGAAGAGGAAGGAAATCGCTCAGAGATTTCACCATGAGGCCAATAGTGACTAAAACATGTTACATAGTTTAATGGCTGTGATAGGAGAAAACTGAGGATGGATCAGCAACACTATAGTAACTCCACAATACTAACCTACATGAGTGAAAAGGAATATTATACAGAATAAAAAAAAAAAGTTTGCTATAAGGCACTACAGTAAAACTGCAAAAAAATGTGGCACAAAAATGTACTTTATGTCCTGAATACAAAGGGCCATGTTAGGGGAAAATCTAACAACATCACGGTGTACCACTCTCCATATTTTCAAGCATAGTGGTGGCTGCATCATGTTATAGGTATGCTTGTCATCAGCAAGGACTAGGGAGTTTTCTAGGATAAAAAGAAACGGAACAGAGCTAAGCACAGGCAAAATCCCAGAGGAGAACCTGTTTGTCTGCTTTCCAACAGACTCTGGTAGAAAAATTCACCTTTCAGCAGGTCAATAACCTAAAACCAAAGGCCAAATATACACCGGAGTTGCATACCAAGATGACATTGAATGTTCCTGAGTGGCCTAATTGTTACAGTTTTGACTTAAAATGTCTTGAAAATCTATAGCAAGACTTGAAAATGGATTTCTAGCAATGATCAACAACCAACTTGACAGAGCTTGAAGAATTTTAAAAATAATAATGTGCAAATACTGTACAATCCATGTGTACAAAGCTCTTAGAGACCCCAAAAGACTCTTAGCTGCAATCACTGCCAAAGGTGATTCTAACATGTACAGAGTAAGGGGAGTGAATACTTATAGTACCAGTCAAAAGTTTGTACACACCTACTCATTCAAGGGTTTGTCTTTATTTTTACTAGTTTCTACATTGTATTATAATAGTGAAGACATCAAAACTATGAAATAACACATATGGAATATATAATGTAGAACCCCAAAAAAAGTGTTAAACAAATATATTTTAGATTTTTCAAAGTAGCCACCCCTTGCCTTGATGACAGCCTTGCACACTCTTGGCATTCTCTCAACCAGCTTCATGAGGTAGTCACCTGGAATGCATTTTCAACAGTCTTGAAGGAGTTCCAACATATGCTAAGCACATGTTGGCTGCTTTTCCTTCACTCTGCGGTCCAACTCATCCCAAACTGTCTCAATTGGTTTGAGGTCAGGTGATTGTGGAGGCCAAGTCATCTGATGCAGCACTCCATCACTCTCTTTCTTGGTCAAATAGCCCATATACAGCCTGGAGGTGTGTTTTAGGTCATTGTCCTGTTGAAAAACAAATGATAGTGGGACTAAGCCCAAACCAACCCAAACCAGATGGGAAGGCGTATTGTTGCAGAATGCTGTGGTAGCCATGCTGGTTAAGTTTGTAATTGTATTTAAAATTCAAGGCAGACAGTGTCATCAGCAAAGTACCCCCACACCTCCACCTCCATGCTTCACGGTGGGAACCACACGTGGAGATCATCCGTTCACCTACTCTGCGTCTCACAAAGACCAGGCGGTTGAAACCAAAAATCTCAAATTTGGACTCATCAGACCAAAGGACAGATTTCCACCGGTCTAATGTCCATTGCTCATGTGTCTTCGTCCCATCAAGTCTCTTCTTAATATTATTGGTGTCCTTTAGTAGTGGTGTCTTTGCAGCAATTCAACCATGAAGGCCTGATTCACGCGGTCTCTTCTGAACAATTGATGTTGAGATGTGTTTTACTTGAACTCTGAGGTGCAATCTGAGGTGGAGTTAATTGCCAATTTCTAAGGCTGGTAACTTTAAAGAACTTATCCTCTGCAGCAGAGGTAACTCTGGGTCTTCCTTCCCTGTGGCAGTCCTCATGAGAGCCTGTTTCATCATAGTGCTTGATGGTTTTTGCGACTGCTCTTGAAGTTACTTTCAAAGTTCTTGACATTTTCCGTATTGACTGACCTTCATGTCTTAAAGTAATGATGGATTGTCATTTCACTTTGCTTATTTTAGCTGTTCTTGCCATAATATGGACTTGGTCTTTTGCCAACTAGGGCCATCTTCTGTATACCAACCCTACCTTGTCACAACATAACTGAAAATGTCTCAAACACATTAAGGAAAGAAATCCCACAAATGAACTTAAGGCACACCTGTTAATTGAAATGCATTCCAGGTGACTACCTCATGAAGCTGGTTGAGAGAATGCCAAGAGTCTGCAACGCTGTCAAGGCAACGGGTGGCTACTTTGAAGAATCTAAAATAAAAAATATATATTTTGATTTGTATAACACTTTTTTGGTTGCTACATGATTCCATATGTGTTATTTCATAGTTTTGATGTCTTCACTATTATTGTACAATGTAGAAAATAGTAAAATAATAAAGAAAAAACCCTTGAATGAGTAGGTGTGTCCAAACTTTTGACTGGTACTTCATGTACTTCATTTTCAATACATTTACCAACATTTCTAGAAACACGTTTTCACTTTGTCATTATGGGGTATTGTGTGTAGATGGGTGAAAATCTATTTAGTCCATTTTGAATTCAGGCTGTAACAACAAAATGTGGAATAATTCAAAGGGAATACTTTTTGAAGGCAATGTAAAAAAAGATCTCACAAACAATCCAATATAAAAAGCGTGTCTCGTGATGGAAGCAAAGGTGCATACTTTCAAAGTACTTGAGCGTCTGTGATCCGCGTATCAGCTCTGCCGTGCCGTGGGATTTGACGGAGCGCGTGCGACCCTCGCAGGACAACTGGTTCTCGTTCCCCATTCCTGACGAGATCTTCACCCTCTCAGTCTGAACACACACACACCCCAAAGCATTACACACAATTTTTTCCCCCAATGGTACATTCAAAGAAGCCCCTTTGCAGGGTGTCCACCCACTCTGCCCAGAGTGGGAGAAAACACTTTCCCTTCCTTTTGTTATAAACTATAAAAAAGGCATTGAAGAAGGCAGTGATGCCGAAACGTTGGTGATTTACCCAATAAATGGGAGTTTATATATGGAGAGTGCAACAAATGATATAGTTTATTCGCCGTTAGTCAGCACCTCCACACAAAGTAATTTTTCTGGGTGGGCGCCAGCTTGTTTTTTTTTATGTTATAAAACACATTTTACCAAGACTCTGCAAAAAAAGAAACATCCCTTTTCAGGACCCTGTCTTTCAAAGATAATTCATAAAACTCCAAATAGCTTCACAGATCTTCATTGTAAAGGGTTTAAACACTGTTTCCCATGCTTGTTGAACCATAAACAATTAATGAACATGCACCTGTGGAACGGTCGTTAAGACACTAACAGCTTACAGACGGTAGGCAATTAAGGTCACAGTTATGACACTAGAGAGGCCTTTCTACTGACTCTGAAAAACACAAAAGGAAGATGCCCAGGGTCCCTGCTCATCTGCGTGAACGTGCCTTAGGCATGTTGCAAGGAGGCATGAGGCCTGCAGATGTGGCCAGGGCAATAAATTGCAATGTCCGTACTGTGAGAAGCCTAAGACTGCGCTACAGGGAGATAGGACTGACAGCTAATCGTCCTCGCGGTGGCAGACCACGTGTAACAACACCTGCACAGGATCGGTACATCCGAACATCACACCTGCGGGACAGGTACAGGATGGCAACAACAACTGCCCGAGTTACACCAGGAATGCACAATCCCTCCATCAGTGCTTAGACTGTCCAAAATAGGCTGAGAGAGGCTGGACTGAGGGCTTGTTGTAAGGCAGGTCCTCACCAGATATCACCGGCAACAACGTCGCCTATAGGTACAATTCCACCGTCGCTAGACCAGACAGGACAGGCAAAAAGTGCTCTTCACTGACAAGTCTCGGTTTTGTCTCACCAGGGGTGATGGTCGGATTTGTGTTTATCGTCGAAGGAATGAGCGTTACACCAAGGCCTGTACTCTGGAGCGGGATCAATTTGGAGGTGGATGGTCCGTCATGGTCTGGGGCGGTGTGTCACAGCACTGCACAGCACTCACTGCACTGAGCTTGTTGTCATTGCAGGCAATCTCAATGCTGTGCATTACAGGGAAGACATCCTCTGTAACATCCTCCTCGCTCATGTGGTACCCTTCCTGCAGGCTCATCCGGACATGACCTTCCAGCATGACAAAGCCACCAGCCATACTGCTCGTTCTGTGCGTGATTTCCTGCAAGACAGGAATGTCAGTGTTCTGCCATGGCCAGCGAAGAGCCCGGATCTCAATCCCATTGAACACGTCTGGGACCTGTTGGATCGGAGGATGAGGGCTAAGGCCATTACCCCCAGAACTTGCAGGTGCCTTGGTGGAAGAGTGGGGTAACATCTCACTGCAAGAACTGGCAAATCTGGTGCAGTCCACGAGGAGGAGATTCACTGCAGTACTTAATGAGGCTGGTGGCCACACCAGATACTGACTGTTACTTTTGATTTTGACCCCCCCTTTGTTCAGGGACACATTATTCCATTTATTTTAGTCACATGTCTGTGGAACTTGTTCAATTTATGTCTCAGTTGTTGAATCTTATGTTCATCCATTCATTATTTGCTGAAAATAAACACAGTTGACAGTGAGGGCGTTTATTTTTCCCCGAGATCCGATAATAAGCACCAAGCTCTGTTGACAGAGGTATGCTTGTTTTTGTGAGAAATTTTACACACACAAAAAAAATACCATTAATATGAAGTGTATACTAAAATATAAAAATACTACATCATGTCTCAAAATCGATATCCATCTTACCGCAAATGTTTTATATCCTCTGGGTTTGAGAAGAAAGAGGAGTTCAACGGTGAGCCTGTCAGTTAGCCTTAATTGTAGCACAGCATCCAGCCTACGTGATACAATGCTATTTTCCTGATTTTTGACTAATTTGTTTTTCTGGCCTCCATTGATTTAGTCACCCCAATTTTGGCCATTCTACAAGGCTAAAAACTCCAATCACTTTTGAACGGATTACGACATGAGGTTTGGACCATTGTTTTTTTTATTTAGATTATGTATATAACTAACATTATATTACCCATTGGTCAAAAGATGTGTTTTGATTGGACATCCTACCCTTTAAAAAACAACAAAATCAACATTCAATACTCATGTATGAAACAGCGGCATCATCATCAACGCTGACTAGATGTATCTATCAGCAACAACTACACATTTCTGACTGAATGGGTCAACTGTATAATATGTAGTGGAGCTTTATAACAGTCACATTAGAACAGTAAGGTGCAAACAAGCATTCCTTCTTTATGACTGTGTTGGTTGATATCCTGTTATTTCTGGAGATTCATGGCACCCACCTTATTCCTCTTCAGCTCGCCAGTGTTTCTACTGCTTTCATCATTGTCCAGATCGTCCTCTTCCTCCTCTTCCTCATCCTCCAACTCCTCTTCGTCCTCAAAGTCTTCCTCCTCCTCCTCTTCTTCCTCCTCTCCATCTGCTGGTGAACCGCCGCCACATCCATACATACTCAACAACTCATGAATGGGCATCTCTCCCTCCTATGGCGCAAATGGAACAACAAAAAATCCCTTTTGTTACACACTGAATTTAGTGGATTACACTTAAAAACAGACTAACATAAATCACTGGTAAAACTTTGCAATAATAGGGTTCAAATAGTCTATATATACAGTAGCAGTCAAAAGTTTGGACACACCTACTCATTCAAGGGTTTTTCTTTATTTTTTACTATTTTCTACATGGTAGAATAATAGTGAAAACATCAAAACTATGAAATAACACATATGGAATCATGTAGTAACCAAAACAGTGTTATACAAATCAAAATATATATTTTACATGATACCCTTTGTTGGCATAATTGATCTCTTTCAGGGAGAGAATACATGGTAGCATCCAGCTTAAACCAGCTCCAGCTACACTTCATCCCTGAATCCACTTGTTTAACAAGCAATGCCTCATTTTCCCCTAATTCTCTCATTACGAAAATTAACCACATACTGTAGAGGGAAAACATTAGTTCACAGATAGTGGTTAGTTTGTTAGCTAGTTAACATTTCACACAGATTCCCAGTGTCCGGTAAGCAACTAACGCATTATAACTTGATAACATTATATACGGCATGGAGTCGTATACCAGTGAATACTATAGCGAATTGGTCAGGTTACTAACATTTGCGCATCTGATGTTGTAACGTTAGCTAGCTAACGTTAGCTGTGTGACTTTATTAGCCAGCTAATTTTCACACCATAAACTAAATTATATGATCAGTTAAGTTGGTCGACGTGAGTAAGACCTTTAAACAGGTCAACACACGAGGCTGTGGGGCCTGACGGATTACCAGGACGTGTGCTCCGGGCATGCGCTGACCAACTGGCAGGTGTCTTCACTGACATTTTCAACATGTCCCTGATTGAGTCTGTAATACCAACATGTTTCAAGCAGACCACCATAGTCCCTGTGCCCAAGAACACAAAAGCAACCTGCCTAAATTACTACAGACCCGTAGCACTCACGACGGTAGCCATGAAGTGCTTTGAAAGGTTGGTAATGGTTCACATCAACACCATTATCCCAAAAACCCTAGACCCACTCCAAATTGCATACCGCCCAAACAGATCCCCAGATGATGCAATCTCTATTGCACTCCACACTGCTCTTTCCCAGCTGGACAAAAGGAACACTTATGTGAGAATGCACACCCCCATTCTCATCGACGGGGATGCAGTGGAGCAGGTTGAGAGCTTCAAGTTCCTTGGTGTCCACATCAACAAAAAACTAACATGGTCCAAACACACCAAGACAGTCGTGAAGAGGGCACGATAAAGCCTATTCCCCCTCAGGAAACTAAAAAGATATGGCATGGGTCCTGAGATCCTCAAAAGGTTCTACAGCTGCAACATCGAGAGCATCCTGACTGGTTGCATCACTGCCTGGTACGGCAATTGCTCGGCCTCTGACCGCAAGGCACTACAGAGGGTAGTGCGTACGGCCCAGTACATCACTGCGGCTAAGCTGCCTGCCATCCAGGACCTCTATACCAGGCGGTGTCAGAGGAAGGCCCTAAAAATTGTCAAAGACCCCAGCCATAGACTGTTCCCCCCCCCCCTCTTTTTACGCTGCTGCTACTCTCTGTTTATCATATATGCATAGTCACCTTAACTATACACTCATGTACATACTACCACAATTGGGCCGACCAACCAGTGCTCCCGCACATTGGCTAACCGGGCTATCTGCATTGTGTCCCACCTACCACCCCCTTTACGCTACTGCTACTCTCTGTTCATCATATATGCATAGTCACTTTAACCATATCTACATACTACCTCAATCAGCCCAACTAACCGGTGTCTGTATGTAGCCTCGCTACCTTTATTGCCTCGTTAATGTATATAGCCTGTCTTTTTACTGTTGTTTTATTTCTTTACCTACCTATTGTTCACCTAATACCTTTTTTGCACTATTGGTTAGAGCCTGTAAGTAAGCATTTCACTGTAAGGTCTACACCGGTTGTATTCAGCGCACATGACAAATTAACTTTGATTTGATAAGGTTGCTCAACATTTCTCTGGCTAGGTAACGGAGAATTTGAGCCAGCTAGCAAGATACTTAACAATGCTAACAATACTTGTTCCACCACACTTTCTCCCTCACAAACTTAACAAATGCCAGTTGTTTTTCGGGTTACAGCTCATGAAGTACACTTCATCACCTTCTAGCCCCCGTCTCCGTGGTCAGGCTTCTCACTTACGCTACCCGTTATCGTTCAGGGGACACGCTGCTGTAACTGGCAAACTGCCATTCCACTCTCCCGCTGTCTTTCCAGAGCGCGCGCTGATGATGCTGTAACTAGCACATTGGTTGTCTCTTCTCTCTTCAGTGTCATGCTGCATTCTGTTATGTGAACGACTGGCTGAGCCTTGGATACAGCCAGTAGTGATCCAAATGCCATCACTCGTTCACATACAGCCAGTATTACTCCAAGCGCGCATCACTCGTTCGCTTACAGCCAGTATTGCTCCAAACGCCATCACTCGTTCACATACAGCCAGTATTGCTCCAAACGCCATCACTCGTTCGCTTACAGCCAGTATTGCTCCAAACGCCATCACTCGTTCGCATACAGCCAGTAGTGATCCAACCCCCCCCCCCCAAAAAAATAACTTCTCATCGGATCTACATGAATCACGTAGGTCACGAATTTCACTGAATAGTGACTAGTTTGCATGCCTGAGAGTAGGTGAATGGATGATCTCCACATGTGATTCCCACCATGAAGCATAGAGGTGGTGTGTTGGTGCTTTGCTGGTGACATTGCCTGTGATTCATTTAGAATTCGATACACCATTCCATCTGGTTTGCGCTTAATGGGACTATCATTTGTTTTTCTACAGGACAATGACCCAAAACACACCTCCAGGCTGTGTAAGGGCTATTTGACCAAGGAGAGTGATGAAGTGCTGCATCAGATGACCTGGCCTCCACAATCACCTGACCTCAACCCAATTGAGATGGTTTGGGATGAGTTGGACCGCAGAGTGAAGAAAAAGCAGCCAACAAGTGCTCAGCATATAGTATGTGGGAACGCCATCAAGACTGTTGGAAAAACATTCCAAGTGACTACCTTATGAAGCTGGTTGAGAGAATGCAAAGAGTGTGCAAAACTGTCATCAAGGCAAAGGGTGTCTACTTTGAAGAAACAAAAATATTTTGATTTGTTTAACACTTTTTTGGTTACTACATGATTCCATGTGTTGTTTCATAGTTCTGATGTCTTCACTATTATTCTACAATGTAAAAGATGTACAAATAAAGACAAACCCTTTAATGAGTAGGTGTGTCCAAACTTTTGACTGGTTCTGTATATAACTAACAGGTTACTGTTCACAGAGCCATATTCATTAGAGCATGAATACTGTAGCAAAAAGGTTTGCAACGTAAAATAGAAACAAGTGTTTCATCTTGGACAAATTCAGGTAGTCTCTCCCTGTTTCAGTTCATCTTCTTCCAGTGCATGAATACAACCCAGGATAACTTTCGAACCACTAAATGAAATCATTTTGAGACGCACCCGGGCAAGGTCATCGATCTCATTGCTAAAGTTGGTCTCTCCCTCGAGCCTCTCCTCCTCTTCCAGTGTGCGTTCGTCGTCAAAGTCGTGGACGAGCATATCTGCTGAAAGATCAAACTCACGGTCCTCTGCTGAACCTCCTGAGGAAAAACACACCAGGAAATTTCAAGAGGAGATAGTCGATGATATAGTGCTTCATGGTTAATAACGAAAATATTATTATGACAGTGGGATTTGTTCAGACCAATTTTTCTTCATACGTGTTAATGTTCTAATGAGGATTTAAAAAATGGCACATTCATTATAAAACACACAATAATATTTACCTGGGCTCGTACTCCCAACGGAGGGCTAAAACAAAACACCCAAGATTAGTCAGAACCACATACACAAGTACAACACACGTAGCTGTAACTTTGCTATAACTTTTCGGTTCAGAGATACTTTCAGTAAATTATGCGGTTTTCTGGACGAGGCCAATGTCGTCTACAGACAAAAGGCCTGAACAAAAACATAAATAGGAACTACGATACAGTAAACGGATCATCCGTCTGCTAACGTTAGTAGGGTAGTGGATGGAAAGCAAAGTAAAAGCGCGCCTGAAACTTACGACTGGCTCCTTGTTGGCTAACGCCGACGTAAAAATGTATATCAGTGACAGTAGTTTTTTTTTGGTTGTAACAAGGAGACCTCTGACGATCAGGCCAGCATTGAAACAAGTCAAATCAGACATTTCAAGTGAGCGATAATCAAATGGATTGTTCTCTCACAATGTGGACACTTTGAATGATAGATAGCTAACGTTATTTGCTAGCTCCCTGCCTCAGTTAACTAATCACATAATTACTTAGCTACATAGTGTCGCTTTCAGTACGCAGAATACCACCAGGTCAACAAAAAAAATGCAATAGCATCCGAAAATATGAACTTTGATCCTTTTCGAGTGGGTAACGTTAACGCTCGTAGTCAGCCAAGCTTTCCCAACAATAGCTACGTAGCTAGCTTAGCATAGCCATCGCGCTAACTAGCCAGGCATCATCGCTAAGACTGAAGTTTGCAAAATAGAATTTATGGAAATGAGACAAGTTTAATATTTTAAAATGTATATCGCTTCTCCGTATTTTAGTACATATTTATCGCTTCTCATTTGGGGCCTGTGCACCCAACAGAATCAACTCTATAAACCTAAAAACATTCTTATTTTCCCGAATATTTATTGGACTTTGCGTCCTACCTCCGCCATGTTTGAAATCCTGTAGGGTCACACTGGGGGTCAGCGATTTCCCGGATAGACTTGTGCTGCAGGCCGTGCTATCTGGGATCCTTGGGATGTCCCTTCCCCATTGAAGTTGGAATTTAAAATGGTTAAGGTTAGTGTAAGGGTAAGAGTTAGGGTTACTATCTTGATTTACAATATTCTACCGAGAGAGTATAAGAAAAATAATGTAGCTACAAATGTTGGTGTAATTTAGCTATCACCAAAAATAGCAAACCATAATTTGATGTTATACTGATAGTGTTTCACATAGACTGTTACCTTTTTGGAGGAGAAATACAAGTTTATTGCTTTTGTTTTTATTGAAACTTGATTTAACTAGAACTGTGAAATAGGGGTAAAGGGGACCGTTTTTCACAGAAGTGTGGTTGTCATAATTTCAAATCAAATGTATTTACAGTATATTGCCCTTCTTACATCTGCTGATATCTCAAAGTGCTGTACAGAAACCCAGCCTAAAACCCCAAACAGCAAGCAATGCAGGTGTAGAAGCACGGTGGCTAGGAAACACTCCCTAGAAAGGCCAAAACCTAGGAAGAAACCTTGTGAGGAACCAGGCTATGAGGGGTGGCCAGTCCTCTTCTGGCTGTGCCGGGTGGAGATTATAACAGAACATGGCCAAGATGTTCAAATGTTCATAAATGACCAGCATGGTCAAATAATAATAATCACAGTAGTTGTCGAGGGTGCAACAAGTCAGCACCTCAAGGGTAAATGTCAGTTGGCTTTTCATAGCCGATCATTTAGAGTATCTCTACCGCTCCTGCTGTCTCTAGAGAATTGAAAACAGCAGGTCTGGGACAGGTAGCACGTCCGGTGAACAGGTCAGGGTTCCATAGCCGCAGGCAGAACAGTTGAAACTGGAGCAGCAGCACGGCCAGGTGGACTGGGGACAGCAAGGAGTCATCATGCCAGGGAGTCCTGAGGCATGGTCCTAGGGCTCAGGTCCCCCGAGAGAGAGAAAGAAAGAGAGAAAGAGAGAATTAGAGAGAGCATACTTAAATTCACACAGGACACCGGATAAGACAGGAGAAGTACTCCAGATATAACAGACTGACCCTAGCCCCCCCGACACATAAACTACTACAGCATAAATACTGGAGGCTGAGACAGGAGGGGTCAGGAGACACTGTGGCCCCATCCGATGATACCGCCGGACAGGGCCAAACAGGCAGGATATAACCCCACCCACTTTGCCAAAGCACAGCACCCACACCACTAGAGGGATATCTTCAACCACCAACTTACCATCCTGGGACAAGGCCGAGTATAGCCCACAAAGATCTCCGCCACGGCACAACCCAAGAGGGGGCGCCAACCCAGACAGGAAGATCACGTCAGTGACTCAACCCACTCAAGTGACGCACCCCTCCTAGGGACGGCATGAAAGAGCACCAGTAAGCCAGTGACTCAGCCCCTGTAATAGGGTTAGAGGCAGAGAATCCCAGTGGAGAGAGGGGAACCGGCCAGGCAGAGACAGCAAGGGCGGTTCGTTGCTCCAGAGCTTTTCCGTTCACCTTCACACTCCTGGGCCAGACTACACTCAATCATATGACCCACGGAAGAGATGAGTCTTCAGTAAAGACTTAAAGGTTGAGACCGAGTCTGCGTCTCTCACATGGGTAGGAAGACCATTCCATAAAAGTGGAGCTCTATAGGAGAAAGCCCTGCCTCCAGCTGTTTGCTTAGAAATTCTAGGGACAATTAGGAGGCCTGCGTCTTGTGACTGTCGCGTACGTGTAGGTATGTACGGCAGGACCAAATCGGAAAGATAGGTAGGAGCAAGCCCATGTAATGCTTTGTAGGTTAGCAGTAAAACCTTGAAATCAGCCCTTGCCTTAACAGGAAGCCAGTGTAGGGAGGCTAGCACTGGAGTAATATGATCAAATTGTTTGGTTCTAGTCAGGATTCTAGCAGCCGTATTTAGTATTAACTGAAGTTTATTTAGTGCTTTATCCGGGTAGCCGGAAAGTTGAGCATTGCCGTAGTCTAACCTAGAAGTAACAAAAGCATGGATTAATTTTTCTGCATCATTTTTGGACAGAAAGTTTCTGATTTTTGCAATGTTATGTAGATGGAAAAAAGCTGTCTTGATATGTTCGTCAAAAGAGAGATCAGGGTCCAGAGTAATCCCGAGGTCCTTCACAGTTTTATTTGAGACGACTGTACAACCATCAAGATTAATTGTCAGATTCAACAGATCGATGGTATCAAAAGCAGCACTAAGGTCTAGGAGCACGAGGACAGATGCAGAGCCTCGGTCTGACGCCATTAAAAGGTCATTTACCACCTTCACAAGTGCAGTCTCAGTGCTATGATGGAGTCTAAAACCAGACTGAAGCATTTCGTATATATTGTTTGTCTTCAGGAAGGCAGTGAGTTGCTGCGCAACAGCTTTTTCTAAAATGTTTGAGAGGAATGGAAGATTCGATATAGGCCGATAGTTTTTTATATTTTCTGGGTCAAGGTTTGGCTTTTTCAAGAGAGGCTTTATTACTGCCACTTTTAGTGAGTTTGAGCTCTCTATCCACATCCGGTGGATAGAGAGCCGTTTATTACGTTCAACATAGGAGGGCCAAGCACAGGAAGCAGCTCTTTCAGTAGTTTAGTTGGAATAGGGTCCAATATGCAGCTTGAAGGTTTAGAGGCCATGATTATTTTCATCATTGTGTCAAGAGATATAGTACTAAAACACTTGAGTGTCTCTCTTGATCCTAGGTCCTGGCAGAGTTGTGCAGACTCAGGACAACTGAGCTTGGGAGGAATACGCAGATTTAAAGAGGAGTCTGTAATTTGCTTTCTAATGATCATGATCTTTTCCTCAAAGAAGTTCATGAATTTATTACTGCTGAAGTGAAAACCATCCTCTCTTGGGGAATGCTGCTTTTTAGTTAGCTTTGCGACAGTATCAAAAATAAATTTCGGATTGTTCTTATTTTCCTCAATTAAGTTGGAAAAATAGGATGATCGAGCAGCAGTGAGGGCTCTTCGATACTGCACGGTACTGTCTTTCCAAGCTAGTCGAAAGACTTCCAGTTTGGTGTGGCGCCATTTCCGTTCCAATTTTCTGGAAGCTTGCTTCAGAGCTCGGGTATTTTCTGTATACCAGGGAGCTAGTTTCTTTTGACAAATGTTTTTAGTTTTTAGGGGTGCAACTTCATCTAGGGTATTGCGCAAGGTTAAATTGAGTTCCTCAGTTAGGTGGTTAACTGATTTTTGTCCTCTGACGTCCTTGGGTAGGAAGAGGGAGTCTGGAAGGGCATCAAGGAATCTTTGGGTTGTCTGAGAATTTATAGCACGACTTTTGATGCTCCTTGGTTGGTGTCTGAGCAGATTATTTGTTGTGATTGCAAACGTAATAAAATGGTGGTCCGATAGTCCAGGATTATGAGGAAAAACATTAAGATCCACAACATTTATTCCATGAGACAAAACTAGGTCCAGAGTATGACTGTGACAGTGAGTAGGTCCAGAGACATGTTGGACAAAACCCACTGAGTCGATGATGGCTCCGAAAGCCTTTTGGAGTGGGTCTGTGGACTTTTCCATGTGAATATTAAAATCACCAAAAATTTTAATATTATCTGCTATGACTACAAGGTCCGATAGGAATTCAGGGAACTCAGTGAGGAACGCTGTATATGGCCCAGGAGGCCTGTAAACAGTAGCTATAAAAAGAGATCGAGTAGGCTGCATAGATTTCATGACTAGAAGCTCAAAAGACAAAAACTTTTTTTTATTTTTTTTATTGAAATTTGCTATCGTAAATTTTAGCAACACCTCCGCCTTTTCGGGATGCACGGGGGATATGGTCACTAGTGTAACCAGGAGGTGAGGCCTCATTTAACACAGTAAATTCATCAGGCTTAAGCCATGTTTCAGTCAGGCCAATCACATCAAGATTATGATCAGTGATTAGTTCATTGACTATAACTGCCTTTGAAGTGAGGGATCTAACATTAAGTAGCCCTATTTTGAGATGTGAGGTATCACGATCTCTTTCAATAATGGCAGGAATGGAGGAGGTCTTTATTCTAGTGAGATTGCTAAGGCGAACACCGCCATGTTTAGTTTTGGCCAACCTAGGTCGAGGCACAGACACGGTCTCAATGGGGATAGTTGAGCTGACTACACTGACTGTGCTAGTGGCAGACTCCACTAAGCTGGCAGGCTGGCTAACAGCCTGCTGCCTAGCCTGCACCCTATTTCATTGTGGAGCTAGAGGAGTTAGAGCCCTGTCTATGTTGGTAGATCATTTCAAGGGATTATAGCTCTACCTATGTATCTTATTGCTATGAAAAGGTAATTGCCTACAATTACCTGCATTTAATTTACCATAATTGAGGAGCAAACATGAGTAACTCAGAAAACAGACCAAATATTGTGAGATCCAAAAACACTATCAAGTCCTTTCTTGGAATTGTTGACATTGTGATGAGAAAATTGTCACAAATACCACTATGTTGCTATGTGGAAGGCCATTGCCTGAATCTGTTTTTACGATGGCCGGATATCTATATCTGTATCTATATCAAGATACCCTCATTAAGGAACACTTTACCAGAGCATGGCAATAAACTGTCTCCCACTATCAAAAAACAAAATCTCATCTGCAGATGATGATGATGATTACCAGATAGGAGGCACATCACCATCACAGTACGTATGACACATCTGAAAAGACTGTAGGAAAGCATGACTAGAGAGCCTATATAAAAAGGGAGACCACACAGGTGTCTTCAGAGAGACAGAAACGGTGTGTAGTGAATCGACAATCTAACAGCATCTTGATCCACGGAGCCACCATGAAGTCCCAGTTGTTCTCTCTGCTGCTGCTGTGTGTGCTGTGTGTAGGGGAGGTTCGAATGGAGGACGCTGCGACTGTGAGCGCTGTGCGGCTCTGTGGACGGGAGTTCCTGAGGGCCGTGGTGTACACCTGTGGAGGGTCAAGGTGGAGAAGGTTTCCAGTAGAGGACATAAATGGTCAGTATTACAGAATTACATAGAACTGCATGATATTGTATCTCTATGGTCGTACTCATTATTTGAAAATCAGTGGCATAGTAGTAGCATCTGTTACAAGATTAGAAATATAACTCAAGGCTTTTGCTATATGCCATAATGTAAACTTGAATGATAAATCATCATACAACCTGCAGCTATGATGTGTGCTAAATGTTTGTGAAGTTGTATAATAGTTTGCCATAGAATGAAGCAAGAACAGACACTGGTTGCCCATTGCAGTATGTACATTAACAGTTTAGAAAATATTCTGAAACATTGATAACAGTTGGTGTTCTGGTTGTCCAGGAAGGGTGGACCAGAATGGTCTGAAACCATGGGGGGCCGAGCCTGTGATGGACCGGAGACGACGAGACTTGAACGAAGCCCTGACCACCGTGTGCTGTCAACTGGGCTGTCGGAAGAGTGACCTTACAATCATGTGCTAGGGTCCGATGTGCAGGCGTTGGCGACTTGGCGTTAATGTTTGTTGGAAAATAGTCCTTATTCAATATAGTTGGTTGGCTTCAATGGATGTCAGCTAAAGATATCATTACTTCCAATTACTTTCATTTACTTTTATCATGACTTTCAATGAAATTCCCTCATTGATCTTATCAGCAATAAACACTGGACTTGTAACCATGGTGATATCTCCTCAGATTTCTTTATTATGGTTGACCTGACTTTTATTCATTCAACAAGAGGCAATACATGTTGTACAATGGACCATTTTAGCTAACCAAAGTGAATGGGTTACATTCAGCAAGTAGACATTGACTGACATTGACTGGACAACTGTACAAAATCAATAATCTATTCAGCAAGTTATGACAAGACCAGCAAATGATTTCAACAAGTTACGACACTGAAAACCCATATGAGTCATCAGTTGAATAACATTTCCACTGAATGAGGTCTATATGAGAATTGAACAGACTTTGCCTCTCAGGATGAAACTTAGACTATTTCTTTAGTCTAAGTTTCTTAAAAATATAAAACATGCTCTTTACAAAATCTGAGAACAATATTCAAAATATGCTAGAAGACAAGACAGTGTGTGACGATGTGCCACAGTGATTGCAAAAGCTATTTGCGATTTAAATGATCAGGAAATGCTGTATTATACAGTATTTGTACATTATTACACAGACAAGAACATATGTAACCAAAATGAATAATTTCCAGAAAGATATTCAGACTATGGTATGAACTTATTTCCTTTTACCTGAGACTATATTCTTATTGCCTCCGATATTTCCTTGATACGTATGTTTGATAAAACCACAATGCTCTAGGCATGACCTTCATTTGAAGGTTTCCCAGCACTTCCACACAACCGTTCTCCATGATATGCAAATGAACATCATACACATGATAGACAATTTTAGAATACCCACAGTCTATGGTACGAATACAGAAATAGAACATAGGTCATTTTGTACACTTTACTTGAAAGCTCGGTCATAGGGGTTATATAAGACTGTCGTGACAATGACATTACAGCCGGTGTCACTTTATGGCAATCGACTTAGCACTGTCACGACACAAGCCAGTTGGCTAGCTTTAAGCCTGCCCAATTAGCTGATAGAAACATTATTTGTGTCATCACAGTTGTCATAAATTGACACCAACAGTCGTGATTTTTTTATCAAATCTATTATGTCATGCTTATAACACTGTTATGTAGCCCTTATGACGGACTACATAAGACTATATAGGACTTGAGTACCCACAGTCCAAGACAGTCATCTGTGACCATGGGTGATGACTCACTCAAAGTAAACAGCGTAGACGTTGGCCACGGCGAAGAGAGAGCTGTTCTTGAAGGAGTGTGAGGAGAAGGTATCGTTGGAGGAGTCCCACAGGCAGCGGCTCCCGATGCGCATGTTCTGGTCACTGAGCTGTCCGATGCTGATCAGAACAATGATCTTATAACGAGGAACCATCAGATCCTTCACCCTGGCTTTGATCACCTACAGGACAAGGATGAGTCACAGACTGAAAGGGAAAAAGGAACTCTGGCAGCTATTTAAATCTCAGCCGGACACTTTTTGGCAAGCGGGTGTGTTTTGTGGCATGACTGTGGCCATATACACTGTAAGGTGTATCAGAGAGCTGTTGATTAAGCTATTTCTATTTCTATGTTAAGATCAACCATACATGACAATAAAAAAACTCCATGGAAATTGAAGCCAAAAGATGGTGCCTGACAATTTGTTAAGACAACTTGTCATAACTTTTTCATTTTACCAGGCAAGTCAGTTAACAACAAATTCTTATTTACAATGACGGCCTAGGAACAGTGGGTTAACTGCCTTGTTCAGGGGCAGAACAACAGAGTTTTACCTTGTCAGCTTGGGGATTCGATCTAGCAACCTTTCGGTTACTGGCCCAACGCTCTATCCACTAGGCTACCTGCCGCCCCATGGTAGGGCAACGGTAGGGCAACGATTTTAGCTTTTGCTACGATATGACCATAGGAGTTGGCAAGATAGCAGATCTGGCTAGGGCAATGATATAGGTGTTGGTGAATGTAGAAGCAGTCTGGCATCTAGGCTACCAGTTACCCCAAATTGTACCGATACCACTCTTGTCTGAAATAATAACAAAATAAAAACTCATGAATAATTTAATGAGTTCCTCTGCATAAGCAAAGGCGTTATTTAATGACAATCAATATTACCTCAGATATGGTCTTTGTCATCTGCCGACAGAGATCAGCTTCATACTTCTCTTCTTGCAGGTAACTGGCGAGCACATCCTTCAGGATGTCATTGACCGTGAGAACAGGGAAGCGTCTATGTGGTGCTATTCAAAAGGTGGGGGGCATAATGTTTCATACACTGTTACACTAATGCCATGTAGTTACTGAGTAACCACAATGGAATTACTCAATTATAATCCAAGTAGCTTCCAGGCTTCCTCACCGAGTGATGAACGAGACTTGGAATTATGGTAATGTAAGGCTATAGTAGCCCAACTAACCACTCCTAACCACACCACTCCCTCTTTAGCCTGATCCCAGGTCTGTTTGTGCTATCTTGCCAACTCCTATGGTCATTGTCATGCCGAACAGAGACAGATCTGGGACCAGGCTAGCTCTGGTTAATAACATGTGGTGAAAATAAAGGCCTCACCCAATTGGAATGTGTTCTCCATCTGTACTGCGGGTCGAGGGTTATCGTCATGGTGACCAGGCTCATCGATATAGGATACGGTGCTTATAGAACTGCAAGTCAAAATCGATACGTATTCAGATACAGTGGAAGAAGATCAAAAGGTCTGTGTTTGAGAAGTTGTCCTCAACCACGGATAGAGGGTCAGATAGTTTTCCATCTCACTAACGGTTGTATTATGTTCGGATTGGGAGTAGGGCATCTACTGATCTGATCCTAGATCTGTGGCTAGGGCAACTTCTACCTCAAGAATTTGAATGCAACTTTAATATCATGAGGAAAAATCTCCCATCAGAGAAAATAGAATAACTAATTGATCTGGATAAATAAAAGAAGTAGAAGATTCTTCAATAATTTGTGCTAAATGCTTAACTTCAAAAGAGTACTCACTCCTTGATCTTGCCCCCTGTTTCCTTGGCTCTGACATCATGGCTGCCAAGGGATGACACACTACCTCTCTTCTTCAGAAGACGAGCTGCCTTTTCTTTAGCTAAATCAGACATTACTCTGCCTGTTGTCTAGCTAATCATTATAAGGGGGAAGCTTTGTATTAGGCACCTAAGCACATTCAAGGCTAAAATGATTTGTTTATCTTATAGTGTGGTTGATGGTAACCATGTCAACACAAACAGATAAATAATAACAAATACAAGACATTTATCAGTTCCAACTAAGTAAATAGTACAGTAGCTATAGGCTTAAATGAGACATTAGGAGAATTCAGTCTCCTGATAGAATGTATGTAATGCAGAATGCTTTGAACAGGGCAATACAGAGCTACTGTTGTGCCTACTTGGAAAATGGTTTCTCCCAAAATGGGCAAACTTGCTCAGTTGTACGAAAACTGATCAGGAGTGTAATCGTTATGACTTGCAACGGAAACCGTTTACTGTCTAACCATTAAGGGTGTGTTCGTAAATTCAATCTGGAGTGCCAGAGAACACTCAGAGTGTGCTCTGGGCGTTCGTAAATTCGGAGAGTGTTGTCATATTTTCCGTTTGTAATTTCAGAGCGTTTCTCTCTCGGAGTGTTCAGAGCGCACAATTGACGCTTGATCCGAGCTACTTCCAGACACGAATGAGAGAACACCTCACTCACTCTGACCATTTTATTTGCCCTAGCAGAGCTGGTTAGGCTGTTTTCATGTTATCCAGAGCGTCGGTGACTGTAACTGTGCTGCTTGCAACAATGATTAATTACGCTTTTTTGCCGACGTTTACTAACACCGGCCATATTCAACAGGGGTTCGTAAATTCGTCTGCGCTCTGGCACACTCAGACGAGAGTGCTCTGAAATCGGAGGTGATAGCCAGAGTGAATTTACGAACACACCGTTATAAACCAACTGGAAGCAAGGAGAACAAACGAACCGAAACGGGGAGGGACCTACCCGAATTTGTCCAATATAAACTCTCGTTTTGTTGCAAAACGTTATGAACAGAATATTTATTTTTGCAACAGAATCCCCGTAATGAATACACCAAGTGCAACATTTCACCCTTTAGCCTAGCTACACAACAGCAGCAGAATGTTGCACCCTGTGTATTCCAAAATTCTACAAGCAGAAACATTGAAACATTTCTGTTCAGCTGAAAATAACAACACTCTTACCTATTCAGAATTCACGAGTCAAAGCAGAAACATTGTAGCGATCCAGCGCATTGTGTTGTCCTGACAACCGTCCGTTTTGGAGGAGGGGTTTCCTTATCCTGCACCGACTGCATTCGTCGGTTTTTAAAAGGACCCTGTACCGTTTGGCGCGCGCAATACAACTGACAACAACAATAACAACGCAATGCACATTCAATAGACTATCCAAAAGAGTAGTGTATATTCATCTGCGCCTGTAACATTGGAAAATGTACAAAATAATAATAAAGACATCCATTTTCATTTCCAATATTCTCCCATTCTTTATTACCAAGTAAAACAGGTATTACATTATATTAACTTTTTATATATTTACTCTTAAAATCTTTGGATGGGAAATGTACATGGTATGTTTGCATATTCAGTGTCCTATGCAGTGAATAAAATACTGACAGAAAAAACGTTTATTTGTATTTGTGAATACTTTTTAAAGGACCAGTAAGGCTCAAACAAATAAATTAAATATTGCAACCAGGACAAAAAAAGTAAAGTTGAAATACATTTACCATAGTTATTGATAATGTCAAAGATAAAAACACTCTTTTGTCATTGGTCGCGACTCATTTTGAATATACTGATTTTGGAAATAAGTAACAATAACGTGAGTTAATTCTATTACCATTGTCATAAAGTGAAAATAGTACACAAAACATTTTTTCTCCTTGAGATGGGCAGGAGCAAAACAATTACAGTTACACAAAACTATTTGTTGTTGGTGTGCAAGTCGGGAGGAAACATAGGAGGACGTTACTGGAATAGTATCATGGAAGTGTGATAATGTTGTTGTGGATTCATGCCAAAGGTCAAAGGTTTAAAGTTTAAATCTTCAGGTGAAAGGTCAAACACGATGACATGACTAGAAGTTACAGTAAAAAACAATCACATAGTACACGTACTATAACAGACGTAGGTCTGAATGAACCTGGTTACATTAGACTGAACGCTACACTCACTACTGTTTTCTTTACCCAGTCTAGGTCAGAATAGCATTGGATTAGGGGGGGGGGGGGGGGGACTCTTTTGTGTGCTGCTGGACATCCTAAATGTCTTGAAATAAATGAACTAGCATTGTAGAGTAAAAAAAGGTTTAAAAAAACAACAACATTTGAGTAATGCAGATTTGGACAGTCAGTATTTTACAAGAAATCCACATTAGAAATAAAACAAAACAAAAATGTGTTCTGTAATGTATTGTAAAGGCTATCACCAACTGTATAACATAAATATGATTTGACAAACACAGAATCACCCATATGTCCAAAGGGATATATGAAGAAGCTTCTTTCATATTTACACTTTTTTACAAATTGATTTTCAATATAATGCTATTAGAAAATGATAAAACATCTATTAACTCCACATGGTGGAAAAACAAGAAACATAACATTAGGGGCTTCCGTTAAATATTCATTATTATTCTATTTTAGATAAATCATTCTTGAAGCACTTTTCCATCTTCTTTGATGTCCCCCGGTTATACTTCCCAGCGGGCAAAACTGGTTGAGATGACCTCATAAAGACCTACTTCTAACCAGTAATTGATGTAATTCTAGCATTTACATTTTAGTCATTTAGCAGACGCTCTTATCCAGAGCGACTTACAGGAGCAATTAGGGTTAAGTGCCTTGCTCAAGGGCACATCTGCAGATTGTAACCAGTTGTAATGATGTCATTTCAACCAGTAATTCTTGAGTAGGACTCCTGGACACAACAACTCCAAGGGACAAACAGAATCCAGAAAGAAATGGAACCTGGTCCAAGGCAACTCTGCTATTCAGCCTGTAAGGTCAACTGCTTTGTTTTTGTCATCCACAAATCAGGAAAACAATATGAAATCATTCTTGATTTTTTTGTGAATGGGTGATGCTCAATCTTGCTCCCAGCAAAACACACAACCACCACATACATAATAACGTTGTCTGTACGTTAACTCCAAGTTGTGGGCCTCAACGTGCTGGTGCATTACCAGCTGGTACCATATCAGTTGAATCAACCCAATAAATAAATAGAAAACATCAAAATGTCATCCTAACCCTGCACGTGGAGTTCTGGTCATAATCAATTGTTTTTGTCATAATCAATTGTTATGTCATAATCAATTGTTATGTCACATTCAATTGAATTATCAATGAACGACAACAGTGTCTATCTATTCACATAAATCTGTCCAGTGCATCTTCCATCCATCACCCATTCACATAGAATTCTTCTCACAAATAAGGCTGGATTACTGTATGTGCTGCCAATGATAATTGACTTTGCTAAACGGGAGTAAATGTGTTGAATACATAATCTTTCATTATGATTTCTAAATGTTTTATTGATTAGGATGCCCAATATCCGACGCCAATGGCGACAGCTAGTCTTTCTGGGGTCCGACACATAACGAAAACATTACAGACAAAATATTTTACAACTGACCTCAACAACACTCAAGGTGCACAAAACTAAAAAAAGCGGTGACTACTTGCATAAACTCCAACAGTGCGACTACTGTATTTGAGTGTGTTAAAACATAAAGTAATACCCTGGTGAACCCTGGTGGACAGTGCGTATTACATCACATCCTGTTGTTGCTGCTATGTCATCAGTTACCCCTCCCTGCTCAAGCATTAGGTTTCAGACGTTTCTCAGTTGGTAACTTGTATCGAATGAAGAATCCATAAAAAGTCTCTCATCATCCTCACAGTCAAAAGGGTTCCATTTTACAACAGTGGTGACTAGTTGTCCGCCAGATATTTCCCTATAACGGAGACACAAGCAGAGTACTCAGTCAGGGGAATTCCAACTGTTTGCTATTGTCAAAGTGTTGTTGTCTTGCTTTGTTTTCATGGTCAGGCAACAACGTCACATTCAGGGTTAGAATCAATACAATTTCAAACGGGGCCCATGATCCCAGAACGTGTGACAATGACCATGGAAGTAGGCAAGACAGCACAAACCGATCTGGGACCAGGCTAGTATTTTCATGCTTCCCTCACACACAGACACTGACCTGCTGCAAATCTCTTTTTGACCAGCGAGAGCCTGTAGCCAGTCCCCACCAGCTGGATGTCACAGCCTGACAGAGTGCTGCCCTCGCTGGTGAACTGCACCGCCAACTGGGACGGCTTACTGGGACCCTCTGTCAACTGGAACCTACCCAGTAGAGCCCCCACTCCTATAGGAGAGAGAATAATGATGATGGTGTTGATGGTGATGAAGATGACGACAAAGTTGAGGCAGATGATAACAAAGATGATGAGGAGGAAGAGGAGGAAAAGAAGGAAGACAGGAGAGGAGAAAGACAGGAGAGGAGAAAGACAGGAGAGGAGAAAGACAGGAGAGGAGAATGACAGGAGAGGAGGAAGACAGGAGAGGAGGAAGACAGGAGAGGAGAAAGAGGAGGAAGACAAGAGAGGAGGAAGACAGGAGAGGAGGAAGACAGGAGAGGAGGAAGACAGTAGAGGAGGAAGACAGGAGAGGAGGAAGACAGGAGATGAGGACGACAGGAGAGGAGGAAGACAGGAGAGGAGGAAGACAGGAGAGGAGAAAGACAGGAGAGGAGAAAGACAGGAGAGGAGAAAGACAGGAGAGGAGGAAGACAGGAGAGGAGAAAGAGGAGGAAGACAGGGGGAGGAAGACAGGAGAGGAGGAAGACAGGGGGAGGAAGACAGGAGAGGAGGAAGACAGGAGAGGAGAAAGAAGACAGGAGATGAGGAAGACAGGAGAGGAGGAAGAGGAGGAAGACAGGAGAGGAGGAAGACAGGAGAGGAGGAAGACAGGAGAGGAGGAAGACAGGAGAGGAGAAAGAGGAGGAAGACAGGAGAGGAGAAAGAGGAGGAAGAGAAGGAGAAAGAGGAGCAAGACAGGAGAGGAAGAGGAAGAGAAGGAGGAAGACAGGAGAGGAGGAAGATGAGGAGAAAGACAGGAGAGGAGGAAGAGGCGGAAGACAGGAGAAAGAGGAGGAAGACAGGACAGGAGAAAGAGGAAGACAGGACAGGAGAAAGATGAGAAGAAAGAGGAAGAATGAGAGGAGAAAGAGGAGGGAGGAGAGGAGAAATAGGAGGAAGACAGAAGGAGGAGGAGAAAGAGGAGGGAGGAGAGGAGAAAGAGGAGGAAGAAGTCACAGGAAAAGTGAAAGAGGAAGAGAAAGATCACCTACCTCCATTTTCAGACCTTTGGGAAAGGCTTGATATCTTCCATAGAATATTCTGCTGTTCTGGGTTCCTTACAGAGAAAATAAAATACAGTTATAGTTGCCTTTATTATTTCAGTTTCACTAACCTGGATAAATACACTGTAAATGTACAATTCTAAGATTAAATACATTTAAAAACAATCTCAGTCAGCAATTCATTATCCTCACCAGGTGGCAGTGGGGATCATGGCTTGGAGTTTGGCCACGCCCCCGTCCACAGGGACCAGGAAGTGGATGTTGTGGAGGGGGGAGGGGGCTGCGGCCATTGCCTCCATGTTGTATTTGTAGTCTATTCTGAGGTCCGTGCTGGTGGTGTCGCCACGCCAACTCACCGCCAGGTTCAGGGGAGTAGACTGGATCCCCTCAGCTGACACCTAAGACACACACACAAGCACACACACATGTAAACACGCATAAGCATACACACACACATACATACGTAAGCACGCACTTCATTGCACTTGTTTAACAATTACATTCCATTGTGACTATACAGTATACACTGTATGGAATTACATTCCATTGTGACTATACAGCATACACTGTATGGAATTACATTCCATTGTGACTATACAGCATACACTGTATGGAATTACATTCCATTGTGACTATACAGCATACACTGTATGGAATTACATTCCATTGTGACTATACAGTATACACTGTATGGAATTACATTCCATTGTGACTATACAGTGTACACTGTATGGAATTACATTCCATTGTGACTATACAGCATACACTGTATGGAATTACATTCCATTGTGACTATACAGCGTACACTGTATGGAATTACATTCCATTGTGACTATACAGCGTACACTGTACAGAATTACATTCCATTGTGACTATACAGCGTACACTGTACGGAATTACATTCCATTGTGACTATACAGCGTACACTGTACGGAATTACATTCCATTGTGACTATACAGCGTACACTGTACGGAATTACATTCCATTGTGACTATACAGCATACACTGTACGGAATTCCATTCCATTGTGACTATACAGCGTACACTGTATGGAATTACATTCCATTGTGACTATACAGTATACACTGTATGGAATTACATTCCATTGTGACTATACAGTATACACTGTATGGAATTACATTCCATTGTGACTATACAGTGTACACTGTATGGAATTACATTCCATTGTGACTATACAGCATACACTGTATGGAATTCCATTCCATTGTGACTATACAGCGTACACTGTATGGAATTACATTCCATTGTGACTATACAGCGTACACTGTATGGAATTCCATTCCATTGTGACTATACAGCGTACACTGTATGGAATTACATTCCATTGTGACTATACAGTGTACACTGTATGGAATTACATTCCATTGTGACTATACAGCGTACACTGTATGGAATTACATTCCATTGTGACTATACAGTATACACTGTATGGAATTACATTCCATTGTGACTATACAGTATACACTGTATGGAATTACATTCCATTGTGACTATACAGCATACACTGTATGGAATTCCATTCCATTGTGACTATACAGCATACACTGTATGGAATTACATTCCATTGTGACTATACAGCGTACACTGTACGGAATTACATTCCATTGTGACTATACAGCATACACTGTATGGAATTACATTCCATTGTGACTATACAGCGTACACTGTACGGAATTCCATTCCATTGTGACTATACAATATACACTGTACGGAATTACATGTAATAACGTGTACTATGCAGACGGTCTCACCTGATATTTGATCATGTCCACATTGTAGTAGGTTGCTTGAGGCTTCTGGTCAGCCACTCTCCTCAGGTGGCTCATCAGGTTTGGCATATTTACCCAGAATTCCTTGGTGTCCACATTGGACATGGTGGTGTCACTAAAAACAAATACATGACTTGGGCATTTTGGGTTTTCTGATGGTGCAATATTACAATGACTTTATCTGATTCAGGTATATTATCACATTATCGTGCATGTTTTCCAATAATATGTTTGGTGAGCCTGGTAAGTGGTTTAACCAGGTTTCAAATCACAGGGGTGTCTCTCCCTAACCAATCACAGGGGTGTCTCTCCCTAACCAATCACAGGGGTGTCTCTCCCTAACCAATCTGAGCCAGCGTGTCAGGCTGAACAACACATTTTCCTGTGACTACATTCATGATAAAGCACAGGCCTTATTGCTTAAATGTAATCATTAAAACATGTTGCTATTGGTGCTGTGAATGTCTACTATGTTTAGGGGAATCCACCAAGAGTCAATGTGTAGCTCCAATCCTGGCCACTATGGGACATCATTTGGAACATGCCCAAAAAATTAAGAATATGAATTCCTTGCCCCAAAACACAATATTGAGTCAGTGTACTGTATAATAAGCCTTACCAGCACAGTAGGTGTGGATTGGGGAGGACCTGCTCTAGCCGGCAGTAGTTGCTGATGCTGAAGGTGAGCACGGGGGCAGACGGGTGGCTGGCAAAGTGCCTGGTGATGCCTGCTGGAAAAGACAGCACCATCTCCCCAGTGATCTTCACCACACACCTGGATCATGCAGAACAGAGCCAGCTCAGTGCTTAGAAACGGGTCAGTCAAAAAGAGAAAAACTACAGTACCCAGAATTCATAAGGGTGCCACAAACAAACTACGTTTCCCACAGAAATATCCACAGTACAATATATAGCCTAGGCACATTGCATTTCCCTGTGGGGACAACAAAAGGAGACAATACATTTCGAAATTGAAATGAAATAGGCATACAGTAGTTGCAATATGATATATATCAACAATATCATAGCCATCTTACTTGTTGCATTTATTCTGATGAGGGTCGCTTTGCCGGCTGAAACATCATGTTGTCATGAATTTGCATTCACATCAGTATTAACTTTGATATAAATTTGACATCAATGTTGTTATTCATATCAGTATCAATATTTCTACTTGTGTTAGCATTAGCCTAGCTTTGAGAGGAATAGCCTAGCATCGATAGGAATAGCCTAGCATCGATAGGAATAGCCTAGCATCGATAGGAATGCTAGCCTTACTTGCTTGGGTCGGCTCCTTTGAAGTAGGCGTTGATGGTCTCGGTGAAGGCAGCCGCCACGGGCAGAGTGTCCTGGGCTCCCATGGTCAGTGGGCTGGGTCCTCTGGAGCATCCTGACACACACACACACACACACACTGTTGATCATCACATAAAAGGCACTATCTCAGTAGCAATATCCCTTCCTGTGTCTGTAACGGCCTACAGACATGTGGTCAGATGAGCAGACATGCGTAAGGGAGAGAGAAGGGAAGAGCACAGAAATGACAAGATAGAAGATTGGAAAGATCATAGATAGCGAGACCAGAGAAACATGGACAGCCAGGGTGGTGCAGTACAGTACGATAGCCTCCATGCACTGGTACTGGGTCATGTTCATTAGGCACCAAACTGTCTGAAAGGGACTACCTGAACTTGTCCAATAAGAAATGCTAGTTTTCCGTTTCCGTTGCAGAACGTTTTTTCCCGCATTGTGCTCTAATGAATACGACCCTGGTACGACTCACCTTCAAAAGACAAATAAAACCGGCCATGGTCAAACCATACCATGGTTGGCTGTTTTTCCTCTGTTCATGTGGAGAGAGGTAGAGGACATGGAGGGAGGGAGAGGGGGATGAGAGGCAGGCAGGAGCAGAGGAAGAGAAGAAGAGGAGAGGAGAGGTGGATGAGTTACTGGAGGTATAACCCCATCACAAGACAGAGGGCAAGGCCAGAGGGAGCATGATGGATGTATAGAAAGGAAGTGTGCAGTCTTGTGGAGTCTGATTGGAACATTGGAGGTATAGATGACTGTGTGTTTAGCAGAGTGAAGATGACGGGGCGGAAGGTTGCTGGATCGAATCCCGAGCTGACAAGGTAAAAATATGTTGTTCTGCCCCTGAACAAGGCAGTTAACCCACTGTTCCCCGGTTGGCCGTCTTTGTAAATAAGGAATTTGTTCTTAACTGACTTGCCTGGTTAAATAAAAACACTTTAAAATATGACGAGGGAGGTGTGTGTATTCATCACACATTTTTTCCCATTACTGCTTCTCTTATCTGTATTTTTTTGAAACTGCATTGTTGGTTAGGGTCTCGTAAGTAAGCATTTCACTGTAAAGGTCTACACTTGTTGCATTCAGCATTTCACTGTAAGGTCTACACTTGTTGTATTCAGCATTTCCCTGTAAGGTCTACACTTGTTGTATTCAGCATTTCCCTGTAAGGTCTACACTTGTTGTATTCAGCATTTCACTGTACACCTGTTGTATTCGGCGCATGTGACTAATACAATTTGATTTGATGGTGAAAAAACCTGTTTCACAAAAGTCATATTATGGGCTTCAAATGTGAGCATACTACCATTGAATATGTTAACACCAGACACACACACAGGTGAATCAGGTGCTATGGAGGATGGTAGTACCTGTAGTGGATATGTTGAGCTCTCTCCCCAGGGTGGGGGTGGAGGCTGCGCTCAGCAAGGTGATAGAGGAGGAACTCTCGGCTCGGGCCAAGGGGGCGAAGGGAGGGGGGCTGCCGGAGACTGGGGGGCTGAAGGGTCGAGCCTGGGGGAGGGGGGGAGAATATCAGTACCCTGTTGCTGTACCAAACATTTTCCCAACACAATGTAATGTTAGCAGAGCAGCCGCAGTTAGGTTTAGTAGTATCTCTAACTTTGTGGAAATCAGGTGAAGAAAAACTAAGAGTCACAAGTCTAACATTCTAATAGTATCTATCACAAGTCTAACATTCTAATAGTATCTATCACAAGTCTAACATTCTAATAGTGTCTATCACAAGTCTAACATTCTAATAGTATCTATCACACGTCTAACATTCTAATAGTATCTATCACAAGTCTAACATTCTAATAGTATCTATCACAAGTCTAACATTCTAATAGTATCTATCACAAGTCTAACATTCTAATAGTATCTATCACAAGTCTAACATTCTAATAGTGTCTATCACAAGTCTAACATTCTAACAGTATCTATCACAAGTCTAACATTCTAATAGTGTCTATCACACGTCTAACATTCTAATAGTATCTATCACAAGTCTAACATTCTAATAGTATCTATCACAAGTCTAACATTCTAATAGTGTCTATCACAAGTCTAACATTCTAATAGTATCTATCACAAGTCTAACATTCTAATAGTATCTATCACAAGTCTAACATTCTAATAGTGTCTATCACAAGTCTAACATTCTAATAGTGTCTATCACAAGTCTAACATTCTAATAGTATCTATCACAAGTCTAACATTCTAATAGTATCTATCACAAGTCTAACATTCTAATAGTATCTATCACAAGTCTAACATTCTAATAGTATCTATCACAAGTCTAACATTCTAATAGTATCTATCACAAGTCTAACATTCTAATAGTATCTATCACAAGTCTAACATTCTAATAGTATCTATCACAAGTCTAACATTCTAATAGTGTCTATCACAAGTCTAAAATTCTAATAGTGTCTATCACAAGTCTAACATTCTAATAGTGTCTATCACACGTCTAACATTCTAATAGTGTCTATCACAAGTCTAACATTCTAATAGTATCTATCACAAGTCTAACATTCTAATAGTATCTATCACAAGTCTAACATTCTAATAGTATCTGTCACAAGTCTAACATTCTAATAGTATCTGTCACAAGTCTGACATTCTAATAGTATCTATCACAAGTCTAACATTCTAATAGTATCTGTCACAAGTCTAACATTCTAATAGTATCTGTCACAAGTCTAACATTCTAATAGTGTCTATCACAAGTCTAACATTCTAATAGTATCTATCACACGTCTAACATTCTAATAGTGTCTATCACAAGTCTAACATTCTAATAGTATCTATCACAAGTCTAACATTCTAATAGTATCTGTCACAAGTCTAACATTCTAATAGTATCTGTCACAAGTCTAACATTCTAATAGTATCTATCACAAGTCTAACATTCTAATAGTATCTGTCACAAGTCTAACATTCTAATAGTATCTGTCACAAGTCTAACATTCTAATAGTATCTATCACAAGTCTAACATTCTAATAGTAACTATCACAAGTCTAACATTCTAATAGTATCTATCACAAGTCTAACATTCTAATAGTGTCTATCACAAGTCTAACATTCTAATAGTATCTATCACACGTCTAACATTCTAATAGTATCTATCACAAGTCTAACATTCTAATAGTATCTATCACAAGTCTAACATTCTAATAGTATCTATCACAAGTCTAACATTCTAATAGTGTCTATCACAAGTCTAACATTCTAATAGTGTCTATCACAAGTCTAACATTCTAATAGTGTCTATCACAAGTCTAACATTCTAATAGTGTCTATCACAAGTCTAACATTCTAATAGTGTCTATCACACGTCTAACATTCTAATAGTATCTATCACAAGTCTAACATTCTTATAGTGTCTATCACAAGTCTAACATTCTAATAGTGTCTATCACAAGTCTAACATTCTAATAGTATCTATCACAAGTCTAACATTCTAATAGTGTCTATCACAAGTCTAACATTCTAATAGTGTCTATCACAAGTCTAACATTCTAATAGTATCTATCACAAGTCTAACATTCTAATAGTATCTATCACAAGTCTAACATTCTAATAGTATCTATCACAAGTCTAACATTCTAATAGCATCTATCACAAGTCTAACATTCTAATAGTATCTGTCACAAGTCTAACATTCTAATAGTATCTATCACAAGTCTAACATTCTAATAGTGTCTATCACAAGTCTAACATTCTAATAGTGTCTATCACACGTCTAACATTCTAATAGTATCTATCACAAGTCTAACATTCTAATAGTGTCTATCACAAGTCTAACATTCTAATAGTGTCTATCACAAGTCTAACATTCTAATAGTATCTATCACAAGTCTAACATTCTAATAGCATCTATCACAAGTCTAACATTCTAATAGTATCTATCACAAGTCTAACATTCTAATAGTATCTGTCACAAGTCTAACATTCTAATAGTATCTATCACAAGTCTAACATTCTAATAGTATCTATCACAAGTCTAACATTCTAATAGTATCTATCACAAGTCTAACATTCTAATAGCATCTATCACAAGTCTAACATTCTAATAGTATCTATCACAAGTCTAACATTCTAATAGTATCTATCACAAGTCTAACATTCTAATAGTATCTGTCACAAGTCTAACATTCTAATAGTATCTATCACAAGTCTAACATTCTAATAGTATCTATCACAAGTCTAACATTCTAATAGTAACTATCACAAGTCTAACATTCTAATGGTGTCTATCACAAGTCTAACATTCTAATAGTATCTATCACAAGTCTAACATTCTAATAGTATCTGTCACAAGTCTAACATTCTAATAGTGTCTATCACAAGTCTAACATTCTAATAGTGTCTATCACAAGTCTAACATTCTAATAGTATCTATCACAAGTCTAACATTCTAATAGTATCTATCACAAGTCTAACATTCTAATAGTATCTATCACAAGTCTAACATTCTAATAGTATCTATCACAAGTCTAACATTCTAATAGTATCTATCACACGTCTAACATTCTAATAGTGTCTATCACAAGTCTAACATTCTAATAGTATCTGTCACAAGTCTAACATTCTAATAGTATCTATCACAAGTCTAACATTCTAATAGTATCTATCACAAGTCTAACATTCTAATAGTATCTATCACAAGTCTAACATTCTAATAGTGTCTATCACAAGTCTAACATTCTAATAGTGTCTATCACAAGTCTAACATTCTAATAGTATCTGTCACAAGTCTAACATTCTAATAGTGTCTATCACAAGTCTAACATTCTAATAGTATCTATCACAAGTCTAACATTCTAATAGTATCTATCACAAGTCTAACATTCTAATAGTATCTATCACAAGTCTAACATTCTAATAGTGTCTATCACAAGTCTAACATTCTAACAGTATCTATCACAAGTCTAACATTCTAATAGTGTCTATCACACGTCTAACATTCTAATAGTATCTATCACAAGTCTAACATTCTAATAGTATCTATCACAAGTCTAACATTCTAATAGTGTCTATCACAAGTCTAACATTCTAATAGTATCTATCACAAGTCTAACATTCTAATAGTATCTATCACAAGTCTAACATTCTAATAGTGTCTATCACAAGTCTAACATTCTAATAGTGTCTATCACAAGTCTAACATTCTAATAGTATCTATCACAAGTCTAACATTCTAATAGTATCTATCACAAGTCTAACATTCTAATAGTATCTATCACAAGTCTAACATTCTAATAGTATCTATCACAAGTCTAACATTCTAATAGTATCTATCACAAGTCTAACATTCTAATAGTGTCTATCACAAGTCTAAAATTCTAATAGTGTCTATCACAAGTCTAACATTCTAATAGTGTCTATCACACGTCTAACATTCTAATAGTGTCTATCACAAGTCTAACATTCTAATAGTATCTATCACAAGTCTAACATTCTAATAGTATCTATCACAAGTCTAACATTCTAATAGTATCTGTCACAAGTCTAACATTCTAATAGTATCTGTCACAAGTCTGACATTCTAATAGAATCTATCACAAGTCTAACATTCTAATAGTATCTGTCACAAGTCTAACATTCTAATAGTATCTGTCACAAGTCTAACATTCTAATAGTGTCTATCACAAGTCTAACATTCTAATAGTATCTATCACACGTCTAACATTCTAATAGTGTCTGTCACAAGTCTAACATTCTAATAGTATCTATCACAAGTCTAACATTCTAATAGTATCTGTCACAAGTCTAACATTCTAATAGTATCTGTCACAAGTCTAACATTCTAATAGTATCTATCACAAGTCTAACATTCTAATAGTATCTGTCACAAGTCTAACATTCTAATAGTATCTGTCACAAGTCTAACATTCTAATAGTATCTATCACAAGTCTAACATTCTAATAGTAACTATCACAAGTCTAACATTCTAATAGTATCTATCACAAGTCTAACATTCTAATAGTGTCTATCACAAGTCTAACATTCTAATAGTATCTATCACACGTCTAACATTCTAATAGTATCTATCACAAGTCTAACATTCTAATAGTATCTATCACAAGTCTAACATTCTAATAGTATCTATCACAAGTCTAACATTCTAATAGTGTCTATCACAAGTCTAACATTCTAATAGTGTCTATCACAAGTCTAACATTCTAATAGTGTCTATCACAAGTCTAACATTCTAATAGTGTCTATCACAAGTCTAACATTCTAATAGTGTCTATCACACGTCTAACATTCTAATAGTATCTATCACAAGTCTAACATTCTTATAGTGTCTATCACAAGTCTAACATTCTAATAGTGTCTATCACAAGTCTAACATTCTAATAGTATCTATCACAAGTCTAACATTCTAATAGTGTCTATCACAAGTCTAACATTCTAATAGTGTCTATCACAAGTCTAACATTCTAATAGTATCTATCACAAGTCTAACATTCTAATAGTATCTATCACAAGTCTAACATTCTAATAGTATCTATCACAAGTCTAACATTCTAATAGCATCTATCACAAGTCTAACATTCTAATAGTATCTGTCACAAGTCTAACATTCTAATAGTATCTGTCACAAGTCTAACATTCTAATAGTGTCTATCACAAGTCTAACATTCTAATAGTATCTATCACACGTCTAACATTCTAATAGTGTCTATCACAAGTCTAACATTCTAATAGTATCTATCACAAGTCTAACATTCTAATAGTATCTGTCACAAGTCTAACATTCTAATAGTATCTGTCACAAGTCTAACATTCTAATAGTATCTATCACAAGTCTAACATTCTAATAGTATCTGTCACAAGTCTAACATTCTAATAGTATCTGTCACAAGTCTAACATTCTAATAGTATCTATCACAAGTCTAACATTCTAATAGTAACTATCACAAGTCTAACATTCTAATAGTATCTATCACAAGTCTAACATTCTAATAGTGTCTATCACAAGTCTAACATTCTAATAGTATCTATCACACGTCTAACATTCTAATAGTATCTATCACAAGTCTAACATTCTAATAGTATCTATCACAAGTCTAACATTCTAATAGTATCTATCACAAGTCTAACATTCTAATAGTGTCTATCACAAGTCTAACATTCTAATAGTGTCTATCACAAGTCTAACATTCTAATAGTGTCTATCACAAGTCTAACATTCTAATAGTGTCTATCACAAGTCTAACATTCTAATAGTGTCTATCACACGTCTAACATTCTAATAGTATCTATCACAAGTCTAACATTCTTATAGTGTCTATCACAAGTCTAACATTCTAATAGTGTCTATCACAAGTCTAACATTCTAATAGTATCTATCACAAGTCTAACATTCTAATAGTGTCTATCACAAGTCTAACATTCTAATAGTGTCTATCACAAGTCTAACATTCTAATAGTATCTATCACAAGTCTAACATTCTAATAGTATCTATCACAAGTCTAACATTCTAATAGTATCTATCACAAGTCTAACATTCTAATAGCATCTATCACAAGTCTAACATTCTAATAGTATCTGTCACAAGTCTAACATTCTAATAGTATCTATCACAAGTCTAACATTCTAATAGTGTCTATCACAAGTCTAACATTCTAATAGTGTCTATCACACGTCTAACATTCTAATAGTATCTATCACAAGTCTAACATTCTAATAGTGTCTATCACAAGTCTAACATTCTAATAGTGTCTATCACAAGTCTAACATTCTAATAGTATCTATCACAAGTCTAACATTCTAATAGCATCTATCACAAGTCTAACATTCTAATAGTATCTATCACAAGTCTAACATTCTAATAGTATCTGTCACAAGTCTAACATTCTAATAGTATCTATCACAAGTCTAACATTCTAATAGTATCTATCACAAGTCTAACATTCTAATAGCATCTATCACAAGTCTAACATTCTAATAGTATCTATCACAAGTCTAACATTCTAATAGTATCTATCACAAGTCTAACATTCTAATAGTATCTGTCACAAGTCTAACATTCTAATAGTATCTATCACAAGTCTAACATTCTAATAGTATCTATCACAAGTCTAACATTCTAATAGTAACTATCACAAGTCTAACATTCTAATGGTGTCTATCACAAGTCTAACATTCTAATAGTATCTATCACAAGTCTAACATTCTAATAGTATCTGTCACAAGTCTAACATTCTAATAGTGTCTATCACAAGTCTAACATTCTAATAGTATCTATCACAAGTCTAACATTCTAATAGTATCTATCACAAGTCTAACATTCTAATAGTATCTATCACAAGTCTAACATTCTAATAGTATCTATCACAAGTCTAACATTCTAATAGTATCTATCACACGTCTAACATTCTAATAGTGTCTATCACAAGTCTAACATTCTAATAGTATCTGTCACAAGTCTAACATTCTAATAGTATCTATCACAAGTCTAACATTCTAATAGTATCTATCACAAGTCTAACATTCTAATAGTATCTATCACAAGTCTAACATTCTAATAGTGTCTATCACAAGTCTAACATTCTAATAGTGTCTATCACAAGTCTAACATTCTAATAGTATCTGTCACAAGTCTAACATTCTAATAGTGTCTATCACAAGTCTAACATTCTAATAGTATCTATCACAAGTCTAACATTCTAATAGTATCTATCACAAGTCTAACATTCTAATAGTATCTATCACAAGTCTAACATTCTAATAGTGTCTATCACAAGTCTAACATTCTAACAGTATCTATCACAAGTCTAACATTCTAATAGTGTCTATCACACGTCTAACATTCTAATAGTATCTATCACAAGTCTAACATTCTAATAGTATCTATCACAAGTCTAACATTCTAATAGTGTCTATCACAAGTCTAACATTCTAATAGTATCTATCACAAGTCTAACATTCTAATAGTATCTATCACAAGTCTAACATTCTAATAGTGTCTATCACAAGTCTAACATTCTAATAGTGTCTATCACAAGTCTAACATTCTAATAGTATCTATCACAAGTCTAACATTCTAATAGTATCTATCACAAGTCTAACATTCTAATAGTATCTATCACAAGTCTAACAGTCTAATAGTATCTATCACAAGTCTAACATTCTAATAGTATCTATCACAAGTCTAACATTCTAATAGTGTCTATCACAAGTCTAAAATTCTAATAGTGTCTATCACAAGTCTAACATTCTAATAGTGTCTATCACACGTCTAACATTCTAATAGTGTCTATCACAAGTCTAACATTCTAATAGTATCTATCACAAGTCTAACATTCTAATAGTATCTATCACAAGTCTAACATTCTAATAGTATCTGTCACAAGTCTAACATTCTAATAGTATCTGTCACAAGTCTGACATTCTAATAGAATCTATCACAAGTCTAACATTCTAATAGTATCTGTCACAAGTCTAACATTCTAATAGTATCTGTCACAAGTCTAACATTCTAATAGTGTCTATCACAAGTCTAACATTCTAATAGTATCTATCACACGTCTAACATTCTAATAGTGTCTATCACAAGTCTAACATTCTAATAGTATCTATCACAAGTCTAACATTCTAATAGTATCTGTCACAAGTCTAACATTCTAATAGTATCTGTCACAAGTCTAACATTCTAATAGTATCTATCACAAGTCTAACATTCTAATAGTATCTGTCACAAGTCTAACATTCTAATAGTATCTGTCACAAGTCTAACATTCTAATAGTATCTATCACAAGTCTAACATTCTAATAGTAACTATCACAAGTCTAACATTCTAATAGTATCTATCACAAGTCTAACATTCTAATAGTGTCTATCACAAGTCTAACATTCTAATAGTATCTATCACACGTCTAACATTCTAATAGTATCTATCACAAGTCTAACATTCTAATAGTATCTATCACAAGTCTAACATTCTAATAGTATCTATCACAAGTCTAACATTCTAATAGTGTCTATCACAAGTCTAACATTCTAATAGTGTCTATCACAAGTCTAACATTCTAATAGTGTCTATCACAAGTCTAACATTCTAATAGTGTCTATCACAAGTCTAACATTCTAATAGTGTCTATCACACGTCTAACATTCTAATAGTATCTATCACAAGTCTAACATTCTTATAGTGTCTATCACAAGTCTAACATTCTAATAGTGTCTATCACAAGTCTAACATTCTAATAGTATCTATCACAAGTCTAACATTCTAATAGTGTCTATCACAAGTCTAACATTCTAATAGTGTCTATCACAAGTCTAACATTCTAATAGTATCTATCACAAGTCTAACATTCTAATAGTATCTATCACAAGTCTAACATTCTAATAGTATCTATCACAAGTCTAACATTCTAATAGCATCTATCACAAGTCTAACATTCTAAGAGTATCTGTCACAAGTCTAACATTCTAATAGTATCTATCACAAGTCTAACATTCTAATAGTGTCTATCACAAGTCTAACATTCTAATAGTGTCTATCACACGTCTAACATTCTAATAGTATCTATCACAAGTCTAACATTCTAATAGTGTCTATCACAAGTCTAACATTCTAATAGTGTCTATCACAAGTCTAACATTCTAATAGTATCTATCACAAGTCTAACATTCTAATAGCATCTATCACAAGTCTAACATTCTAATAGTATCTATCACAAGTCTAACATTCTAATAGTATCTGTCACAAGTCTAACATTCTAATAGTATCTATCACAAGTCTAACATTCTAATAGTATCTATCACAAGTCTAACATTCTAATAGTATCTATCACAAGTCTAACATTCTAATAGCATCTATCACAAGTCTAACATTCTAATAGTATCTATCACAAGTCTAACATTCTAATAGTATCTATCACAAGTCTAACATTCTAATAGTATCTGTCACAAGTCTAACATTCTAATAGTATCTATCACAAGTCTAACATTCTAATAGTATCTATCACAAGTCTAACATTCTAATAGTAACTATCACAAGTCTAACATTCTAATGGTGTCTATCACAAGTCTAACATTCTAATAGTATCTATCACAAGTCTAACATTCTAATAGTATCTGTCACAAGTCTAACATTCTAATAGTGTCTATCACAAGTCTAACATTCTAATAGTATCTATCACAAGTCTAACATTCTAATAGTATCTATCACAAGTCTAACATTCTAATAGTATCTATCACAAGTCTAACATTCTAATAGTATCTATCACAAGTCTAACATTCTAATAGTATCTATCACACGTCTAACATTCTAATAGTGTCTATCACAAGTCTAACATTCTAATAGTATCTGTCACAAGTCTAACATTCTAATAGTATCTATCACAAGTCTAACATTCTAATAGTATCTATCACAAGTCTAACATTCTAATAGTATCTATCACAAGTCTAACATTCTAATAGTGTCTATCACAAGTCTAACATTCTAATAGTGTCTATCACAAGTCTAACATTCTAATAGTATCTGTCACAAGTCTAACATTCTAATAGTGTCTATCACAAGTCTAACATTCTAATAGTATCTATCACAAGTCTAACATTCTAATAGTATCTATCACAAGTCTAACATTCTAATAGTATCTATCACAAGTCTAACATTCTAATAGTATCTATCACAAGTCTAACATTCTAATAGTGTCTATCACAAGTCTAACATTCTAATAGTGTCTATCACAAGTCTAACATTCTAATAGTGTCTATCACAAGTCTAACATTCTAATAGTGTCTATCACAAGTCTAGCATTCTAGTGTCTATCACAAGTCTAACATTCTAATAGTATCTATCACAAGTCTAACATTCTAATAGTGTCTATCACAAGTCTAACATTCTAATAGTGTCTATCACAAGTCTAACATTCTAATAGTGTCTATCACAAGTCTAACATTCTAATAGTGTCTATCACAAGTCTAGCATTCTAGTGTCTATCACAAGTCTAACATTCTAATAGTATCTATCACAAGTCTAACATTCTAATAGTATCTATCACAAGTCTAACATTCTAATAGTGTCTATCACAAGTCTAACATTCTAATAGTATCTATCACAAGTCTAACATTCTAATAGTATCTATCACAAGTCTAACATTCTAATAGTGTCTATCACAAGTCTAACATTCTAATAGTATCTATCACAAGTCTAACATTCTAATAGTGTCTATCACAAGTCTAACATTCTAATAGTATCTATCACAAGTCTAACATTCTAATAGTATCTATCACAAGTCTAACATTCTAATAGTATCTATCACAAGTCTAACATTCTAATAGTATCTGTCACAAGTCTAACATTCTAATAGTATCTATCACAAGTCTAACATTCTAATAGTATCTATCACAAGTCTAACATTCTAATAGTAACTATCACAAGTCTAACATTCTAATAGTGTCTATCACAAGTCTAACATTCTAATAGTATCTATCACAAGTCTAACATTCTAATAGTATCTATCACAAGTCTAACATTCTAATAGTATCTATCACAAGTCTAACATTCTAATAGTATCTATCACAAGTCTAACATTCTAATAGTATCTATCACAAGTCTAACACATGTAAAAGTGTGCCATACCAGGTCTCCCATTGGTTTCCCAGGGGGCAGTTTGGGTCGAGAGGAGGGCCTTGTAGGAAGAGGGGGAGGTACTGGACTACCTCCTGACAGGGGCGTGGCAGGGCGAGGTGGAGAGGAGGGGCCTGTAAAAGGAAAAGGGAGGACCTATGACCCCTATTAAGATTATGACCAGCCATGACCTCTAGATCCAATAGCAATTGTAATAGAGCGAATAGCAAAAGTAATAGAGCGAAGTCAACAAATTCCATTTTCACAATGATGGCATTACCCATTCTACTTGTATTGTATTTCTATGGCTTCCTAGAGTGGTAAGCTACCCATTGTATTTCTATGTTTTCAACAGTGGTAATCTACCCATTGTATTTCTATGTACTCACCACTGCCTGGGCAGGGTCCGGGGGAAGACACCATGGGCCTGTAGGTGGGCGGGAGGAGGGGGAACGGCATGCCCCTGAAGCCCGGGGTCAGCACCAGGGGCCAGGACATAAAGTCAGGCTGCTCCTCCCTAAGGAACACCAGAGGGGAAGGGATGCCTGCCCGAAGGGAGCGCTCCGCAGGCAGGGGGGGAGGGATGGGACTGGTAGGTGCAGGGGAGTACTCCAGTGGGGCAGCAGGGGCAGAGGGAGCAAGGGAGTACTCCAGTATCTCATCATCATCCAAAAACAGACTAGGATTGATGGCGATGCATGGCGGAGAGTCTGGGGGCAAGAAGTCGGGAGGCAGTGGGGGAACGGGTTCATTTGGAGGGGGAATGGAGATGATGGAGATGGGCGAGTCGGGGGGAGAGGAAAAGGGCGGCGGGGAGGGGGGAGGCTCATCCGGAGGAGGGCCCGGGGAGAGGCAGGGGGAGTCTGGGGTGGAAGAGAAGGAGTTGGGCGAGTCAGGAGGAGGATAGGCAGGGGGCGGAGGCGGGGCCGGTTCTTCCGGTGGGGGTGGTCTCTCACTGTTGAAGCTGACCCATCGGGGCGAGGCCCTGCCCTCATTGATCCGGGAGGATTCCATGGGGCCGAACACATCTTCCAGGTCAGGCACGGGGGAACCTCTGTATGAGGCTGGGGATTGGACGTTCAGGTAGATGGGGGCGGGGCTTGAGACTATTCTCCCATTGTGTAAATCAACTGCGGGAAAATAAAAGTTCAGAGATCTTCCTGAGTTCACTTCTATCAATGCTGTCCAAAGAACAATGGCAAGTGTGCACGAGGCATGGGAATATGGAAGCTGATTCATGCCAAAACAAATACAAATAAACCCATTGAAGTTTTGGCATGAATCTGCTTCCATATGGGAATTATGGTTACTAGCAAAATAATATTACCGGAAGAATCAGACGAAGAATAGCCTTGACTAGCTGCTTGGATGTTCTTGGGAGGAAGTGGAGGAGGAGCTATAAAGAGAGTGACACTGTTATATAAAGTTGCCGGAGGGGATGGCTGCCGTTTTACGGGCTCCTAACCAACTGTGCTATTTTGTTGGTTTTTCGCATTGTTTGTAACTCATTTTGGACAAAATGTTGCTGCTACCGTCTCTTGTGACCGAAAAGAGCTTCTGGATATCAGAATAGCGATTACTCACTTCGAACTGGACAAATATTTTTTATTTAATGAGTCCGACGCGAAGGATATATTGCTTTGTCAAGACAAGGCCCAAATCCCCGTCATCAGCATGAAGATGGTGATGTTGTACCCACAGCGTCTATTAAAACATTCCCCAACCAGATACCATGGATTGATGGCAGCATTCGCACAAAACTGAAAGCGCGAACCACTGCTTTTAATCAGGGCAAGGTGACCGGAAACATGACCGAATACAAACAGTGTAGCTATTCCCTCCGCAAGGCAATCAAACAAGCTAAGCGTCAGTATAGAGACAAAGTGGAATCGCAATTCAACGGCTCAGACACGAGAGGTATGTGGCAGGGTCTACAGTCAATCACGGACTACAAAAGAAAAACCAGCCCCATCGCGGACCACGATGTCTTGCTCCCAGACAGACTAAACAACTTCTTTGCTCGTTTTGAGGACAATACAGTGCCACTGACACGGCCTGCTACCAAAACCTGCAGGCTCTCCTTCATTGCAGCCAACGTGAGTAAAACATTTAAACGTTTTAACCTTCACAAGGCTGCAGGCCCAGGCGGCATCCCCAGCCGCGTCCACAAGAGCATGCGCAGACCAGCTGGCTGGTGTGTTTACAGACATATTCAATCAATCTTTATCCCAGTCTGCTGTTCCCACATGCTTCAAGAGGGCCACCATTGTTCATGTTCCCAAGAAAGCTAAGGTAACTGAGCTTAATGACTACCGCCCTGTAGCACTCACTTCCATCATCATGAAGTGCTTTGAGAGACTAGTCAAGGACCATATCACCTCCACCCTACCTGACACCCTAGACCCACTCCAATTTGCTTACCGCCCGAATAGGTCCACAGACGACACAATCGCAATCACACTGCACACTGCCCTAACCCATCTGGACAAGAGGAAAACCTATGTAAGAATGCTGTTAATCGATTACAGCTCAGCATTTAACACCATAGTACCCTCCAAACTCGTCATTAAGCTCAAGACCCTGGGTCTCGACCCCGCCCTGTGCAACTGGGTCCTGGAATTCCTGACGGGCCGCCCCCAGGTGGTGAGGGTAGGTAACAACATCTCCACCCCGCTGATCCTCAACACTGGGGCCCCACAAGGGTGCGTTCTCAGCCCCCTCCTGTACTCCCTGTTCACCTATGACTGCGTGGCCATGCACGCCTCCAACTCAATCATCAAGTTTGCAGACGACACTACAGTGCTAGGCTTGATTACCAACAACGACGAGACGGCCTACAGAGAGGAGGTGAGGGCCCTCGGAGTGTGGTGTCAGGAAAATAACCTCACACTCAATGTCAACAAAACAAAGGAGATGATCGTGGACTTCAGGAAACAGCAGAGGGAGCAGCCCCCTATCCACATTGATGGGACAGTAATGGAGAGGGTGGAAAGTTTTAAGTTCCTCGGCGTACACATCACGGACAAACTGAAATGGTCCACCCACACAGACAGCGTGGTGAAGAAGGCGCAGCAGCGCCTGTTCACCCACGACTCCAACACCATCATTAAGTTTGCTGACGACACAACAGTGCTAGGCCTGATCACTGACAACGATGAGACAGTCTATAGGGAGGTCAGAGACCTGGCAGTGTGGTGCCAGGACAACAACATTTCCCTCAATGTGAGTAAGACAAAGGTGCTAATCGTGGACTATAGGAAAAGGAGGGCCGAACAGGCCCCCATTAACATCGACAGGGCTGTAGTGGTGCGGGTCGAGCGTTTCAAGTTCCTTGGTGTCCACATTACCAACAAACTATCATGGTCCAAACACACCAAGACAGTTGTGAAAAGGGGGAGACAACACCTTTTCCCCCTCAGGAGACTGAAAAGATTTGGCATGGGTCCCCAGATTCTCAAAAAGTTCTACAGCTGCACCATTAAGAGCATCCTGACTGGTTGCATCACCGCCTGGTATGGCAACTGCTCGGCATCTGACCGTAAGGCGCTACAGAGGGTAGTGCGTACGGCCCATAGTACATCACTGGGGCCAAGCTTCCTGACATCCAGGACCTATATACTAAGTAGTGTCAGAGGAAGGCCCAAAAAATTGTCAAAGACTCCAGTCACCCAAGTCATAGACTGTTCTCTCTGCTACTGCACGGCAAGCGACACAGGGGTACCAAGTCTAGGACCAAAAGGCTCCTTAATTATCAGCTTCTACCCCCAAGCCATAAGACTGCTGAACAATTAATAAAATGGCCACCCAGACTATTTACATTGAACCCCCCCTTTGTTTTTACACTGCTGCTACTAACGGTTTATTACCTATGCATAGCCACTTTACAAATTAACCTCGACTAACCTTTAACCCCGCACATTGACTCGGTACCGGTACTCCCTGTATATAGTCACTGTCAAGGAATTTTCTTGTGTTACTTTTATTTTTTATTTTTTTATTTAGTAAATATTTTCTTAACTCTATTTCTTGAACGGCATTGTTGGTTAAAGGCTTGTAAAGTAAGCATTTCACGGTAAAGTCTACACCTGTTGTATTCGGCGCATGTGACAAATACAATTTGATTTGGTCAAACGACACTAGGTCAGTCTATAGACTTACTTAAAGCAGCAGTCAGCAGTTGAAACTATAACACCGCGTACGACCCACCACTGTTTCAGTAGGAGGCTGGAGAAATGGAACCCCTCTCAAATTCAAAGACAGCTATGAACGCAACGACTGGCCATCCATGATAGCAGAAGTGCAGTTTTAAGCACGTGTTGAGTCTATACAGTGTTTGTTCACATTTACTTTGTTTACAAACATTGGAGTAAAACAAGCTTATATTTTGGGTTCTGATGTGGTTAAACAGTTGAACTAAGCTCATGATGCATTTCTAAGTTGTGTTAGCAAATGTCATATAATAGCACAATCATGACTGATATAAATGATATAGTGGGGGCTTACCTCCTGTGGGAAAGTTTCTGGTCAAAGGGGAGTCAGAGTCTGGTCTGGAGTCACACCAAGCATCAGCCTCTATACAGACTACTATGATAGACAAAGGATATAAAAATGGGTAATCACACCTCAGTGGGATATGATGCACAAACGTAACAAACAATTGACACACATTTAGATACGATTATGTAAAAACACAAAGACACACAAACACACATCCAGTCAGAAAGACTATTCTTGTGAGAGTTACCATCATTTCTGTTACTATCGTATCTGTGTGTCTCATAGGTCGTCTCATGAGGAGGCCCGAAGAAAGCTGGGGATGCTCTACGATTCTGGGATACTCTCTCACTGCAAGAGATGGTAAGTAAATGTGATTTTAAAACGCTGATATTCAAGATTTCAGCGATGTACTTGTATTTTGTTACTTAATTGAATTGAATAGCTTAATTGTTTTCCCAAATAAAACATTTATCAGACCCAACACAAATTCTATCAATACAGTACATAGCAAATATGGTATCCTGTTTGCTGTGTCAGCGTTGGAACAGTTTTGAACTCTGACCTTTGTGTCTCGGGGGCGGGTCTTGGTGTAGGGGTGGAGCGTCTGGGTCTGGCGATCTCCTCACCTGGAAAGAACAACCAGTGATATTAGATTATATACAGTATATCATCATATTATACTGTATCATATATTAATATCTGTATACTGAGGTCTTCACTGCTTGAGTTCTTCATCTCTTATAGAATAGCTCAAAAGTATTGTGGAGTTTCTGCACCTAAGTACAATGCCTTCAGAAAGTATTCACACCCCTTGACGTTTTCCACATTTTGTTGTGTTACATCCTGAAATTATAATGGATTAAATTGAGATTTTGTTTGTCACTGAACTACTACACACAATACCCCATAATGTCTGCTAGTGCAGCGCAACGATATTGTCACGGAGCCCTCTGGAACTTTCATTACGCACACCTGTCCCCTATTCCCACTGATTAGTACTTGTATAAGTGTGCCCTTTGGTTTCCATTGGGCTGTCGATTATTGTTACAATGTCCATTAGTGCGTGTGAGTACCTGTGCTGTGTGTTTTGGCTTTCGTGCCATTGTGGATTGCGCCGATGATTACGGGTCTCGCCACGTGTGTTAATCATTGTGTGCGTGTGTTATTTATTCGAGGTACTCCTCGCTCTTTTGTTTTGGGTTTCAACCCTGTGTGTTGTATACGTGTTTGTTTTGTCTTCGTCCCCGTGCCTTTGCGCGGCTCGCCATAATTTGAGTGCAATAAAAAAAAAAACTGTTACGCATTCCTGCACCTGTCTCCCAAATCTCTTCATACCAACGTGACAGAATCCCAGAAAAAAACAGATTTTCAAGCTACAACTTTGTATGTCTAGTAGCGACTCCCTCATTACCCTGTTTTCCCTGAGTAGACAATCCATGTTGGAATTGTGGATTTTTACCTTGGCTGTGAGTGCCTTGTTCTCTGCTTGGAGCGTGATAACTTCACTCTGGCTAAACTCCAAGCTCCCCCTCAGCCCTGCTACCTCCTCACACAACTTTTCCAGTGTTGCATGGATTCCAGCCAGAGCACTAGCCTCTACTTCAACGGTAAGTAAATCGTCCGTGTCTGTAGATGAATCTGTTTTTCTTTTTTTTGTCGGGTTAAAGTTATTTTGTGAGGTAGTCGGATCTTTCCATGATGTAGTATGTTGTTCATCCATAGCGTAAAGCTGCTGGTACTCGGCGATTTCCCTCAGGATCTTCTTAGTATCCTGGTTTACTCTTTACTGCAACCAGTTGTTTTACGAAAAGATAACAATGAGTCTCCCACGACGACGACAGGTGTCTGTAGTACACCCAGCTAGCATTCGCGGAATCCGTGCAAAAAATGGAACACAAACTTGCAGTCCCAGCTGTAAAGGCTAACCGCGTCGTGGAATCCTTAGCATCAAAACTTTAGTTCTGAATCGTTACCTATTGCTCCACAAAAGCCGTGGCCTATTGGCTACTTAGCTTATTCAAGCCGGTCTGAAAATACAACACTGCCCGATTAAGACAAAACAAAAGCTTTTTACTTTACTTGCGCTTCAACATTGTCTAGAAATGTACACGTTTTGTGCTCTTGTAGGAAGGAATCACTCCCCCATTGCTGACTACAAATGATCTATAACTGGGCTAATAACTCACCAACTAGCAAAGGATATGAACAAAATGTGCACACTTGGCTACATGCAGCTCTTACTTTGATCTCAAAACAAGCGCTTCTACTCACGAGTCACGACTGCTCATGCTGTAAACACAGTCCAGTTCAAGGTAAATGGCACAGGTCCATATATGGCAATGCTCTATTTGCATAGAGTCCTACTGCAGCTCTGAATGTTTATGCCGCACCAGTCTGTGTCGAGTACGGGCTGAGTCGTACATATCAATGCAATAGAATCATACTCCGATGTGTTCTGCCTACAACAACATCTCTTGCATAGTCTGTTTGTTTCGGTATGTTGCATTGAAAGTGACTAATATTGTGTTGATTCAATCACAATTGCCAAAGGTAAGGGAAACGTTGATAGCGTTAACTTCTTTGGGGTAGGGGGCAGTATTTTCACGTCCGGATGAAAAGCATGCCCAGAGTAAACGGCCTGCTACAAAGCCATAAAAGCTAGAATATGCATATTATTAGTAGATTTGGATAGAAAACACTCTGAAGTTTCTAAAACTGTTCGAATGATGTCTGTGAGTATAACAGTACTCATATGGCAGGCAAAAACCTGAGAAAAAATCCAACCAGGAAGTGGGAAATATGAGGTTGGTCAATTTTCAACTCCTATTGAAGATACAGTGGGATATTGGTAATGTTGCACTTCCTAAGGCTTCCACTAGATGTCAACAGTCTTTAGAACCTTGTCTGATGCCTCTGCTGTGAAGTGGGGCCGAAGCAGAGAGGAATGAGTAAGAGGTCTGCCAGCAGCCACGAGCTGACCATGCGCGTTCACATGAGAGTTTGCTCCCGTTCCATTTGCTTTTCTGAAGACAAAGGAATTCTCCGGTTGGAACATTATTGAAGAATTATGTTAAAAACATCCTAAAGATTGATTCAATACATCGTTTGACATGTTTCTACTGACTGTTACGGAACTTTTTGACATTTCGTCTGCTTTTAGTGAACGCGCTTCGTGACTTTGGATATGGTTACCAAACGCGCTAACAAAAGTAACTATTTGGACATAAATGATGGACATTACCGAGCAAAACAAACATTTCTTGTGGAAGTGGGAGTCCTGGGAGTGCATTCCGACGAAGATCAGCAAAGGTAAATGAAGATTTATAATGCTTTTATGACTTTTGTTGACTGCATAATATGGCGGCTATATTTGTGTCTTGATTGGGTTCTGAGCGCCGACCTCAGATTATTGCATCGTTTTTGCTTTTTCCGTAAAGCTTTTTTGAAATCTGACACAGCGGTTGCATTAAGGAGAAGTGGATCTAAAATTCCATGCATAACAGTTGTATCTTTTAGCATTGTTTATTATGAGTATTCCTCAGTAGCGTGCCGTGGGCCTGGGGCCTGGGCCTTCAGTGAGGTCCTACACAGTCCCACCCGAATTAATCCACCTCTTATTACCATCATTATGATGCCATGGCTCTAGACACTATACATTTAGACAGAAACGCAGTATAACCAGGCGTTGCGTCACCTTGAAATTGACATTTTTATTCAGAGAATTGCAGGGGAAGAATAACAACAATACAGTACAGTTCAACTAATAGGCAAGAACATAGTCGAGTGCAACAGAGTTATATTAATATTCTTCTTCTATCCATTTCTGATCCACAAACTTTGAGCTTTAAGTCCCCAAAAAAATAAATACAGTGTGTTCACTAAACAGCGCATTGTCGCACCCAAAGCAGTTTCACCGTGATGATAAAGACACATAACTATTCACTGAAAATAAAAGAAAGAAAACAAATAATTTGCAACATAGGCTATTTGCCATTTTATTTTGTTAATATATAGGGTATTTAATATTAATGAAATAAAATGCGAAACATACATACACATTTAATAAAAAATAACATGCATTGTATGCCTACTCACCGAAGACTGATTATTTGAACACAAAATCCTTCCTCCTTTCTTTCCTCAAGAAGACTTCAATGACTCTGTTGTACAGTCTATCTGTGCGTTTTAGTTCCACCAATAAGTCCTTTTCTATCGACATGGAGGCTAATGCTGAAAGCCGAGTCTGTCCAGTAGCATTTCTGGAATACGTTTTGATTCGCTTTAAGGCCGAGAATGACCGCTCGACAGAAGCCGTGGACACAGGGATAGTCACTGTCACACATGCCAATGTGTAAAGTTGCCCCATGTCCTCATTCAGATTTTTCTGCTTAAGGAAATCAAGGAGATCAGAGGGACTTTTCCCTTCAAAATCAGTCATAGCATACATTACAGTCAGTTCTGTTTTTAGCTTGGATAGGTCGAACAGTGTTCCGTGACTCTCTGTTAAGCTGGAGAAGGCTGTTTGCGGGAATTTTTTCCGGTAGGTCTGAAAGTGCCGGGGGTCCAGGAGGGAGAGAAACATTAATTTTTCGTGGTCTTGAAACCTGTTTCGTATCTGGCAAAGAATGTTGTCCAGAATATTGCTGTGGAGTTGTTGATAGTATGTGCGAGGGTCTCCTTGTGCTGGGCCTCTGCGTGCGCTGGGTGAACTTGAGATGCGCGCTGTGTCATCGTAGATTTGACTGAACCTGCACCTCTCTCGCTCAATTGTGTCACAACTCGTTCACCCTTGTCAGGCAGAATTGTACATCCAAAGTTTGTTTCTGTAGAATTCCAAAAAGCACATCCGAATAATTAAAAATCCCATTGAATGTTTCCAGCAAAAAACAAAACTCAAAATCATCCAAACGTGCATTAAATCCATCAGCCATAAGCACAGTATCCCCGTCATGTTCCAGTAAGTGGTTAAACAGCTCCTTTAGGGCAACTCTCTTTTCAAAGACTGCATTGACCAATCTAGATGTATATTGCCACCTCGTTGGTGCAACCTTAGGAAGACGACGCTTGCAGATGTCATCCAGCAGTTGCGTGCGCTTAGGGGATCGTGAGAAAAATGCTGCAAGGCCATTGAGGTTGGCAAAGAAGACCTTGCATTCTTTAAGCTTTGAGGCTCCTTGAGTCAGTACTAAATTTAGTCGATGTGCATAGCAGTGAATGAATAAGGCCATCGGTGCCCTCTCCTTAACTTTAGCCTGCACCTCATTGAGTCCAGATGCCATGACTGCTGCGCCATCAAAACACTGTGCCACAACTTTATCCAGACTACATTCATTTTCCTCCAAGAAACGGAAAATAAGAGCGGCAATGTCATCAGCTCGCTTGCCGCTTGTCACATCTTCAAATCGGATAAATCGCTCCTTGACTCCTGTGTCCGTCACATAACGCAGGACGAGTGAGAGCTGTGCTGCATTTCCCACATCTGTTGTCTCGTCCACCATAACAGCAACAAAGGGAGCTTTTTTAATCTCCATTTTGATCTCTTCTCCCATCACTTCAACAATAGCATAAATTAGGTAATTTTGTATTTTGCCTGACGTCCCAATGAACACTTTGTTAGTGGACAGATGGTATTGTAAATCTGTGTTGCTTTCAGAAAGAAAAGAAAGAAGCTCCACGTAGTTCCCTTTGTTTGTGGAGTCAGCACTTTCATCGTGTCCCCTAAAAGAAAGTTCCTGTTTACCCAAAAACATGACACAATCAATGAGTCTTTTCAATATTTCCCTATTTTTCTTCACCTTTTCATTGTGCAGCTCCGTTGCCCTGCGCGATTGTTCATTGAGCTGTAGATCCACTCAGGTGTCCCCAAAAGTTTTCAAAAGCACCATTGCTTGTAAGTGCCCAGCCGTACTTTGGTGTCTCGTTGCTGCCTTGGTTAGACAACTCAAGTTTGCAAAGCCAGTGTGGCTCCAAACACCAAATCGATCACTTGCAAATAATAGGCATTCCCAGCAGTACAGTTTGCAGTGCTTCTCGGAGCCTGTGAGCCATTGATAGCGCTCGTAGTTGGAACTTTGAAAGTGGCGAACGAACCCCTTTCCCGCCTGTGACAGGCTTTGTGGCGTCGGGCGACCTCTCCTTACAATGTCTAACTTTTCTTGAAAAGTTCGTCTTGAGAATGGCGTTATAATTATATCCTCGACCAAATCGATATCTTCTCCTTCCGCCATTGTGGGTTGAAAAAACAGCTTAGTCGTACGCAAATTAATTCGTTGATCAAATTCAGTTTCCTAGTTCTGAGGATCTGCATAGACCTGCCCATAGGACCTGCTTCTCAATATTGGTAATCCAATCAAAAGACGTGCACGCACTACGCCTGCTAGCTGGCTCCTGTGTAACACTGGAGCCAGCCAGCAGGCGTACAATAGCCAACTCTAAAGCTGATTGGTTGACACTAAATTTTCATTTCCATTCACTTTAACTTCTAGTTCCTCCCAAACCCGGATCCGGGAGCACCCCCACCAGTAAAAAAGCTGACTAGCATAGCCTAGCATAGCGTCACAAGTAAATACTAGCATCTAAATATCATTAAATCACAAGTCCAAGACACCAGATGAAAGATACACTTCTTGTGAATCTAGCCACCATTTCTGATTTTTAAAATGTTTTACAGGGAAGACACAATATGTAAATCTATTAGCTAACCACGTTAGCAAAAGACACAATTTTTCTTACTCCACCATTTTTTCACTCCATCAGTAGCTATCACCAATTCGACCAAATAAAGATATAAATAGCCACTAACCAAGAAAAAACTTCATCAGATGACAGTCTGATAACATATTTATTGTATAGCATATGTTTTGTTAGAAAAATGTGCATATTTCAGGTATAAATCATAGTTTACCATTGCAGCCACCATCACAACTCGACTAGAATAACTACAGAGAGCAACGTGTATTACCTAATTACTCATCATAAAACATTTCTTAAAAATACACAGCGTACAGCAATTGAAAGACACAGATCTTGTGAATCCAGACAATATTTCAGATTTTTTAAGTGTTTTACAGCGAAAACACAATATATCGTTATATTAGCATACCACATGTGCAAACATTACCCCAGCATTGATTCAAGGCAAAAAGAGCGATAACGTTATCACCACCAAAATATATTAATTTGTTCACTAACCTTCTCAGAATTCTTCAGATGACAGTCCTGTAACATCATATTACACAATACATATAGAGTTTGTTCGAAAATGTGCATATTTAGCGGCACAAATCGTGCTTATAAAATGAAAATAGTTTCCAACTACTCAAGCAATCTGTCCGGCGCCATCTTGGAAAGACACCTATTTTTATCGAAAACTATTCATAAACTTGACTAAAAAAATACAGGTTGGACAGCAATTGAAAGACAAATTAGTTCTTAATGCAATCGCTGAATTACATTTTTAAAATTAACCTTACTGCGCAATACAGGGTGCGCTAAAGCGAAGCTACCCAAAAATTAATGGCGGCTTATGCATTTAACATTTTTCAACAGAACAACGATTTATCAGCATAAATAGTTCTTACTATTAGCTGAGCTTCCATCAGAATCTTGGGCAAGGTGTCCTTTCTCCAGAACCATCGTCTTTTGGTCGAAAGATGTCCTCTTGTCCTGTCGAAATGGCCACTAACGTTCGGCATGTACCGGAAAAGTGTCCAACTCTTGAAAGTGCGTCACAAAGAAATGCCAGAAAATCGCAATAAACTGATATAAATTGCTATAAGTCGGTTTAAATTAACTACCTTATGATGTCTTTAACACCTATAACGAATAAAAACATGACCGGGGATATAGAACTGGCTAAACCAAAGCTTGGAAGGAGGCCAGTCCGACGTCCACTCTGCGTCGAGCGCACGGCTGAAAAGAAAGGTACTTCCGCTCCAGGGTCTAATATAAGGTCCCAGATTGCGCAATCGACTCCATTCAAATTGTCACCACTTACTGACATCTAGAGGAAGGCATATGCAGTGTTTGTAGCCCCACAGCGTTCACAGGGACTTATAAACTGACCTGGGAACAGAGGCCGAGATTTCTGAAATCTCACTCCCTGGCAGGAAAAGTGCTGCAGAATGAGTTCTGTTTCACTCAGAGACATAATTCAAACGGTTTTAGAAACTAGAGAGTGTTTTCTATCCAATAGTAATAATAATATGCATATTGTACGAGCAAGAATTGAGTACGAGGCAGTTTAATTTGGGGACCAATTTTTCCAAGATCGAAATAGCACCCCCCATAGGCTCAAGAGGTTTTAAGCTACAAGCGCCCGCACTGTTGATTCTGAAGGCCTGAGGGCAGATTTTAGACCCCTGGCAACACATGATGGCTGAATATGATTGGATAAAAGATCTAACATAAAGACCAGCCCTCCAAATCTCAACCTGGGGCTGGAAGCAGTGCAACCAAGAGGAAAGCTATGAAATGAAGAGTATAACTCTTACTCTGGGGAATAATTTAATACATATTTGTGGGAAAATATATTTAAAAAATATATATATTCTGATGATGTTTAGGCCAGCAGAGAAGGCCTTGCTGGCCCTGACGGCCCACCACTGCTATTCCTGTATATTGATGTGGCTCTCTGCAACATCAAAGGATGTTTTGGAACTTCTGAACGTAAGGCGCCAATGTAGTAAACTCAGATTTTTGGATATAAATATGAACTTTACCGAACAAAACATACATGTATTGTGTAACATGAAGTCCTATGAGTGTCATCTGATGAAGATCATCAAAGGTTAGTGATTCATTTTATCTATATTTCTGCTTTTTGTGAATCCTCTCTTTGGCTGGAAAAATGGCTGTGTTTTTCTGTGACTAGGTACTGACCTAACATAATCGTTTGGTGTGCTTTCGTCGTAAAGCCTTTTTGAAATTGGGGACTGTGGCTGGATTTACAACAAGTTTATCTTTAAAATGGTGTATGTTTGAGGAATTTTAATTATGAGATTTCTGTTGTTTGAATTTGGCGCCCTGCACTTTCACTGGCTGTTGTCAAGTCGATCCTGTTAACGGGATCTCAGCCATAAGATGTTTTAAGTAGTCAATAGGCAGAGGGCAGCATAATTTGTCTGATTCTCTGTAATAATGGTATGAGAATAAGAAATCATTATATTTTGTAAAGTGGTTTCTTGCATCAAACACAACAACATTTTCAGTCACCTCATTGTCGGAAGGACAAGTGGATAAACAGGTTAATGTCAAGCCCTGCATGTTTTTTCCCCCAAAAGCACACATTAGCTGCTACTGTAGGCTGAATGATAGAACAGCTATTTCCATGCTAAAATGTTATGGGATGCATTTTCTCCATTGTTTTTGATGGCAGGCCACTCTGGTAGGTCTACATTATGATCAAATACCCATAGTAGCCTACTTGACCACTGTTAAAACTAACTTGAAAATGGTTGTCTAGCAATGATCAACAATCAATTTAACAGAGCTGGAAGAATTTAGAAAATAATAAATGTGCAAATATTGTACAATCCAGGTGTGGAAAGCTCTTAGAGACTTAACCAGAAAGCTGTAATCGCTGCCAAAGATGATTCTAACATGTATTGACTCAGGTGTGTGAATATTTATGTAAATTATATATTTCTGTATTTCATTTTCAATAAATTTAAAAACATGTTTTCACTTTGTCATTATGGGGTATTTAAACACCTATTTCAGTCCAAGTCAAGAACGGATGATAATACAGCTACAGATAGTATTACTGTGATTAGGACCAACCAACCAACACTGACTGTACTAACCACATAGCTAAGACCCATGCAACACACACATGCTGTCAGAAAGACTATTCTTGTGAGAGTTACCATCATTTCTGTTACTATCGTATCTGTGTGTCTCATAGGTCGTCTCAGGAGGAGGCCCGAAGAAAGCTGGGGATCCTCTACGATTCTGGGATACTCTCTCACTGCAAGAGATGGTAAAGTCAAGATATGTACTTATACTTTGTAATTGAATTGAATATAAAAGCTGAATTTTCCCCCCCAAACAGAACATTTAGCAGACCCAACACATTATATCAATACAGTACATAGAAAATATGCTAGCCTGTTAGCATTAGCAGAGTTTTGACCTTTGTGTCTCGGGTGCGGGGCTTGGTGTAGGGGTGGAGCGTCTGGGTCTGGCGATCTCCTCACCTGGAAAGAACAACCAGTGATATTAGATTATATTTCATAATATAATATATTATATATACTGACAGCCACTGAATGTGCATCTTAACTCAAACTATTGAAACTACAGTATGGATCACAACCTCAAACAACTAACTTAACTGATGGTGTAGAACTATGACAAGATACTGTACATGTACGCAGTTTACACTGACAGACTGTAAAACAAATTACAAATAGCATTACACTACATCCACAAACAATGTACTTACAAGACAGGTGTCTCTTTATCGAGCCCTGCAACAAAAACAAAGTACTTTTCAGTATACCAGTAAAAAGGAATCGTAACCATTACATACAAAACATGAATGTAAACAGTTCAACCAATAATTACAGTATAGGTCCTGGATTAGTCTCCCTGTACAATTGCTAATGTGAAAGAATAGAGTGAAACTGTAAGTATATATAGAAACTAGAAAAATACAATATTTTGAGAGGCCATCAGTAAATGTCATAGGCACTGAAATGAAATAGAGTGTTTGGGTGTATAAAGAACTAAATGAACAGCCCTCCAAACAATAATATTAATAATTTATGTATTTCCTTGCAAGTGCTTAGGGTGCAGACACTTTTAAAATGAGCCACCAGGTGGCGACTTACCGGGCTGCGTCTCTGAGACCAGCAAAAAGGAAGAGAGAACAGACCTGGTCAGAGAGTGAGTGACAAATCAGGCAAATAGAACCGAAAAGAATGTAACACCCCTCTACTTCAACACTGTGCAATAAAGCCTACGTATAGTAATGCAGCAATACAACATAGCACCTGGTAGGTTACATTACCTCAGCTTATCAATACAACATAGCACCTGGTAGGTTACATTACCTCAGCTTATCAATACAACATAGCACCTGGTAGGTTACATTACCTCAGCTTGTCAATACAACATAACACCTGGTAGGTTACATTACCTCAGCTTGTCAATACAACATAACACCTGGTAGGTTACATTACCTCAGCTTGTCAATACAACATAGTACCTGGTAGGTTACATTACCTCAGCTTGTCAAGACAACATAACACCTGGTAGGTTACATTACCTCAGCTTGTCAATACAACACAGCACCTGGTAGGTTACATTACCTCAGCTTGTCAATACAACACAGCACCTGGTAGGTTACATTACCTCAGTTTGTCAATACAACATAACGCCTGGTAGGTTACATTACCTCAGCTTGTCAATACAACACAGCACCTGGTAGGTTACATTACCTCAGCTTGTCAATACAACACAGCACCTGGTAGGTTACATTACCTCAGTTTGTCAATACAACATAACACCTGGTAGGTAACATTACCTCAGCTTGTCAATACAACACAGCACCTGGTAGGTTACATTACCTCAGCTTGTCAATACAACATAGCACCTGGTAGGTTACATTACCTCAGTGTCACGTTCCTGACCTGTTTCTGTTGTTTGGTATGTGTTTATTGGTCAGGGCGTGAGTTTTGGGTGGGCAGTCTATGTTTTCTGTTTCTATGTTGGTTTTGGGTTGCCTGGTATGGCTCTCAATTAGAGGCAGGTGTTTGACGTTTCCTCTGATTGAGAGTCATATTAAGGTAGGTTGTTCTCACTGTTTGTTTGTGGGTGATTGTCTTCCGTGTCTGTGTATGTTGCGCCACACGGGACTGTTTTCGGTATGTTTGTTCGTATGGTTTTTGTGTAGTCTGTTTTCCCGGTTCGTGCGTTCTTCGTGTTACATGTAAGTTCTTACGTTCAGGTCAGTCTACATCGGTTTTGTTATTTTGTAATTTTCCAAGTGTTTTTCGTGTTTGTCTTAGTCTTTCAAATAAATCATTATGTATTCACAACCCGCTGCATTTTGGTCCTCCGATCCTTCTCTCCTCTCCTCGTCTGAGGAGGAGGAAGATCTAGACACCCGTTACAGAATCACCCACCAACAAAAGATCAAGCAGCGGGTTAACGGACAGCAACGACAGCGCAAGAAGGAGGAATGGACATGGGAGGATATTTTGGACGGAAAGGGTTGCTACACATGGGAGGAGATTCTGGCTGGTAAGGATCACCTCCCATGGGAACAGCTGGAGGCAGCTCGGAGAGCGGAGGAAACCGGAGAGAGGAACCGGCGTTATGAGGGGACGCGTCTAGCACGGAAGCCCGAAAAGCCCGTGAGTACTACCCAAAAATTTCTTGGGGGGGGGGGGCTAAGAGGTAGTGGGCCGAGGGCAGGTAGGAGACCTGCGCCCACTTCCCAGGCTAACCGTGGAGAGCGGGAGTACGGGCAGACACCGTGTTACGCAGTAGAGCGCACGGTGTCTCCTGTACGTGTTCATAGCCCGGTGCGGGTTATTCCACCTCCCCGCACTGGTAGGGCTAGATTGGGCATTGAGCCAAATGTCATGAAGCCAGCCCTACATATCTGGCCACCAGTACGTCTCCTCGGGCCGGCTTACATGGCACCAGCCTTACGCATGGTGTCCCCGGTTCGCCTACATAGCCCGGTGCGGGTTATTCCACCTCCCCGCACTGGTCGGGCAACGGGGAGCATTCAACCAGGTAAGGTTGGGCAGGCTCAATGCTCAAGGGAGCCAGTACGCCTGCACGGTCCGGTATTTCCGGCGCCACCTCCCCGCCCCAGCCCAGTACCACCAGTGCCTACTCCACGCACTCTCCCTATGGTGCGTGTCTCCAGCCCAGTGCCTCCAGTTCCGGCACCACGCACTAAGCCACCTGTGCGTCTCCAGAGCCCTGTACGCACTGTTCCTTCTCCCCGCACTCGCCCTGAGGTGCGTGCCCTTAGCCCGGTACCACCAGTGCCGGTACCACGCACCATGTCCATAGTGCGTTTTGAGAATCCAGTGTGCCCTGTCCCTGCTCCCCGCACTAGCCTGAAGGTGCGTGTCCTTAGTCCGGTGCCTCCAGTTCCGGCACCACGTACCAGGCCTACAGTGCGTCTCAGCCGGCCAGAGTCTGCCGTCTGCCCAACGGCGCCTGAACTGTCCGTCTGCCAAGCGCCGCATGAACTGCCCGTCTGTATTGAGCCTGCAAAGCCGCCCGTCTGCCATGAGCCTACAGAGCCTTCCGCCAGACAGGAGCCGCTAGAGCCTTCCGCCAGACAGGAGCAGCCAGAGCCATCCGTCTCCGCAGCGCCATCTGAGCCATCCGTCTCCGCAGCGCCGTCTGAGCCATCCGTCTCCGCAGCGCCGTCTGAGCCATCCGTCTCCGCAGCGCCGTCTGAGCCATCCGTCTCCGCAGCGCCGTCTGAGCCATCCGTCTCCGCAGCGCCGTCTGAGCCATCCGTCTCCGCAGCGCCGTCTGAGCCATCCGTCTCCGCAGCGCCGTCTGAGCCATCCGTCTCCCCAGCGCCGTCTGAGCCATCCGTCTCCCCAGCGCCGTCTGAGCCATCCGTCTCCCCAGCGCCGTCTGAGCCATCCGTCTCCCCAGCGCCGTCTGAGCCATCCGTCTCCCCAGCGCCGTCTGAGCCATCCGTCTCCCCAGCGCCGTCTGAGCCATCCGTCTCCCCAGCGCCGTCTGAGCCATCCGTCTCCCCAGCGCCGTCTGAGCCATCCGTCTCCCCAGCGCCGTCTGAGCCATCCGTCTCCCCAGCGCCGTTAGAGCCATCCGTCTGTCCCGAGCCGTTAGAGCCGCCCGTCTGTCCCGAGCCGTCAGAGCCGTTAGTCAGTCAGGAGCCGCTAGAGCCATTCGTCAGTCAGGATCTGCCAGAGCCGCCAACCAGACAGGATCTGCCAGAGCCGCCAACCAGACAGGATCTGCCAGAGCCGCCAACCAGACAGGATCTGCCAGAGCCGCCAACCAGACAGGATCTGCCAGAGCCGCCAACCAGACAGGATCTGCCAGAGCCGCCAACCAGACAGGATCTGCCAGAGCCGTCAGACAGTCATGAGCTGCCCTTCAGTCATGAGCTGCCCTTCAGTCATGAGCTGCCCTACAGTCATGAGCTGCCCTACAGTCATGAGCTGCCCTCCAGTCATGAGCTGCCCTCCAGTCATGAGCTGCCCTCCAGTCATGAGCTGCCACTCAGTCCGGAGCTGCCACCCAGTCCGGAGCTGCCACCCAGTCCGGAGCTGCCACCCAGTCCGGAGCTGCCACTCAGTCCGGAGCTGCCATTAGTACAGAGTTGTCCCTCTGTCCGGATCTACCTCTCTGTCCGGATCTACCTCTCTGTCCGGATCTACCTCTCTGTCCGGATCTACCTCTCTGTCCTGAGCTACCTCTCTGTCCTGAGCTACCTCTCTGTCCTGAGCTGTCTCCTCTACGTAGGAGGGGCCTTAGTGAAGGTTCCTGGACCATGGTCGGGGGCGAGGGTCGCCACTCAAAGGACGCTAAGGAGGGGGACAAAGACAGTGGTGGAGTGGTGTCCTCGTCCACCGCCGGAGCCGCCACCGCGGACAGATGCCCACCCAGACCCTCCCCTTGAGTTGTAGGGGTGCGCCCGGAGTTCGCACCTTGAGGGGGGGGTTCTGTCACGTTCCTGACCTGTTTCTGTTGTTTGGTATGTGTTTATTGGTCAGGGCGTGAGTTTTGGGTGGGCAGTCTATGTTTTCTGTTTCTATGTTGGTTTTGGGTTGCCTGGTATGGCTCTCAATTAGAGGCAGGTGTTTGACGTTTCCTCTGATTGAGAGTCATATTAAGGTAGGTTGTTCTCACTGTTTGTTTGTGGGTGATTGTCTTCCGTGTCTGTGTATGTTGCGCCACACGGGACTGTTTTCGGTATGTTTGTTCGTATGGTTTTTGTGTAGTCTGTTTTCCCGGTTCGTGCGTTCTTCGTGTTACATGTAAGTTCTTACGTTCAGGTCAGTCTACATCGGTTTTGTTATTTTGTAATTTTCCAAGTGTTTTTCGTGTTTGTCTTAGTCTTTCAAATCAAATCATGTATTCACAACCCGCTGCATTTTGGTCCTCCGATCCTTCTCTCCTCTCCTCGTCTGAGGAGGAGGAAGATCTAGACACCCGTTACACTCAGCTTGTCAATACAACATAGCACCTGGTAGGTTACATTACCTCAGCTTGTCAATACAACATAGCACCTGGTAGGTTACATCACCTCAGCTTGTCAATACAACACAGCACCTGGTAGGTTACATTACCTCAGCTTGTCAATACAACACAGCACCTGGTAGGTTACATCACCTCAGCTTGTCAATACAACATAACACCTGGTAGGTTACATTACCTCAGCTTGTCAATACAACACAGCACCTGGTAGGTTACATTACCTCAGCTTGTCAATACAACATAACACCTGGTAGGTTACATCACCTCAGCTTGTCAATACAACACAGCACCTGGTAGGTTACATCACCTCAGCTTGTCAAGACAGCTATGGGGGCCCAAGCGCCTTTTAAATCAGCCTTTTTTATTTATTTTTTACATTTAATTAAGCATTTTGACAGTAAATCTCCAAAAAGTAATTCATAAACCTTTTTAATTTCCATATGTACTAGGAAGCTAAGTATTTGTTTCTTGGGCTTCAAGAACGTGACTGATCAAAGTGCCTCAGGCCTTAAAAAATAAAGAATTGAACTGATTGTAAAGTAAAGAGATATTGGTGAACAAATGCAGTGGTCAAGGCTATGATGGTGCCAGTACAATGAGTGGAGCTTACTCAGGTGTTTTAAAGCTCAAATCAGACCGAGAGCCTAATGCTTCTTAGGAAGTTCTTTATGAGTTTTAGTTTAGAAAACAAACTATCTGCAGAAGCGACAGTTACAGGGATGGTTAAAAACAGCTTGATTGCCGTAGTAACATCAGGGAAACTGGGCAGAAGGGAGTGGTGCTTCAAATACAGCAGTTCTGTAACATCTTTAAATTGAGCCTCTCATTCTCCTTCATATCCGGCCTCAACACGTTCCGGAAAGAGATTAACTGTATAGGAAGCTCTGGAGACAGGTCGTCTGCATACCGGACAGCCAATACATTGGCAGATGCAAACAGATTATACTTAAGATTCGGAGCTGTTGTCATTGACGCTTCCAGGCAGCCTCTCGAGAGGAACATGTGTTACAACGTTTGAAATGTTTGTTGTTGTTGTTGTGTCACACTGCGTACTTTTCCCTGCTCTTTTAATGGATCAAGCACGGCTTTGACAACGATGGACTGTACAAACGTTGTGGAATACTCATCACATCTTCTAACGGATTTACAAAAAACCTCCACTGGCACCGCATATCCAGACAAACTTCAGTGCTTGGGGATAATGCGCGCAAGAAGCCGGGTGACAGGGACTACAGCTGGTAAGGGCAGACGGAGGAAAATACTGGCAATAGAAGGTCACCTAAAATACATCAAAAACACAATTGCTCACGTGAATGCAGAGTTTTAACTGAATTTTGTGATGTCACAAATACATCCAGAAATGCCCCAGAGACTCCGAATGTGCTTGTTTGTAATTCAAGATCATTGATAAACAAAGTGGATGAATTTGAACTGCTTCTTCAATTAGTAAATGCAGATATTGGATGTGTCACTGAAACTTTGGACAAAATGAAAATATCCCAGATGAATCTCTTTTCATACAAGACTATCAGCTGTTCAGAAAGACAGGTCAAGAGAGGGGATGAGAGGAGGGCGTGACTACGCATGTGAACCACAGTATGCAGGCAAAGAGAAGAACTGACCTAGAGAAAGAGGAGTTTGAGTGTATGTGGCTTCAGCTCCGCCCTAAACGACTCCCCAGCTCAGTCTCAACTCTGGTAGTGTTAGTACTCTACCATCCACTATGGGCAAATGAGAAAACACTTCAGCAGAATACTGTGGATTATCTCATCAACACTGTCCATGTGATCAGGATTTCCTATCCCCAAAGCTCATCCTGTGTGGAGACTTTAATCACCTGCCCATCAAGATGCTGACAAACTCCCATCCAGACATGGAACAATTGGTCAAAGACAAGACCAGAGGGGACTCCATCGTAGATCTGATCATTACCAAGATGAAGAATCACTACAACACCCCCACTGTACTTGCTCCTCTCGGATCCAGTGATCACAAATGTCTAATGTTCTCCCCAAACACAACATCAGGAGGGAGAAGCGAGGTGCAGCGGGGGAAAAGGACGTCTGGTAACCCAGAACAGAAAGGAGACCTTGGCACGATGTATGGCCAGTACTGACTGGTCTGCCGTATATGAGGCTGAGAGCATTGATGCAAAGGTGGAGAGGTTCAACTCCTGCATTCAAACTGCACTTGATGTATGTACGCCAATAAGAAAACAACACTGGACAAGCCCTGGATGACTGAGAAAATAAAGACCGCCATCAGGAAATGACAGATGATTTTCAACAGATGGGGTAAAACATTGAAATGGAGAAAATACAGAAACACAAGTGCAAACGTTTATCAAAGAAGCAAAGACAAACTACTACAAAACTGAAATCCAGAACCTAAAGAAGAAAAGCCCTAAGGAATGATGGGACTTCATTAACAAAGGACTGGAGACGAAAGAAAACATCAGGAGGGAGAATACAGGTGGAGGGAACTGAAGACAACGACGTGGCTGATGTTTTTTATGTCTTTTTTTGCTGAAGCATGGACAAGCACCACACCTCTTGCCATCTTCCCCATGCCCATGCCTACAAGGCAGGTTGAGCTGTGCAGTATTGGTCAGATAAAGCAAGCTCTGACCAGACTGAGCCCACGTAAAGTGTGTGGGCCTGATGTCATTCCAGCATGGGTACTGTTAGGTTCTTCTTTTTCAGAGTAAATAACACACGGACACTAGAGCAGCTTTAACCAAGTTGAATTCTTTCCAAAGGGTCGACACAGCTGTAATTCAGACAAAGACACCACTACAAGTATACAGTCGTGGCCAAAAGTTTTGAGAATGACACAAATATTAATTTCCACAAAGTTTGCTGCTTCAGTGTTTTAGATATTTTTGTCAGATGTTACTATGGAATACTGAAGTATAATTACAAGCATTTCATAAGTGTCAAAGGCTTTTATTGACAATTACATGAAGTTGATGCAAAGAGTCAATATTTGAAGTGTTGACTCTTCTTTTTCAAGACCTCCGCAATCCGCTCTGGCATGCTGTCAATTAACTTCTGGGCCACATCCTGACTGATGGCAGTCATATACTAGAGGCCAGTCATATACCGTAGCTACTAGAGGCCAGTCTCATACTGTAGCTACTAGAGGCCAGTCTCATACTGTAGCTACTAGAGGCCAGTCTCATACTGTAGCTACTAGAGGCCAGTCTCATACTGTAGCTACTAGAGGCCAGTCTCAAACTGTAGCTTCTAGAGTCCAGCATCATACTGTAGCTTCTAGAGTCCAGCATCATACTGTAGCTTCTAGAGTCCAGCATCATACTGTAGCTTCTAGAGTCCAGCATCATACTGTAGCTTCTAGAGTCCAGCATCATACTGTAGCTACTAGAGGCCAGGCTCATACTGTAGCTACTAAAGGCCAGGCTCATACTGTAGCTACTAAAGGCCAGGCTCATACTGTAGCTACTAGAGGCCAGGCTCATACTGTAGCTACTAGAGGCCAGGCTCATACTGTAGCTACTAGAGGCCAGGCTCATACTGTAGCTACTAGAGGCCAGGCTCATACTGTAGCTACTAGAGGCCAGGCTCATACTGTAGCTACTAGAGGCCAGCATCATACTGTAGCTACTAGAGGCCAGGCTCATACTGTAGCTACTAGAGGCCAGGCTCATACTGTAGCTACTAGAGGCCAGGCTCATACTGTAGCTACTAGAGGCCAGGCTCATACTGTAGCTACTAGAGGCCAGGCTCATACTGTAGCTACTAGAGGCCAGGCTCATACTGTAGCTACTAGAGGCCAGGCTCATACTGTAGCTACTAGAGGCCAGGCTCATACTGTAGCTACTAGAGGCCAGGCTCATACTGTAGCTACTAGAGGCCAGGCTCATACTGTAGCTACTAGAGGCCAGGCTCATACTGTAGCTACTAGAGGCCAGGCTCATACTGTAGCTACTAGAGGCCAGGCTCATACTGTAGCTACTAGAGGCCAGGCTCATACTGTAGCTACTAGAGGCCAGGCTCATACTGTAGCTACTAGAGGCCAGGCTCATACTGTAGCTACTAGAGGCCAGGCTCATACTGTAGCTACTAGAGGCCAGGCTCATACTGTAGCTACTAGAGGCCAGGCTCATACTGTAGCTACTAGAGGCCAGGCTCATACTGTAGCTACTAGAGGCCAGGCTCATACTGTAGCTACTAGAGGCCAGGCTCATACTGTAGCTACTAGAGGCCAGGCTCATACTGTAGCTACTAGAGGCCAGGCTCATACTGTAGCTACTAGAGGCCAGGCTCATACTGTAGCTACTAGAGGCCAGGCTCATACTGTAGCTACTAGAGGCCAGGCTCATACTGTAGCTACTAGAGGCCTCTACGTAGAGAAAAAGAAGCTGCCAGCACAGACATAGATACTTTTTTCTAAGAAAAGAGGAAAAGAGACAGAGAGAGAAGCAGCAAGGAGGACTTCAGAAGACCAGGGGATTCTCTCAAATTGGATTTCATTTCACTTGATTGCAGACCATTTGTGTTGGCTATTAGCCAGACAAAACAATAGTGGTTAAATGTATCCTCAAGCAGACTACGTTTTTCCAAAATGTTTAGGCTATTTGATGTGTCATTTTTTATAAAGAGTTTATAAATAGCAGCTAAATAGCAGATAAATACTGTATATCGCTATACATAGTAGGCTACACTGCATAATGGAACAACGTAAGCTGGTGTGTTGAGGGTGTGCTGACTATTATTTGGCATTAGACTGGTTTTACACACAACTTTCTATCCAAGCTGGGAGAAAGCATGAGGACGGCTCATGTCATGCAGGTTCAGGTGAGCTATACAGGACAGTTGTATAATTATTTTTAAATCAATTGGTTTCTTATTAGTATTCTGTTGTATCGAACATGTATTTCATAATCTGCAATGTTTGAATTTCCAACTTGAATTACTGAACAAATAATGACATTATTGCTGCCAGCCAGCAGTCTAAATGGCAGCCTTGTGACACCGTGTATAGCTTAGTGAAATGTTTGACTTAACATGAGAAAATGACAATCAATTAGGCCTAATAAACATTTATCCATTAGCTAAAGCAAAGCTATAGGCTACATGCCCTGGCACCACAGAAAGTCTATAATCGATTCACATCAACGTGTTTCGATTTCAGCACCATGAGCAGAGATCGGTAGTCTATACTTTTTGAGTGGCTGTCTGGCTGACGCATTCGTTTGTCTTTTTTTAAGGGGGGGGGGTATTCCGACCTTGCGGGGGGTCCAGAGAACCTGCATTACGCCAGCGCCAATTAGCTTTGGTCAAACAGAATCAATAGGATATGAACAGGTGTTATGCGAAGGATTGTGCATTATATACCATGCGAGCTTTGCAAGGCAGATTCAACTAAAGTTATCAACCAAAATAAACATGTGTTACAGGCGTGCAGTGTGAATGAGTTAGTACCATGAAGCAGACATAACATGCAGAGGGAGGAATAGCTAAATAACTCAAATAGAAGAGCCTATCCCAGCAGCCACACTGGTTGTAATGACATCACTCACATCATTATGGTTTGTAAAAAGACATTTTGTAAACATCTTTTTAGCAACCAGAAAAATACATCTTCATCTGGTTATAAATCGGGTTATACCTGACCAGATAACAACCAAAATACGATGTATTTCTTTATGTCGTCGTGAAAACAATGATTGTTTAGTTCTAATCTGGTGATATGACAGAGAATCTGTTTATAACAACAACAAAAATGTGATGTCACATTACATGCAACATTTTGCCCGCTGGGGATTTTTTAGCTACCGCAGGGGAAAGAGAATTTAAGTAAGAAAAGAATCCACAGCCAAGTGAATCCATGCCATGCCTTTTCTTTATACTGAAACAGATAAAGAAATGAAATAATAAAAGACTGGCTTACCGGACTTCTCCTCTACAAGAATAACAGATGTAGGAGAAGGGGAGATGGAGAGAGAGGGAGATGGAGAGAGAAAGGGAAGATGGAGAGAGAAAGGGAAGATGGAGAGAGAAAGGGAAGATGGAGAGAGAAAGGGAAGATGGAGAGAGAAAGGGAAGAGGGGAGAGAGAGGAAGATGGAGAGAGAGGAAGATGGAGAGAGAGAAAGGAAAGATGGAGAGAGAAAGGAAGATGGAGAGAGAGGGAAGATGGAGAGAGAGAGAATGGGAAGATGGAGAGAGGAAGGGAAGATGGAGAGAGAAAGGGAAGAGGGGGAGATGAAGAGGGGGAGGAAGTGAGAGGAGGAACAGATATTCAGATGTTTAGTACATTCCAGATCATATCACTGGCTAGAATTAGCTGTAGCTGTCTCCAGTTTCAACAAAGCGATTCATATAATACTTCATATAACACCCGAGAGAGCTAGCTTTCTTGGAGTAGCAGTTCCGGCCGTGGCCCTTGGTTACAATGACCCAAGTTCCAGTTCAGTCAGGGACATTGCACTTTATCCTACTTCACTAGGTACAGTTCTAGGGTCAGCATTCCCTCCCCTTAATCCAAGACTTAACAATTAGTGGGAAAAATGCTAAACTGACCCAAAATCACCGTCTAGGGACAACTTCACCCTACTCCAGTTACATACAGTTGGAACAGCAAAGACTCACCAAAGAGGGAGATAGCGCCAAACCTCCAACGGAAGCTTTCAGTTCATCCATGGAGGGGACGGCACACTTGGCAGTGTCGGAGGGCAACGGCTTGATCTTGATCTTGAACTTCCTGTTGTCGTCCTCATCCTCAGTGTCGCTGGACGAGAAGTGCTGCTTGCCTTTGGGAGCTGGTGAACACTCATTAAGTAAGAAGATCTTTTACATACAGATGTAGGATCTTAATTTGAGCTAGTTTGCTACAGAATGAAAATAATCCTGCAGCAACAGGAACTGTGAATTATTATGTGGATTATAATAAATGTATATTTTTTGTAGGGGTTCGTACATTTTTTGTTAGGGCAAATCAAGTCTGACATTTTAAAGTGGAAATTACAAACTTTAGAAGCCTTTTTCAATCTTGAATACATTATAAGTTTGCATTTCCGGTGGAAATTTTTCCTTTGGTCTGGAGTCCAAATTTGAGATTTTTGATTCCAACCGCAGTGTCTTTGTGAGATGCGGTGTGGGTGAACACATGATCTTCGCATGTGTATTTCCCACCGTAAAGCATGGAGGAGGAGGTGTTATGGTGTGGGGGTGCTTTGCTGGTGACACTGTCTGTGATTTATTTAGAATTCAAGGCACACTTAACCAGCATTGCTACCACAGCATTCTGCAGCGATACGCCATCCCATCTGGTTTGGCCTTAGTGGGACTATCATTTGTTTCTCAACAGGACAATGACCCAACACACCTCCAGGCTGTGTAAGAGATAATTGACCAAGAAGGAGAGTGATGGAGTGCTGCATCAGATGACCTGGCCTCCACACTCCCTCGACCTCAACCAAATTGAGATGATTTGGGATGAGTCGGACCGCATAGTGAAGTAAAAGCAGCCAACAAGTGCTCAGCATATGTGGGAACTCCTTCAAGACTGTTGGGAAAATATTCCAGGTGAAGATGGTTGAGAGAATGCCAAGAGGGTGCAAAGCTGTCATCAAGGCAAAGGGTGGCTATTTGAAGAATCTCAAATATAAAATATTTTTAGATTTTTATAACACTCTTTCGGTTATCTTCATGATCCATATGTGTTATTTCATAGTTTTCATGTCTTCACTATTATTCCACAATGTAGAAAATAGTAAAACTAAAGAAAGGTATTCTAAAACTTTTGACCGGTAATGTATCTCACTGCTGAAAACTAGAATATGTCACTAAATATTACCCTGCCTCTTACCTCGTCATGAGGCTCAATTGCTGATTTGATCCTAGGCCAGTGACTAGGGGTTACACAAACCTACATGTTCCATTGAAACCAACGGTATTGAAAACGTTCTAGGCAGGATGCAACAGAGATAGCGAGAAACACTCTTATGTGACTCTAGACTGTTTTCACTCTTTTGGTCCTGCAGGTCAGGTTCACTCACATGTTGAGCATGAAGATAGAGAGGGTGTCTGAGTGATTTGGCCTATTTAACATAGAGATCCACTGGGCCAATATGTCGCTCAGCTAGTTAAACAGGTCAATAGCTTAGCAGTCAGTGTCCCAAGACTGTTGCCTGTGTAACAGCTTAGCTTCAACAATATCTCTCTAGGTCTCAGGGCAGGAAAACAGTATCTCTCTAGGTCTCAGGGCAGGACAACAGTATCTCTCTAGGTCTCAGGGCAGGACAACAGTATCTCTCTAGGTCTCAGGGCAGGACAACAGTATCTCTCTAGGTCTCAGGGCAGGACAACAGTATCTCTCTAGGTCTCAGGGCAGGACAACAGTATCGCTCTAGGTCTCAGGGCAGGACAACAGTATCGCTCTAGGTCTCAGGGCAGGACAACAGTATCTCTCTAGGTCTCAGGGCAGGACAACAGTACCTCTCTAGGTCTCAGGGCAGGACAACAGTATCTCTCTAGGTCTCAGGGCAGGACAACAGTATCGCTCTAGGTCTCAGGGCAGGACAACAGTATCTCTCTAGGTCTCAGGGCAGGACAACAGTATCTCTCTAGGTCTCAGGGCAGGACAACAGTATCTCTCTGGTCTCAGGGCAGGACAACAGTATCTCTCTAGGTCTCAGGGCAGGACAACAGTATCTCTCTAGGTCTCAGGGCAGGACAACAGTATCTCTCTAGGTCTCAGGGCAGGAAAACAGTATCTCTCTAGGTCTCAGGGCAGGACAACAGTATCGCTCTAGGTCTCAGGGCAGGACAACAGTATCTCTCTAGGTCTCAGGGCAGGACAACAGTATCGCTCTAGGTCTCAGGGCAGGACAACAGTATCTCTCTAGGTCTCAGGTCAGGACAACAGTACCTCTCTAGGTCTCAGGGCAGGACAACAGTACCTCTCTAGGTCTCAGGGCAGGACAACAGTATCTCTCTAGGTCTCAGGACATGACAAAAGTATCTCTCTAGGTCTCAGGACAGGACAACAGAATCTATCTAGGTCTCAGGGCAGGACAACAGTATCTCTCTAGGTCTCAGGGCAGGACAACAGTATCTCTCTAGGTCTCACAGCAGGAAAACAGTATCTCTCTAGGTCTCAGGACAGGACAACAGAATCTATCTAGGTCTCAGGGCAGGACAACAGAATCTCTCTAGGTCTCAGGGCAGGACAACAGTATCTCTCTAGGTCTCAGGGCAGGACAACAGTATCTTTCTAGGTCTCAGAGCAGGAAAACAGTACCTCTCTAGGTCTCAGGGCAGGACAACAGTATCTCTCTAGGTCTCAGGGCAGGACAACAGTACCTCTCTAGGTCTCACAGCAGGACAACAGTACCTCTCTAGGTCTCAGGGCAGGACAACAGTATCTCTCTAGGTCTCAGGGCAGGACAACAGTATCTCTCTAGGTCTCAGGGCAGGACAACAGTATCTCTCTAGGTCTCAGGGCAGGACAACAGTATCTCTCTAGGTCTCAGGGCAGGACAACAGTACCTCTCTAGGTCTCAGGGCAGGACAACAGTATCTCTCTAGGTCTCAGGGCAGGACAACAGTATCTCTCTAGGTCTCAGGGCAGGACAACAGTATCTCTCTAGGTCTCAGGGCAGGACAACAGTATCTCTCTAGGTCTCAGGGCAGGACAACAGTATCTCTCTAGGTCTCAGGGCAGGACAACAGTATCTCTCTAGGTCTCAGGGCAGGACAACAGTATCTCTCTAGGTCTCAGGGCAGGACAACAGTATCTCTCTAGGTCTCAGGGCAGGACAACAGTATCTCTCTAGGTCTCAGGGCAGGACAACAGTACCTCTCTAGGTCTCAGGACAGGACAACAGTATCTCTCTAGGTCTCAGGACAGGACAACACTATCTCTCTAGGTCTCAGGGCAGGTGACGTCACTTGCACTATGCCCGCTACTAGCTCACTACTAACTAGCTAGCCATTCCACATGGACTACATCTGATCATCTAAAAGGATATTTCCTCTCTCCTCTCCGGGTCTGAGACTGAAGCCCTCAGCGTCCACGTCTGGAGCGGCCTGTAACAGGAAGTAAATATGTAAGTGGTAAAATGACTGTTTGTGACATCGTGTAACAACAAATACATTCACTTCTCTCATGCTTGTGGGTAAAGAAATGCACACATAAAAACTGCAGTCCTGTGTTTTTATAGCTGGAGAGGTTTGAAGATGCTTGTTTGTTAAGACTCACACAAACTTAATGTACGATTCTGAAAAGAGACATCACGTTTTGATTCCAAATTCAATGTTACACGAGGATGATTGATTGCCATAATCAGGAAAGTTGTAGGGAGCAGAAGTGGAAGTCATGTCTGGTTGTGGGAAGTCGTTTAGAATGGGGTTTGTGGTTAGAATGTAGAATGGGGTTTGTGGTTAGAATGTAGAATGGGGTTTGTGGTTAGAATGTAGAATGGGGTTTGTGGTTAGAATGTAGAATGGGGTTTGTGGTTAGAATGTAGAATGGGGTTTGTGGTTAGAATGTAGAATGGGGTTTGTGGTTAGAATGTAGAATGGGGTTTGTGGTTAGAATGTAGAATGGGGTTTGTGGTTAGAATGTAGAATGGGGTTTGTTTCCCCATTGTGGTTGAAATATCTTCATAAGCAAAGTATTGCATCATTGTAATATATTTTCAAATTTTTTATTAGTCACGTCATCAGTTACGCCATTTCTTATTAGTCATTAGTCATTAGTTAGTCGTCACTGGTCACTAGTCATTAGTGATTAGTTACGCCATTAGTCATTCATTATTAGTCAATCATTAGTCATTCGTCACTAGTCACTAGTCATTAGTCACTAGACATTAGTCACCATTCATTAGTTATTAGTCACTAGACACTATTTATTAGTTATTTGTCACTAGACAGTCACTATTCATTAGTTATTAGTCACCAAACATTAGTCACTATTCATTAGTTATTAGTCACTAGACATTAGTCACTATTCATTAGTTATTAGTCACTAGACATTAGTCACTATTCATTAGTTATTAGTCACTAGACATTAGTCACTATTCATTAGTTATTAGTCACTAGACATTAGTCACTAGACATTAGTCACTATTCATTAGTTATTAGTCACTAGACATTAGTCACTATTCATTTGTTATTAGTAACTAGACATTAGTCACTATTCATTAGTTATTAGTCACTAGTCTTTCATCACTATTCATTAGTTATTAGTCACTATTCATTAGTTATTAGTCACTAGACATTAGTCACTATTCATTAGTTATTAGTCACTAGATATTAGTCACTATTCATTAGTTATTAGTCACTAGACATTAGTCACTAGACATTAGTTATTAGTCACTAGACACTAGACAGTCACTATTCATTAGTTATTAGTCACTATTCATTAGTTATTAGTCACTAAACATTAGTCACTATTCATTAGTTATTAGTCACCAAACATTAGTCACTATTCATTAGTTATTAGTTACTAGACATTAGTCACTATTCATTAGTTATTAGTCACTAGACATTAGTCACTATTCATTAGTCACTATTCATTAGTTATTAGTCACTAGACATTAGTTATTAGTCACTAGACATTAGTCACTATTCATTAGTTATTAGTCACTAGATATTAGTCACTATTCATTAGTTATTAGTCACTAGACATTAGTTATTAGTCACTAGACACTAGACAGTCACTAGACATTAGTCACTATTCATTAGTTATTAGTCACTAGTCATTAGTCACTATTCATTAGTCACTAGACATTAGTCACTATTCATTAGTTATTAGTCACTAGTCATTAGTAATTAGTCACTAGATATTAGTCACTATTCATTAGTTATTAGTCACTAGTCATTAGTCACTATTCATTAGTTATTAGTCACTAGACATTAGTCACTTTTCATTAGTTATTAGTCACTAAACATTAGTCACTATTCATTAATTATTAGTCACTAGACATTAGTCACTAGACATTAGTCACTAGACATTAGTTATTAGTCACTAGTCACTAGATATTAGTCACTATTCATTAGTTATTAGTCACTAGTCATTAGTCACTATTCATTAGTTATTAGTCACTAGTCATTAGTTATTAGTCACTAGTCATTAGTCACTATTCATTAGTTATTAGTCACTATTCATTAGTTATTAGTCACTAGACATTAGTCACTATTCATTAGTTATTAGTCACTATTCATTAGTTATTAGTCACTAGACATTAGTCACTATTCATTAGTTATTAGTCACTTCATTAGTTATTAGTCACTAGACATTAGTCACTATTCATTAGTTATTAGTCACTATTCATTAGTTATTAGTCACTAAACATTAGTCACTATTCATTAGTTATTAGTCACTAAACATTAGTCACTATTCATTAGTTATTAGTCACTAGACATTAGTCACTAGTCACGTCATGAGTTTGAGTTTTGACAACCAGGGCGGCACTTCCTCTTTTATCCCTATAGCTGTTATTGCTTATTCCCTAACCCATTGTATTACTACTAATCACTAACACTATAGACGGATCACTTACTGCACTGTGCTGTACATATCTACTTACATATCGGTCCCAATCAATCTCCCCATAATAGCCATTTGGAGCCCCGTTGGTCTTTTTCTGTGATAATGGAACGTGTCAGTGAGAAACTCTCATACCATCAAGCATTTTATACTGTTGAAGTCGGAAGTTCACATACACTTAAGTTGGAGTCATTAAAACTCGTTTTTCAACCACTCCACAAATTTCTTGTTAACAAACTATAGTTTTGGCAAGTCGGTTAGGGCATCTACTTTGTACATGACACAAGTAATCTTTCCAAAAATTGTTTACAGACAGATTATTTCACTGTATCACAATTCCTGTGGGTCAGAAGTTAACATACATTAAGTTGACTGTGCCTTTAAATAGCTTGGAAAATTCCAGAAAATTATGTCATGGCTTTAGAAGCTTCTGATAGGCTAATTGACATAATTTGAGTATCTAGTATCTATATCCACAATATCTATATCCACAGTCAAACGAGTCATATATCGACATAACCTGAAAGGCCACTCAGCAAGGAAGAAGGCACTGCTCCAAAACCACCATAAAAAAGCCAGACTACGGTTTGCAACTGCACATGGGGACGAAGATCGTACTTTTTGGAGAAATGTCCTCCGGTCTGATGAAACAAAAACAGAAATGTTTGGCCATAATGACCATCATTATGTTTGGAGGAAAAAGGGGGACGCTTGCAAGGCGAAGAACACCATCCCAACCGTGAAGCATGGGGGTGGCAGAATCATGTTGTGGGGGTGCTTTGCAGGAGGGACTGGTGCACTTCAAAAAATAGATGGCAATATGAGGCAGGAAAAGTATGTGGATATATTGAAGCAACATCTCAAGACATCAGTCAGGAAGTTAAAGCTTGGTCGCAAATGGGTCTTCCAAATGGACTATGACCATTGTGTCAAAATGGCTTAAGGACAACAAAGTCAAGGTATTGGAGTGGCCATCACAAAGCCCTGACCTCAATCCCATAGACAATTTGTGGGAAGAACTGAAAAGGTGTGTGTGAGCAAGGAGGCCTACAAACCTGACTCAGTTACACCGGCTCTGTCAGGAGGAATGGGCCAAAATTCACCCAAATTATTATGGGAAGCTTGTGGAAGGCTACTCAAAACGTTTGACCCAAGTTAAACAATTTAAAAGCAATGCTACCAAATACTAATTGAGTGTATGTAAACTTCTGACCCACTGGGAATGTGATGAAAGAAATAAAAGCTGAAATAAATCATTCTCTCTACTATTATTCTGACATTACACATTCTTACAATAAAGTGGTGATCCTAACTGACCTAAAACAGGGAATTTTTACTCGGATTAAATGTCAGGAATTGTGAAAGACTGAGTTTAAATGTACTTGGCTAAGGTGTATGTAAACTTCCAACTTCAACAGCTTGAATCAACAACAAGAACAGCACTATTCACGAATGGGAAACATTAAACTACAGTGAAGTAAACAAACAAAGAAGAGTGAGGATAAGAGTAGCAATGACATCACATCGATTGTTTACCCCATAGTCTACCTTTCTTCTACTTACTCCATCTTTGTCAGGGGAGCCCCTGTACAGAGAGACGAGAGAGATCACAATCATCAGACTACTTAGAAAATATGAGTGAGAAGCTCAAAAATATGTTTTGAATGACAGCTTACAAAGATATTGAATAAAAATAAACAGACTTTATTTAGATGTCCCCTCTATTGATGTTCTACATAGAGCAACATACCAACTGCAGGTCTATGGACTTACAACCAAAGTGTCACCAAAGTAAATCCTGGTGTAGCTGCTGAATTCTGCAATGTTAAACTGTCTGCTGGAGATCACTCACGTTAAACTGTCTACTAGAGATCACTCACATTAAACTGTCTACTGGAGAACACTCACATTAAACTGTCTACTGGAGATCACTCACATTAAACTGTCTACAGGAGATCACTCACGTTAAACTGTCTACTGGAGATCACTCACATCAAACTGTCTACAGGAGATCACTCACATTAAACTGTCTACAGGAGATCACTCACGTTAAACTGTCTACAGGAGATCACTCACATTAAACTGTCTACAGGAGATCACTCACGTTAAACTGTCTACAGGAGATCACTCACGTTAAACTGTCTACAGGAGATCACTCACGTTAAACTGTCTACAGGAGATCACTCACATTAAACTGTCTACAGGAGATCACTCACATTAAACTGTCTACAGGAGATCACTCACGTTAAACTGTCTACAGGAGATCACTCACATTAAACTGTCTACAGGAGATCACTCACGTTAAACTGTCTACAGGAGATCACTCACGTTAAACTGTCTACAGGAGATCACTCACGTTAAACTGTCTACAGGAGATCACTCACGTTAAACTGTCTACAGGAGATCACTCACGTTAAACTGTCTACAGGAGATCACTCACGTTAAACTGTCTACAGGAGATCACTCACGTTAAACTGTCTACAGGAGATCACTCACGTTAAACTGTCTACAGGAGATCACTCACGTTAAACTGTCTACAGGAGATCACTCACGTGGAGTCTGTGTCCTTCTCTTTCTTTCGTAACCCAAAGGCCTTCCTGGTGCGTTTCTTCAGTCCTAAAAGAGAAGGAATGAAGGGTAGCAGGAGAGAAAGTGAGTTGGAGAGAGTAGGCTAATTAAGTGCTGTAAAACATTAGTTAAATTTGAGTTGATTTAACTAATGTTTTACAGTGGAGGGGGTGGGGGGTAAATTTGAGGCAGAATTATGCATTTTAGGGGACCAAAATAATTCACTTATACACTGAGTATACCAAACATTAAGAACACCTTCCTGATATTGAGAGAGATCACTCAATAACCTCCTTCCATCAGCAAGGGCATTGAAGATGAAACGTGGCTGGGTCTTTCAGCATGACAATGATCCCAAACACACCGCCCGGGCAACGAAGGAGTGGCTTCGTAAGAAGCATTTCAAGGTCCTGGAGTAGCCTAGCCAGTCTCCAGATCTCAACCCCATAGAAAATCTTTGGAGGGAGTTGAAAGTCTGTGTTGCCCAGCAACAGCCCCAAAACATCACTGCGCTAGAGGAGATCTGCATGGAGGAATGGGCCAAAATACCAGCAACAGTGTGTGAAAACCTTGTGAAGACTTACAGAAAACGTTTGACCTCTGTCATTGCCAACAAAGGGTATATAACAAAGTATTGAGATAAATTTTTGTTATTGACCAAATACTTATTTTCCACCATAATTTGCAAATAAATTCATTAAAAATCCTACAATGTGATTTTCTGGATTTCTTTCCCTCATTTTGTCTGTCATAGTTGAAGTGTACCTATGATGAAAATTACAGGCCTCTCTCATCTTTTTAAGTGGGAGAACTTGCACAATTGGTGGCTGACTAAATACTTTTTTGCCCCACTGAAGTTGGTGAACCAGGAGAGGCAGTCATTTGAGAAACCAAGTCTGTTGAGTCTGCCGATAAGAATGTGGTGAGTGACAGAGTCGAAAGCCTTGTCGATGAATACGGCTCCACAGTAATGTCTCTTATCGATGGCGGTTATGATATCGTTTAGGGCCTTGAGTGTGGCTGAGGTGCACCCATGACCAGCTCGGAAACCAGATTGCATAGCGGAGAAGGTACGGTGGGATTCGAAATGGTCAGTGATCTGTTTGTTAACTTGGCTTTTGAAGACCTTAGAAAGGCAGGGTAGGATATATATAGGTATGTAGCAGTTTGGGTCTAGAGTGTCTCCCCCTTTGAAGAGGGGGATGACCACGGCAGCTTTCCAATCTTTGGGGATCTCAGACGATACGAAAGAGAGGTTGAACAGGCTAGTAATAGGGGTTGCAACCATTTTGGCGGATAATTTTAGAAAGAGAGGGTCTAGATTGTCTAGCCCATCAGCTATCAACTATCTGGATTTGGGTGAAGGAGAAATGGGGGAGACTTGGGCAAGTTGCTTTGGGGGGTGCAGAGCTGTTGACTGGGGTAGGGGTAGCCAGGTGGAAAATATGGCCAGTCGTGGAAAAATGCTTATTGAAATTCTTAATTATAGTGGATTTATCGGTGGTGACAGTGTGTCCTAGCCTCAGTGCAGTGGGCAGCTGGGAGGAGGTGCTCTTATTCTCTTCTCTCTACTTAACAGTGTCCCAGAACCTTTTGGAGTTTGTGCTACAGGATGCAAAGTTCTGTTTGAAAAAGCTAGCCTTTGCTATCCTAACTACCTGTGTATATTGGTTCCTAACTTCCCTGAAAAGTTGCATATCACGGGGGCTATTCGATACTAATGCAGTACGCCACAGGATGTTTGTGCTGGTCAAGAACAGTCCGGTCTGGAGTGAACCAAGGACTATATGTATTCTTAGTTCTACATTTTTTGAACGGGGCATGCTTATTTAAGATGGTGAGGGAAGCACTTTTAAAGAATAACCAGGCATCCTCTACTGACGGAATGAGGTCAATATCCTTCCAGGTGGATTAGAAAGGCCTGCTCGCTGAAGTGTTTTAGGGAGCGTTTGACAGTGATGAGGGGTGGTCGTTTGACCGCAGACCCATTACAGACGCAGGCAATGAGGCAGTGATCGCTGAGATCCTGGTTGAAGACAGCAGAGGTGTATTTAGAGGGCAGGTTGGTCAGGATGATATCTATGAGGGTGCGGGACACAGGAACACAATCACCACATTTGTACAACCAAAGACAAAATGGATTGGAAAGAAAAGCCAGTAGTGATGAATGGAAACACCCCATTGAGCCAGTGCTGTGGGGGATCTAGCTATTCTGGGCCAAAACTGAGGCCAAGCCCCCTCCAGGGTTGGCAGTTGGCATCATACAGTGTTGTAATCAAAGTGGAAAACCCAACACCCTGATACAGTTTAATGTGTGGACACAGCCACAGCCCAGAGCTCAGGGCATATGTTCCCCAGAGGGCACCCATGTTGGGTACAGTCCTGTTTGAGGTAACTTTGGAGCACAGGTGGACAAACCTTTTACTGGGGACCCATAGGGTGGGTTGGGGACCCATAGGGTGGGCTGGGGACCCATAGGGTGGGCTGGAGACCCATAGGGTGGGCTGGGGCTATAGGGTGGGCTGGGGACCCATAGGGTGGGCTGGGGCTATAGGGTGGGCTGGGGACCCATAGGGTGGGCTGGGGCTATAGGGTGGACTGGGGACCCATATGGTGGGCTGGGGCTATAGGGTGGACTGGGGCTATAGGGTGGACTGGGGCTATAGGTGGACTGGGGCTATAGGGTGGGCTGGGGACCTATAGGGTGGGCTGGGGACCCATAGGGTGGGCTGGAGACCAATAAGGTGGGCTGGGGACCCATAGGGTGGGCTGGGGACCCATAGGGTGGGCTGGGGACCCATAGGGTGGGCTGGGGACATATAGGGTGGGCTGGAGACCAATCGGGTTGGCTGGGGACATATAGTGTGGGCTGGGGACCCATACGATGGGCTGGGGACCCATAGGGTGGGCTGGAGACCAATCGGGTTGGCTGGGGACCTATAGGGTGGGCTGGGGACCCATAGGGTGGGCTGGGGACCCATAGGGTTGGCTGGGGACCTATAGGGTGGGCTGGGGACCTATAGGGTGGGCTGGGGCTATAGGGTGGGCTGGGGCTATAGGGTGGGCTGGGGACCCATAGGGTGGGCTGGGGACCCATAGGGTGGGCTGGGTACCCATAGGGTGGGCTGGGGCTATAGGGTGGACTGGGGCTATAGGGTGGACTGGGGACCCATATGGTGGGCTGGGGCTATAGGGTGGACTGGGGCTATAGGGTGAACTGGGGACCCATATGGTGGGCTGGGGACCTATAGGGTGGGCTGGGGACCTATAGGGTGGGCTGGGGACCCATAGGGTGGGCTGGAGACCAATAAGGTGGGCTGGAGACCAATCGGGTTGGCTGGGGACCTATAGGGTGGGCTGGGGATCTATAGGGTGGGCTGGGGACCCATAGGGTGGGCTGGGGATCTATAGGGTGGGCTGGGGACCCATAGGGTGGGCTGGGGACCTATAGGGTGGGCTGGGGATCTATAGGGTGGGCTGGGGACCCATAGGGTGGGCTGGGGACCTATAGGGTGGGCTGGGGACCTATAGGGTGGGCTGGGGATCTATAGGGTGGGCTGGGGACCCATAGGGTGGGCTGGGGATCTATAGGGTGGGCTGGGGACCCATAGGGTGGGCTGGGGATCTATAGGGTGGGCTGGGGACCCATAGGGTGGGCTGGGGACCTATAGGGTGGGCTGGAGATCTATCGGGTGTGCTGGGGACCCATAGGGTGGGCTGGGGATCTATAGGGTGGGCTGGGGACCCATACGATGGGCTGGGGACCTATAGGGTGGGCTGGAGACCAATCGGGTTGGCTGGGGACATATAGGGTGGGCTGGAGACTCATAGGGTGGGCTGGGGACTCATAGGGTGGGCTGGGGACCCATAGGTGGGCTGGGGACCCATAGGGTGGACTGGGGACCCATAGAGTGGGCTGGGGACCTATAGGGTGGGCTGGAGAACCATAGGGTGGGTTGGGGACCTATAGGGTGGGCTGGGGACCCATCGGGTGGGCTGGGGACCAATCGGGTGGGCTGGGGATCCATAGGGTGGGCTGGAGATAGCATTAGCAAATATCACTATCTGCTATCTAATGCTATCATGAGGCTGGGCAGAAAGGAATTTAAGGTTATTTTGATTTCATTTCTAAAATACATGTTTCTTGAAAGTTATGTATAGGCCCCGTGTGGCTCAGTTGGTAGAGCGTGGTGCGTGCAACGCCAGGGTTGTGGGTTCCATTCACGACCAGTATGAAAGAAAAAAAAGTATGAAAAATGTATGCACTCTACTGTAAGTCGCTCTGAATAAGGGCGTCTGCTAAATGACAAAAACGTCAATGTCTCATCCTGGTGTAATTAATATGCAGTTCAACATGATCACCACAAGGTGTCAACGATAGCGTTGGTATTGTAGTCTAGCTTACCTACATGTAAACAAACCACTAGCTAGGTCTCGTAACGTGAGGTTCATAATGCATTCCTAGCACAAGCTAGAGGTTCATTAAAACTACAGTATGTTTCTTAATTGAAACTAAGTGGGCAATACACCTGGGTAAAATATAATTGCCTTTTGTAGGAAGCAGTAGAAGAGCTAGGAGAGACAGATTGGTGAGGGGGGAGAAAGGTTAATAGCAGGGTAATTACTGCTGCTAGCTAACTATTAATGTGAACAATGTGGCCGTCAAACACTGGATTCGTATGGCAGTTGCATTTAGTTTAGTTATATGGTTGGCTGTTGAGCCCTCCCTCTGTCTACTAGGGATAGTATCTCACAGCCATGAGTCCTCCCTCTGTCTACTAGGGATAGTATCTCACAGCCATGAGCCCTCCCTCTGTCTACTAGGGATAGTATCTCACAGCCATGAGCCCTCCCTCTCTACTAGGGATAGTATCTCACAGCCATGAGCCCTCCCTCTCTCTACTAGGGATAGTATCTCACAGCCATGAGTCCTCCCTCTGTCTACTAGGGATAGTATCTCACAGCCATGAGCCCTCCCTCTCTCTACTAGGGATAGTATCTCACAGCCATGAGCCCTCCCTCTGTCTACTAGGGATAGTATCTCACAGCCATGAGTCCTCCCTCTGTCTACTAGGGATAGTATCTCACAGCCATGAGCCCTCCCTCTGTCTACTAGGGATAGTATCTCACAGCCATGAGTCCTCCCTCTCTACTAGGGATAGTATCTCACAGCCATGAGTCCTCCCTCTGTCTACTAGGGATAGTATCTCACAGCCATGAGCCCTCCCTCTGTCTACTAGGGATAGTATCTCACAGCCATGAGCCCTCCCTCTGTCTACTAGGGATAGTATCTCACAGCCATGAGCCCTCCCTCTGTCTACTAGGGATAGTATCTCACAGCCATGAGCCCTCCCTCTCTCTACTAGGGATAGTATCTCACAGCCATGAGCCCTCCCTCTCTCTACTAGGGATAGTATCTCACAGCCATGAGTCCTCCCTCTGTCTACTAGGGATAGTATCTCACAGCCATGAGTCCTCCCTCTCTCTACTAGGGATAGTATCTCACAGCCATGAGTCCTCCCTCTGTCTACTAGGGATAGTATCTCACAGCCATGAGTCCTCCCTCTGTCTACTAGGGATAGTATCTCACAGCCATGAGCCCTCCCTCTGTCTACTAGGGATAGTATCTCACAGCCATGAGCCCTCCCTCTGTCTACTAGGGATAGTATCTCACAGCCATGAGCCCTCCCTCTGTCTACTAGGGATAGTATCTCACAGCCATGAGCCCTCCCTCTGTCTACTAGGGATAGTATCTCACAGCCATGAGCCCTCCCTCTGTCTACTAGGGATAGTATCTCACAGCCATGAGTCCTCCCTCTGTCTACTAGGGATAGTATCTCACAGCCATGAGCCCTCCCTCTCTCTACTATGGATAGTATCTCACAGCCATGAGCCCTCCCTCTGTCTACTAGGGATAGTATCTCACAGCCATGAGTCCTCCCTCTGTCTACTAGGGATAGTATCTCACAGCCATGAGCCCTCCCTCTGTCTACTAGGGATAGTATCTCACAGCCATGAGCCCTCTCTCTCTCTACTAGGGATAGTATCTCACAGCCATGAGTCCTCCCTCTGTCTACTAGGGATAGTATCTCACAGCCATGAGTCCTCCCTCTGTCTACTAGGGATAGTATCTCACAGCCATGAGCCCTCCCTCTGTCTACTAGGGATAGCATCTCACAGCCATGAGCCCTCCCTCTCTCTACTAGGGATAGTATCTCACAGCCATGAGTCCTCCCTCTGTCTACTAGGGATAGTATCTCACAGCCATGAGCCCTCCCTCTGTCTACTAGGGATAGTATCTCACAGCCATGAGCCCTCCCTCTGTCTACTAGGGATAGTATCTCACAGCCATGAGCCCTCCCTCTCTCTACTAGGGATAGTATCTCACAGCCATGAGTCTTCCCTCTCTCTACTAGGGATAGTATCTCACAGCCATGAGCCCTCCCTCTCTCTACTAGGGATAGTATCTCACAGCCATGAGCCCTCCCTCTGTCTACTAGGGATAGTATCTCACAGCCATGAGCCCTCCCTCTGTCTACTAGGGATAGTATCTCACAGCCATGAGTCCTCCCTCTGTCTACTAGGGATAGTATCTCACAGCCATGAGTCCTCCCTCTGTCTACTAGGGATAGTATCTCACAGCCATGAGCCCTCCCTCTGTCTACTAGGGATAGTATCTCACAGCCATGAGTCCTCCCTCTCTCTACTAGGGATAGTATCTCACAGCCATGAGCCCTCCCTCTGTCTACTAGGGATAGTATCTCACAGCCATGAGTCCTCCCTCTCTCTACTAGGGATAGTATCTCACAGCCATGAGTCCTCCCTCTGTCTACTAGGGATAGTATCTCACAGCCATGAGCCCTCCCTCTCTCTACTAGGGATAGTATCTCACAGCCATGAACCCTCCCTCTGTCTACTAGGGATAGTATCTCACAGCCATGAGCCCTCCCTCTCTCTACTAGGGATAGTATCTCACAGCCATGAGCCCTCCCTCTCTCTACTAGGGATAGTATCTCACAGCCATGAGCCCTCCCTCTCTCTACTAGGGATAGTATCTCACAGCCATGAGCCCTCCCTTTCTCTACTAGGGATAGTATCTCATAGCCATGAGCCCTCCCTCTGTCTACTAGGGATAGTATCTCACAGCCATGAGCCCTCCCTCTGTCTACTAGGGATAGTATCTCACAGCCATGAGCCCTCCCTCTGTCTACTAGGGATAGTATCTCACAGCCATGAGTCCTCCCACTGTCTACTAGGGATAGCATCTCACAGCCATGAGCCCTCCCTCTCTCTACTAGGGATAGTATCTCACAGCCATGAGTCCTCCCTCTCTCTACTAGGGATAGCATCTCACAGCCATGAGCCCTCCCTCTCTCTACTAGGGATAGTATCTCACAGCCATGAGCCCTCCCACTGTCTACTAGGGATAGCATCTCACAGCCATGAGCCCTCCCTCTCTCTACTAGGGATAGTATCTCACAGCCATGAGTCCTCCCTCTCTCTACTAGGGATAGTATCTCACAGCCATGAGCCCTCCCTCTCTCTACTAGGGATAGTATCTCACAGCCATGAGCCCTCCCTCTCTCTACTAGGGATAGTATCTCACAGCCATGAGCCCTCCCTCTCTCTACTAGGGATAGTATCTCATAGCCATGAGCCCTCCCTCTGTCTACTAGGGATAGTATCTCACAGCCATGAGCCCTCCCTCTCTCTACTAGGGATAGTATCTCACAGCCATGAGTCCTCCCTCTCTCTACTAGGGATAGCATCTCACAGCCATGAGCCCTCCCTCTCTCTACTAGGGATAGTATCTCACAGCCATGAGCCCTCCCTCTCTCTACTAGGGATAGTATCTCACAGCCATGAGCCCTCCCTCTCTCTACTAGGGATAGTATCTCACAGCCATGAGTCCTCCCTCTGTCTACTAGGGATAGTATCTCACAGCCATGAGCCCTCCCTCTGTCTACTAGGGATAGTATCTCACAGCCATGAGCCCTCCCTCTCTCTACTAGGGATAGTATCTCACAGCCATGAGCCCTCCCTCTCTCTACTAGGGATAGTATCTCACAGCCATGAGTCCTCCCTCTCTCTACTAGGGATAGTATCTCACAGCCATGAGCCCTCCCTCTGTCTACTAGGGATAGTATCTCACAGCCATGAGCCCTCCCTCTGTCTACTAGGGATAGTATCTCACAGCCATGAGCCCTCCCTCTGTCTACTAGGGATAGTATCTCACAGCCATGAGTCCTCCCTCTCTCTACTAGGGATAGTATCTCACAGCCATGAGCCCTCCCTCTGTCTACTAGGGATAGTATCTCACAGCCATGAGTCCTCCCTCTCTCTACTAGGGATAGTATCTCACAGCCATGAACCCTCCCTCTGTCTACTAGGGATAGTATCTCACAGCCATGAGCCCTCCCTCTCTCTACTAGGGATAGTATCTCACAGCCATGAGCCCTCCCTCTCTCTACTAGGGATAGTATCTCACAGCCATGAGCCCTCCCTCTCTCTACTAGGGATAGTATCTCACAGCCATGAGCCCTCCCTTTCTCTACTAGGGATAGTATCTCATAGCCATGAGCCCTCCCTCTGTCTACTAGGGATAGTATCTCACAGCCATGAGCCCTCCCTCTGTCTACTAGGGATAGTATCTCACAGCCATGAGCCCTCCCTCTGTCTACTAGGGATAGTATCTCACAGCCATGAGTCCTCCCACTGTCTACTAGGGATAGCATCTCACAGCCATGAGCCCTCCCTCTCTCTACTAGGGATAGTATCTCACAGCCATGAGTCCTCCCTCTCTCTACTAGGGATAGCATCTCACAGCCATGAGCCCTCCCTCTCTCTACTAGGGATAGTATCTCACAGCCATGAGCCCTCCCACTGTCTACTAGGGATAGCATCTCACAGCCATGAGCCCTCCCTCTCTCTACTAGGGATAGTATCTCACAGCCATGAGTCCTCCCTCTCTCTACTAGGGATAGTATCTCACAGCCATGAGCCCTCCCTCTCTCTACTAGGGATAGTATCTCACAGCCATGAGCCCTCCCTCTCTCTACTAGGGATAGTATCTCACAGCCATGAGCCCTCCCTCTCTCTACTAGGGATAGTATCTCATAGCCATGAGCCCTCCCTCTGTCTACTAGGGATAGTATCTCACAGCCATGAGCCCTCCCTCTCTCTACTAGGGATAGTATCTCACAGCCATGAGTCCTCCCTCTCTCTACTAGGGATAGCATCTCACAGCCATGAGCCCTCCCTCTCTCTACTAGGGATAGTATCTCACAGCCATGAGCCCTCCCTCTCTCTACTAGGGATAGTATCTCACAGCCATGAGCCCTCCCTCTCTCTACTAGGGATAGTATCTCACAGCCATGAGTCCTCCCTCTGTCTACTAGGGATAGTATCTCACAGCCATGAGCCCTCCCTCTGTCTACTAGGGATAGTATCTCACAGCCATGAGCCCTCCCTCTCTCTACTAGGGATAGTATCTCACAGCCATGAGCCCTCCCTCTCTCTACTAGGGATAGTATCTCACAGCCATGAGTCCTCCCTCTCTCTACTAGGGATAGTATCTCACAGCCATGAGCCCTCCCTCTGTCTACTAGGGATAGTATCTCACAGCCATGAGCCCTCCCTCTGTCTACTAGGGATAGTATCTCACAGCCATGAGCCCTCCCTCTGTCTACTAGGGATAGTATCTCACAGCCATGAGTCCTCCCTCTCTCTACTAGGGATAGTATCTCACAGCCATGAGCCCTCCCTCTGTCTACTAGGGATAGTATCTCACAGCCATGAGTCCTCCCTCTCTCTACTAGGGATAGTATCTCACAGCCATGAGCCCTCCCTCTGTCTACTAGGGATAGTATCTCACAGCCATGAGCCCTCCCTCTGTCTACTAGGGATAGTATCTCACAGCCATGAGTCCTCCCTCTCTCTACTAGGGATAGTATCTCACAGCCATGAGCCCTCCCTCTCTCTACTAGGGATAGTATCTCACAGCCATGAGCCCTCCCTCTCTCTACTAGGGATAGTATCTCACAGCCATGAGCCCTCCCTCTGTCTACTAGGGATAGTATCTCACATCCATGAGTCCTCCCTCTCTCTACTAGGGATAGTATCTCACAGCCATGAGTCCTCCCTCTGTCTACTAGGGATAGCATCTCACAGCCATGAGCCCTCCCTCTCTCTACTAGGGATAGTATCTCACAGCCATGAGCCCTCCCTCTGTCTACTAGGGATAGTATCTCACAGCCATGAGTCCTCCCTCTCTCTACTAGGGATAGTATCTCACAGCCATGAGTCCTCCCTCTGTCTACTAGGGATAGTATCTCACAGCCATGAGCCCTCCCTCTCTCTACTAGGGATAGTATCTCACAGCCATGAGTCCTCCCTCTGTCTACTAGGGATAGTATCTCACAGCCATGAGCCCTCCCTCTGTCTACTAGGGATAGTATCTCACAGCCATGAGCCCTCCCTCTGTCTACTAGGGATAGTATCTCACAGCCATGAGTCCTCCCTCTGTCTACTAGGGATAGTATCTCACAGCCATGAGCCCTCCCTCTCTCTACTAGGGATAGTATCTCACAGCCATGAGTCCTCCCTCTGTCTACTAGGGATAGTATCTCACAGCCATGAGCCCTCCCTCTGTCTACTAGGGATAGTATCTCACAGCCATGAGTCCTCCCTCTCTCTACTAGGGATAGTATCTCACAGCCATGAGGCCTCCCTCTCTCTACTAGGGATAGTATCTCACAGCCATGAGCCCTCCCTCTCTCTACTAGGGATAGTATCTCACAGCCATGAGTCCTCCCTCTGTCTACTAGGGATAGTATCTCACAGCCATGAGTCCTCCCTCTCTCTACTAGGGATAGTATCTCACAGCCATGAGTCCTCCCTCTCTCTACTAGGGATAGTATCTCACAGCCATGAGCCCTCCCTCTCTCTACTAGGGATAGTATCTCACAGCCATGAGTCCTCCCTCTCTCTACTAGGGATAGTATCTCACAGCCATGAGTCCTCCCTCTGTCTACTAGGGATAGTATCTCACAGCCATGAGCCCTCCCTCTCTCTACTAGGGATAGTATCTCATAGCCATGAGTCCTCCCTCTGTCTACTAGGGATAGTATCTCACAGCCATGAGCCCTCCCTCTGTCTACTAGGGATAGTATCTCACAGCCATGAGTCCTCCCACTGTCTACTAGGGATAGCATCTCACAGCCATGAGTCCTCCCTCTCTCTACTAGGGATAGTATCTCACAGCCATGAGTCCTCCCTCTGTCTACTAGGGATAGTATCTCACAGCCATGAGTCCTCCCTCTGTCTACTAGGGATAGTATCTCACAGCCATGAGTCCTCCCTCTCTCTACTAGGGATAGTATCTCACAGCCATGAGCCCTCCCTCTGTCTACTAGGGATAGTATCTCACAGCCATGAGTCCTCCCTCTGTCTACTAGGGATAGCATCTCACAGCCATGAGCCCTCCCTCTGTCTACTAGGGATAGTATCTCACAGCCATGAGCCCTCCCTCTCTCTACTAGGGATAGTATCTCACAGCCATGAGTCCTCCCTCTCTCTACTAGGGATAGTATCTCACAGCCATGAGCCTCCCTCTGTCTACTAGGGATAGTATCTCACAGCCATGAGCCCTCCCTCTCTCTACTAGGGATAGTATCTCACAGCCATGAGTCCTCCCTCTCTCTACTAGGGATAGTATCTCACAGCCATGAGTCCTCCCTCTCTCTACTAGGGATAGTATCTCACAGCCATGAGTCCTCCCTCTGTCTACTAGGGATAGTATCTCACAGCCATGAGCCCTCCCTCTGTCTACTAGGGATAGTATCTCACAGCCATGAGCCCTCCCTCTGTCTACTAGGGATAGTATCTCACAGCCATGAGCCCTCCCTCTCTCTACTAGGGATAGTATCTCACAGCCATGAGTCTTCCCTCTCTCTACTAGGGATAGTATCTCACAGCCATGAGCCCTCCCTCTCTCTACTAGGGATAGTATCTCACAGCCATGAGCCCTCCCTCTCTCTACTAGGGATAGTATCTCACAGCCATGAGCCCTCCCTCTCTCTACTAGGGATAGTATCTCACAGCCATGAGTCCTCCCTCTGTCTACTAGGGATAGTATCTCACAGCCATGAGTCCTCCCTCTCTCTACTAGGGATAGTATCTCACAGCCATGAGCCCTCCCTCTGTCTACTAGGGATAGTATCTCACAGCCATGAGCCCTCCCTCTGTCTACTAGGGATAGTATCTCACAGCCATGAGCCCTCCCTCTGTCTACTAGGGATAGTATCTCACAGCCATGAGTCCTCCCTCTCTCTACTAGGGATAGTATCTCACAGCCATGAGCCCTCCCTCTGTCTACTAGGGATAGTATCTCACAGCCATGAGTCCTCCCTCTCTCTACTAGGGATAGTATCTCACAGCCATGAGCCCTCCCTCTGTCTACTAGGGATAGTATCTCACAGCCATGAGGCCTCCCTCTCTCTACTAGGGATAGTATCTCACAGCCATGAGCCCTCCCTCTCTCTACTAGGGATAGTATCTCACAGCCATGAGTCCTCCCTCTGTCTACTAGGGATAGTATCTCACAGCCATGAGTCCTCCCTCTCTCTACTAGGGATAGTATCTCACAGCCATGAGTCCTCCCTCTCTCTACTAGGGATAGTATCTCACAGCCATGAGCCCTCCCTCTCTCTACTAGGGATAGTATCTCACAGCCATGAGTCCTCCCTCTCTCTACTAGGGATAGTATCTCACAGCCATGAGTCCTCCCTCTGTCTACTAGGGATAGTATCTCACAGCCATGAGCCCTCCCTCTCTCTACTAGGGATAGTATCTCATAGCCATGAGTCCTCCCTCTGTCTACTAGGGATAGTATCTCACAGCCATGAGCCCTCCCTCTGTCTACTAGGGATAGTATCTCACAGCCATGAGTCCTCCCACTGTCTACTAGGGATAGCATCTCACAGCCATGAGTCCTCCCTCTCTCTACTAGGGATAGTATCTCACAGCCATGAGTCCTCCCTCTGTCTACTAGGGATAGTATCTCACAGCCATGAGTCCTCCCTCTGTCTACTAGGGATAGTATCTCACAGCCATGAGTCCTCCCTCTCTCTACTAGGGATAGTATCTCACAGCCATGAGCCCTCCCTCTGTCTACTAGGGATAGTATCTCACAGCCATGAGTCCTCCCTCTGTCTACTAGGGATAGCATCTCACAGCCATGAGCCCTCCCTCTGTCTACTAGGGATAGTATCTCACAGCCATGAGCCCTCCCTCTCTCTACTAGGGATAGTATCTCACAGCCATGAGTCCTCCCTCTCTCTACTAGGGATAGTATCTCACAGCCATGAGCCTCCCTCTGTCTACTAGGGATAGTATCTCACAGCCATGAGCCCTCCCTCTCTCTACTAGGGATAGTATCTCACAGCCATGAGTCCTCCCTCTCTCTACTAGGGATAGTATCTCACAGCCATGAGTCCTCCCTCTCTCTACTAGGGATAGTATCTCACAGCCATGAGTCCTCCCTCTGTCTACTAGGGATAGTATCTCACAGCCATGAGCCCTCCCTCTGTCTACTAGGGATAGTATCTCACAGCCATGAGCCCTCCCTCTGTCTACTAGGGATAGTATCTCACAGCCATGAGCCCTCCCTCTCTCTACTAGGGATAGTATCTCACAGCCATGAGTCTTCCCTCTCTCTACTAGGGATAGTATCTCACAGCCATGAGCCCTCCCTCTCTCTACTAGGGATAGTATCTCACAGCCATGAGCCCTCCCTCTCTCTACTAGGGATAGTATCTCACAGCCATGAGCCCTCCCTCTCTCTACTAGGGATAGTATCTCACAGCCATGAGTCCTCCCTCTGTCTACTAGGGATAGTATCTCACAGCCATGAGTCCTCCCTCTCTCTACTAGGGATAGTATCTCACAGCCATGAGCCCTCCCTCTGTCTACTAGGGATAGTATCTCACAGCCATGAGCCCTCCCTCTGTCTACTAGGGATAGTATCTCACAGCCATGAGCCCTCCCTCTGTCTACTAGGGATAGTATCTCACAGCCATGAGTCCTCCCTCTCTCTACTAGGGATAGTATCTCACAGCCATGAGCCCTCCCTCTGTCTACTAGGGATAGTATCTCACAGCCATGAGTCCTCCCTCTCTCTACTAGGGATAGTATCTCACAGCCATGAGCCCTCCCTCTGTCTACTAGGGATAGTATCTCACAGCCATGAGCCCTCCCTCTGTCTACTAGGGATAGTATCTCACAGCCATGAGTCCTCCCTCTCTCTACTAGGGATAGTATCTCACAGCCATGAGCCCTCCCTCTCTCTACTAGGGATAGTATCTCACAGCCATGAGCCCTCCCTCTCTCTACTAGGGATAGTATCTCACAGCCATGAGCCCTCCCTCTGTCTACTAGGGATAGTATCTCACAGCCATGAGTCCTCCCTCTCTCTACTAGGGATAGTATCTCACAGCCATGAGTCCTCCCTCTGTCTACTAGGGATAGCATCTCACAGCCATGAGCCCTCCCTCTCTCTACTAGGGATAGTATCTCACAGCCATGAGCCCTCCCTCTGTCTACTAGGGATAGTATCTCACAGCCATGAGTCCTCCCTCTCTCTACTAGGGATAGTATCTCACAGCCATGAGTCCTCCCTCTGTCTACTAGGGATAGTATCTCACAGCCATGAGCCCTCCCTCTCTCTACTAGGGATAGTATCTCACAGCCATGAGTCCTCCCTCTGTCTACTAGGGATAGTATCTCACAGCCATGAGTCCTCCCTCTGTCTACTAGGGATAGTATCTCACAGCCATGAGCCCTCCCTCTGTCTACTAGGGATAGTATCTCACAGCCATGAGCCCTCCCTCTGTCTACTAGGGATAGTATCTCACAGCCATGAGTCCTCCCTCTGTCTACTAGGGATAGTATCTCACAGCCATGAGCCCTCCCTCTCTCTACTAGGGATAGTATCTCACAGCCATGAGTCCTCCCTCTGTCTACTAGGGATAGTATCTCACAGCCATGAGCCCTCCCTCTGTCTACTAGGGATAGTATCTCACAGCCATGAGTCCTCCCTCTCTCTACTAGGGATAGTATCTCACAGCCATGAGGCCTCCCTCTCTCTACTAGGGATAGTATCTCACAGCCATGAGCCCTCCCTCTCTCTACTAGGGATAGTATCTCACAGCCATGAGTCCTCCCTCTGTCTACTAGGGATAGTATCTCACAGCCATGAGTCCTCCCTCTCTCTACTAGGGATAGTATCTCACAGCCATGAGTCCTCCCTCTCTCTACTAGGGATAGTATCTCACAGCCATGAGCCCTCCCTCTCTCTACTAGGGATAGTATCTCACAGCCATGAGTCCTCCCTCTCTCTACTAGGGATAGTATCTCACAGCCATGAGTCCTCCCTCTGTCTACTAGGGATAGTATCTCACAGGCATGAGCCCTCCCTCTCTCTACTAGGGATAGTATCTCATAGCCATGAGTCCTCCCTCTGTCTACTAGGGATAGTATCTCACAGCCATGAGCCCTCCCTCTGTCTACTAGGGATAGTATCTCACAGCCATGAGTCCTCCCACTGTCTACTAGGGATAGTATCTCACAGCCATGAGCCCTCCCTCTCTCTACTAGGGATAGTATCTCACAGCCATGAGTCCTCCCTCTCTCTACTAGGGATAGTATCTCACAGCCATGAGCCCTCCCTCTGTCTACTAGGGATAGTATCTCACAGCCATGAGCCCTCCCTCTCTCTACTAGGGATAGTATCTCACAGCCATGAGTCCTCCCTCTCTCTACTAGGGATAGTATCTCACAGCCATGAGTCCTCCCTCTCTCTACTAGGGATAGTATCTCACAGCCATGAGTCCTCCCTCTGTCTACTAGGGATAGTATCTCACAGCCATGAGCCCTCCCTCTGTCTACTAGGGATAGTATCTCACAGCCATGAGCCCTCCCTCTGTCTACTAGGGATAGTATCTCACAGCCATGAGCCCTCCCTCTCTCTACTAGGGATAGTATCTCACAGCCATGAGTCCTCCCTCTCTCTACTAGGGATAGTATCTCACAGCCATGAGTCCTCCCTCTCTCTACTAGGGATAGTATCTCACAGCCATGAGTCCTCCCTCTGTCTACTAGGGATAGTATCTCACAGCCATGAGCCCTCCCTCTGTCTACTAGGGATAGTATCTCACAGCCATGAGTCCTCCCTCTCTCTACTAGGGATAGTATCTCACAGCCAGGAGTCCTCCCTCTGTCTACTAGGGATAGTATCTCACAGCCATGAGCCCTCCCTCTGTCTACTAGGGATAGTATCTCACAGCCATGAGCCCTCCCTCTCTCTACTAGGGATAGTATCTCACAGCCATGAGTCCTCCCTCTCTCTACTAGGGATAGTATCTCACAGCCATGAGTCCTCCCTCTGTCTACTAGGGATAGTATCTCACAGCCATGAGCCCTCCCTCTGTCTACTAGGGATAGTATCTCACAGCCATGAGCCCTCCCTCTGTCTACTAGGGATAGTATCTCACAGCCATGAGTCCTCCCTCTGTCTACTAGGGATAGTATCTCACAGCCATGAGCCCTCCCTCTGTCTACTAGGGATAGTATCTCACAGCCATGAGTCCTCCCTCTGTCTACTAGGGATAGTATCTCACAGCCATGAGCCCTCCCTCTGTCTACTAGGGATAGTATCTCACAGCCATGAGTCCTCCCTCTGTCTACTAGGGATAGTATCTCACAGCCATGAGTCCTCCCTCTCTCTACTAGGGATAGTATCTCACAGCCATGAGCCCTCCCTCTGTCTACTAGGGATAGTATCTCACAGCCATGAGCCCTCCCTCTGTCTACTAGGGATAGTATCTCACAGCCATGAGCCCTCCCTCTCTCTACTAGGGATAGTATCTCACAGCCATGAGTCCTCCCTCTGTCTACTAGGGATAGTATCTCACAGCCATGAGCCCTCCCTCTGTCTACTAGGGATAGTATCTCACAGCCATGAGTCCTCCCTCTGTCTACTAGGGATAGTATCTCACAGCCATGAGCCCTCCCTCTGTCTACTAGGGATAGTATCTCACAGCCATGAGTCCTCCCTCTGTCTACTAGGGATAGTATCTCACAGCCATGAGTCCTCCCTCTGTCTACTAGGGATAGTATCTCACAGCCATGAGCCCTCCCTCTGTCTACTAGGGATAGTATCTCACAGCCATGAGTCCTCCCTCTGTCTACTAGGGATAGTATCTCACAGCCATGAGTCCTCCCTCTGTCTACTAGGGATAGTATCTCACAGCCATGAGCCCTCTCTCTCTCTACTAGGGATAGTATCTCATAGCCATGAGCCCTCCCTCTGTCTACTAGGGATAGTATCTCACAGCCATGAGCCCTCCCTCTCTCTACTAGGGATAGTATCTCACAGCCATGAGCCCTCCCTCTCTCTACTAGGGATAGTATCTCACAGCCATGAGCCCTCCCTCTCTCTACTAGGGATAGTATCTCACAGCCATGAGCCCTCCCTCTCTCTACTAGGGATAGTATCTCACAGCCATCTCTATTTCTGTCCATTGTGCCTATCTGTTACCTAAGACCTGCACCTTGCACATGGGCACTGAGGCTTACACTACCATAGCTCTCATTGATGAATGGCGAAAAGCCTCAGATCTCAATTGTATTAGAGCCTTGGAGCTGCCAGCTTGGCATGCAAGTCTACAAATGCTTCAGTCGTCACTGACATGTCATGTTATCGATGGTATGCTTCACAAATAATCTGTCAATGAAGCCTTTTACACTCCTTGGCCATTGTTAGGAATTTTGTTGATAATAAATAAAACAATTTCTAGATTTAGATAAAGCTACAACTAATTGAACTCTGCACGCCTGGTGAAAAGAGATTTGTGCTGTGGGTTATAAAGTAAACAGAAAGGGTCGTTAAACTATGGTTGAACTGACCCAACTTAGCCCTGAGATGTTTAGATAAGGCTGTGGGTAACTTTTTAGGTCTTCCATTATCTTGAGTTGTCTGCTAAAGTGGTAATAAATTATAATGAGCCTTCAGGAGGATAGATTATATTGTGTGTCATGTGTGTGCGCTGGGAAGTTGGAATGAACTTTTGAACCTATTTTATATTGGCCAGGACGAGGAGATTTATTCTGTAACCTATGACGTCATATCTTGTATATAAACTGTTGGTTATGGTCAAATGGTAGTGTGCTCCGAGAATAAATACTATTATCTAATTTTAATAAGACTGTATCCTGTCTATTTTATGTTAATAAGTATCTTACAAATTCTTATAAATAGACAGATTGACTTTAATTAATGAGTACATTAGAGGAATTATTTAATTCCCTCAACAGCCATTCATTCAGCAGGCCTAAGCAACCTGCAAATAAGCCATGTTAGACCATGTATGTGTTTTGTTAGCAATGCCTACCATGTTGAATTATGTCTGATCTGAAAGGGATGTATTAGCATTAGTTGATGGTGAATGAATGCAACTCTATTGTTCAATATCTATGATTTATTATCATTACCATGATGGCTTGGGTTATAGAAATGTAACAAATGGAGAATAGACCAACCAATGTCACAATGAAAACACTAATTAAAATGGTTTAGGGGCCTCCCGAGTGGTGCGGTGGTCTAAGGCACTGCATCGCAGTTGCTAGCTGTGCCACTAGAGATCCTGGTTCGAGTCCAGGCTCTGTTGCATCCGGCCGCGACCGGGAAACCCATGGGGCAGTGCACAATTGGCCCAGCGTCGTCCGGGTAAGGGGAGGGTTTGGCCAGCAGGGATGTCCTTGTCCCATCACGCTCTAGTGACTCCTGTGGCGGGCCGGGCGCAGTGCATGCTGACACAGTCGCCAGGTGTACGGTGTTTCCTCCGACACATTGGTGTGGCTGGCTTCCGGGTTAAGCGGGCATTGTGTCAAGAAGCAGTGCGGCTCTCGCGAGTCCGTACGGGAGTTGCAGCGATGAGACAAGACTGTAACTACCAATTGAATACCATACATTTCGGGAGAATAAATAAATACAAATGGTTTGATAATGTCCTCTTGATATGATGGGTAGGATCATCGGTGAATGGGTAACTGATTCACACATTCTGAAATGAGCTGGCATTATTTCAGCCAACACATTAGACTAGAACAAAACACACTAGAGCTCACAGAATGCATTATTTCAGCCAACACATTAGAATAGAACACACTAGAGCTCACAGAATGCATTATTTCAGCCAATCCATTAGAATAGAACACACTAGAGCTCACAGAATGCATTATTTCAGCCAACCCATTAGAATAGAACACACTAGAGCTCACAGAATGCATTATTTCAGCCAACCCATTAGAATAGAACAGAACACACTAGAGCACACAGAATGCATTATTTCAGCCAACCCATTAGAATAGAACAGAATACACTAGAGCACACAGAATGCATTATTTCAGCCAACACATTAGAATAGAACACACTAGAGCTCACAGAATGCATTATTTCAGCCAATCCATTAGAATAGAACAGAACACACTAGAGCTCACAGAATGCATTATTTCAGCCAACACATTAGAATAGAACAGAACACACTAGAGCACACAGAATGCATTATTTCAGCCAACACATTAGACTAGAACACACTAGAGCTCACAGAATGCATTATTTCAGCCAACACATTAGACTAGAACACACTAGAGCTCACAGAATGCATTATTTCAGCCAACACATTAGACTAGAACACACTAGAGCACACAGAATGCATTATTTCAGCCAACACATTAGACTAGAACACACTAGAGCACACAGAATGCATTATTTCAGCCAACCCATTAGAATAGAACAGAACACACTAGAGCTCACAGAATGCATTATTTCAGCCAATCCATTAGAATAGAACAGAACACACTAGAGCTCACAGAATGCATTATTTCAGCCAACACATTAGACTAGAACAGAACACACTAGAGCACACAGAATGCATTATTTCAGCCAACACATTAGAACAGAACACACTAGAGCTCACAGAATGCATTATTTCAGCCAACACATTAGACTAGAACAGAACACACTAGAGCACACAGAATGCATTATTTCAGCCAACACATTAGACTAGAACACACTAGAGCACACAGAATGCATTATTTCAGCCAATCCATTAGAATAGAACAGAACACACTAGAGCTCACAGAATGCATTATTTCAGCCAACACATTAGACTAGAACACACTAGAGCTCACAGAATGCATTATTTCAGCCAATCCATTAGAATAGAACAGAACACACTAGAGCTCACAGAATGCATTATTTCAGCCAACACATTAGACTAGAACAGAACACACTAGAGCACACAGAATGCATTATTTCAGCCAACACATTAGACTAGAACACATTAGAGCTCACAGAATGCATTATTTCAGCCAACACATTAGAATAGAACAGAACACACTAGAGCTCACAGAATGCATTATTTCAGCCAACACATTAGACTAGAACAGAACACACTAGAGCTCACAGAATGCATTATTTCAGCCAATCCATTAGACTAGAACAGAACACACTAGAGCTCACAGAATGCATTATTTCAGCCAACACATTAGACTAGAACACATTAGAGCTCACAGAATGCATTATTTCAGCCAACACATTAGACTAGAACAGAACACACTAGAGCTCACAGAATTCTAGAACATTTAGTATTGAGACACAACAATGGGCATAACCTTGAGACAAGACTATTGAGTACACACACAACCATCACCAGACACACAACACACACACAAGAAACCCTGCCGAGACGGACAGCTGTGAAGTGAACATCTATCCTCCCCTTACAAATAAGCCCCCCACCCCATATGCTAGCCTAAGCAACAAACACACAGATGTGCCAGATAGTTTATTACCAAGCACTAGCACCCAATATACCGCCTTGATAGCCACAAAAGCGTATAACCAAGCACTAGCACCCAACATACCGCCTTGATAGCCACAAAAGCGTATTACCAAGCACTAGCACCCAACATACCGCCTTGATAGCCACAAAAGCGTATTACCAAGCACTAGCACCCAACATACCGCCTTGATAGCCACAAAAGCGTATTACCAAGCACTAGCACCCAACATACTGCCTTTCAGAAGGACATAAGAGGGTAGGAGAAGAGAGGGAGGATGTAGAGGATAAAAAGGAGGATAGGAGGAGGGGATGGGGTGGGGGTACAAATAATTACCTTGAATCATGGTTGCAGATGTTCATTCCTCTGTCCCCCGCCACGGATGGAGGGAGACCGGCGACAGATGGATAGCGAGACAGACAAACGGATGTCGAAATCCGAGATATTCCAAGTGGCTAAAGGATGCCGGGATTGGGCATTGCTAATTCCCGAACGGCTCCCCAGTGAAGCAGACTGTCGTTTCTCCCTACGGGGGGTGGGGGAGGTATCCAAGCAGGCTGACAGGCAGGGGGAAGTGGAAGAGACAGAGACCCAGGGAAGGTGCAGCGAATCGGGTGAAGGGCCCTGCGCGTTAGGCTCCGGTCGCCCCAACAGCACAGACACACGGCATCAGAAGTGGATGCTGAGGAGGAAAGGCAAAGGAGAAAAAAAACGAGAGAGAGGCAGACTTGCTTTGGCAATGTAAACATATGTTTTCCATGCCAATACCGCCCGTTGAATAGAGAGAGAGAGAGAGAGAGAGAGAGAGAGAGAGAGAGAGAGAGAGAGAGAGAGAGAGAGAGAGAGCGAGCGAGAGAGCGCAAGGGAAGGAGGGAGTCGGAAGCTTGCTGATGTCACACCTGAGCAGAGCCAATCCCGGCACTCCGGTAATCATCTGCTTTGTCCTATGGCTTCTGTACCCTGATGCCTTAGCCTTACCAAATAAAGTACAGTAGGAAGGTAGGCTAAAACTGCTTCTCCAATAGAAATCCCCGATCACACTTCTAGGCGATGTCATGGCGACTTTGGCTTGCTAAACTCATGCTTATAAACACGTCATCGGGTCTAACAATCGTCTGGCGCCGAACTGCGCATGTGCAAAAAAGGCACTCATTCGATATTAAGTTGAAAACGTGTCAGTTTGTCACTTTCACGAGGTTGGAGTAATAACGTGTTCCACAACATTAGACATTGGTTCGAATCTACGTTGTGCCTCTAGATTTCAAGAAAATGAACAACTAAGGAATAATTTTTCACTTCTCCCATTGACTTGTCAAAACCTGGCCTGGTCCGTTTCACAAGGGTTCCCGGAAGTTTCGTGAAGTTGCGCATCTGGGTTTAGAAACTCTGTGCCCTCAGATTGGTCCGTTAGCAGACATACTGTACTATACACACAATTATCAACTGGGTGGTTCGAGCCCTGAATGCTGATTGGCTGACAGCCGTGGTATATCAGACCACGGGTATAACAAAACATTTATTTTTACGTCTCTAATTACGTTTATAATAGCAATTAGGCACCTCAGGGGTTTGTGATATACTGCCAATATACCGTGGTTTAATGGCCATATACTACACCTCATTGGACCTTATTGCTTAATTATAAACTGGGTGGTTCGAGCCCTGAATGCTGATTGGCTATAAGCCATGGTATATCAGACCGTATACCACGGGTATGACAAAACATGTATTTTTTTGCTCTAATTACGTTGGTAACCAGTTTATAATCCAGGCTGTATCACAACCGGACGGGAGCCCCATAGGGCTTGGCACAATTGGACCATCATCGTCCGGGTTTGGCCGGTGTAAGCTGCTGTTGTAAATAAGAATTTGTTATTTTATTTAACCAGGCAAGTCAGTTAAGAACAAATTCTTATTTACAATGACGGCCTACCGGGGAACAGTGGGTTAACTGCCTTGTTCAGGGGCAGAATGACACATTTTTACCTTGTCAGCTCGGGAATTCGATCTAGCAACCTTTCGGCTACTGGCCTAACGCTCTAACCACTGCCGCCCCAGGTAACTGACTTGCCTAGTTAAATAAAGGTTAAATTATTTTATATATATATATATATATATATTTTTTTTTAAATAATCGCAATAAAGCACCTCAGGGTTTGTGGTATATGGCCAATATACGGCTACGGGCTGTATCCAGGCACTCTGTGTTGTGTCGTACATAAGAACAGCCCTTAGTCGTGGTATATTGGCCTTATACTAGACCCCCTCAGGCCTTATTGATTAATTGCACACTCATTGCATGGTTTTTCCTTTTGTGCCAGCTACAGCAACATAGCACAGGGATGCTTATAAATATGTCTACTGTTATGTGGACAATTCTACATGCATTTAACACCCCACCCAAACCGTGCGCATTGCGTTGCAAAATAAATGTACACATACATGTTATTCAATCATTGCACCCACACCGCTCGCGCGCGCCAACGAGTGTCTGCGTCGCCAAACTCTAAAATAGAAGTTGCTTCTATTTGTGACGTCGAACGCGATGCAAGTCCTGCCTCTCCCGTCTCCTCATTGGCTTTTCGAAGCATATACCCACGTGCCATCTCTTCATTGGTTATACCCAAGTGGGGGATTGTCACGACTTCCACCAAAGTCGGTCCCTCTCCTTGTTCGGGCGGCGTTCTAGCCATTGCCGATCCACCTTTCATTTTCCATTTGTTTTGTCTTGTCTTCCCACACACCTGGTTCCAATTCCATAATTACATGTTGTGTATTTAACCCTCTGTTTCGCCCATGTCCTTGTCCGGTATTGTTTATTGTAAGTGTTTGTGCACGTGATGTCTGGCGTGCGAAGGGTTTTTGTCCCATTGTCCCCGTTGTAACACAGTCTTTGCTCTCCTGCACCTGACATCTCTGCCGCCAGTACGCACTCATTACAGTGATTGAAAGACGAACTGAGGTAGGTTGGTCGGTTGTGGTAATACATCTAACTTATTATGAAAGTTAGATGCCAATCACCATATAAAGTCCAAAGAAGAAAAAGCCTGGAAGGAGGAGAGATGACTAAAAACGACTCGGTTGACCGTTTTATGTGTGGATTAATTGGCGGAGTAGAGGGCCTTGTGCATTTCAGGTAAAATAACAACTCAACGTTTATATCCCAGAACAAATTAGCTAGCAACAGCAAGCTAGCTAAATAGAACAAATTAGCTAGCAACTGCAAGCTAGCTAGCTAAATTGCCATAAATGTTTAATGCTTTTCGACCTGTCCCCAAATTAATATAATTGGTTCAGAGGTTGTTTTGATATTTCAACCTGCGTGTCATGATCGCGTTTGATGTGGGAGGACAAAATCTATTTGTGCACGATGACGCGCGCTTCCGGTTTGGTTATGGTGTAACATGCTGAACAGGTCGTGTCGCGTGCGCGAGCGTTGCAAAATAAATGTACACATACATGTCATTCAATCATTGCACACACACTGCTCGCGCGCGCCAATGAGAGTCTGCGTTGCTAGGCGCTAAAATAGAAGCTGCTTCTATTTGTGGCGCAGAATGGGCTTTTAGAATGCTTCTAAAAGCATGGGCTTTTAGAAGCATATGCCCACGTGTTATCTCCTCATTGGTTATACCCATGTGGGTGATTGAAAGATGAACGGTGGTAGGTTGTGGTAATACACCTTATTATGAAAGTTAGATGCCAATCGCCATATAATGTCCAAAGAAGAAAAAGCCTGGAAGGAGGGGAGATGACCAGAAACAATTCGGTTTACCGTTTTATGTGTGGATTAATTGTCAGAGTAGAGGACCTTGTACATTTCAAGTAAAATAACAACTCAATGTGTATATCCCAGGACAAATTAGGTAGCAACAGCAAGCTAGCTAAATATGACAAATTAGCTAGCAACAGCAAGCTAGATAAATAGGACAAATTAGGTGCTATAGAAGAAGGATTAAAATGTGTGTGAAGGGAGGGATAAGGGTTCTTATGTGGTATCTGGGTAATTGTCGTAGGACATTTTAGTTCAGAGGCCGTCTATAAAGAAAATAACCATTAAAATACTCACATGGAAAAACATAGAAGCTGCTTTTCAGTGGATACAGTAGGCAGAATCAGACAGAAACTAGGATCAAGTCCCCTGTATCCATGTGATATTAACTATTCAATGTGAGTAAAAGGGTAAACTGATCCTAAATCAGCACTCCTATTCTGAGATGCTTGATACATACGGCCCCTGATGTCTAGTAGGTCTCCCATCTGAGCACTAACCAAGAGCCCCACCCCACTAACCAAGAGCCCCGCCCTACTAACCAAGAGCCCCGCCCTACTAACCAAGAGCCCCGCCCTACTAACCAAGACCTGCCCTACTAACCAAGAGCCCCGCCCTACTAACCAAGAGCCCCGCCCTACTAACCAAGAACTCCGCCCCACTAACCATGAGCCCCGCCCTACTAACCAAGAGCCCCGCCCTACTAACCAAGAGCCCCGCCCTACTAACCAAGAGCCCCGCCCTACTAACCAAGAGCCCCGCCCTACTAACCAAGAGCCCCACTCTACTAACCAAGAGCCCCGCCCTACTAACCAAGAGCCCCGCCCTACTAACCAAGAGCCCCGCCCTACTAACCAAGAGCCCCGCCCTACTAACCAAGACCTGCCCTACTAACCAAGAGCTGCCCTACTAACCAAGAGCCCCGCCCTACTAACCAAGAACTCCGCCCTACTAACCAAGAACTCCGCCCTACTAACCAAGAGCCCCGCCCCACTAACCATGAGCCCCGCCCTACTAACCAAGACCTGCACTACTAACCAAGAGCCCCGCCCTACTAACCAAGAGCCCCGCCCCACCAACCAAGAGCCCCGCCCTACTAACCAAGAGCCCCGCCCTACTAACCAAGAGCCCCGCCCTACTAACCAAGACCACCCTACTAACCAAGAGCCCCGCCCTACTAACCAAGAGCTCCGCCCTACTAACCAAGCCCCGCCCCACTAACCAAGAGCCCCGCCCTACTAACCAAGACCCTCCCTATTAACCAAGACCCACCCTACTAACCAAGACCACCCTACTAACCAAGACCCTCCCTATTAACCAAGACCACCCTACTAACCAAGACCCACCCTACTAACCAAGACCCACCCTACTAACCAAGACCCTCCCTACTAACCAAGACCACCCTACTAACCAAGACCCACCCTACTAACCAAGACCCTCCCTACTAACCAAGACCCTCCCTACTAACCAAGACCCTCCCTACTAACCAAGACCCTCCCTACTAACCAAGACCCTCCCTATTAACCAAGACCCTCCCTATTAACCAAGACCCTCCCTACTAACCAAGACCACCCTACTAACCAAGACCCTCCCTATTAACCAAGACCTGCCCTATTAACCAAGACCACCCTACTAACCAAGACCCTCCCTATTAACCAAGACCTGCCCTATTAACCAAGACCCTCCCTACTAACCAAGACCCGCCCTACTAACCAAGACCCTCCCTACTAACCAAGACCCTCCCTATTAACCAAGACCCTCCCTACTAACCAAGACCCGCCCTACTAACCAAGACCCTCCCTACTAACCAAGACCCTCCCTATTAACCAAGACCCTCCCTACTAACCAAGACCCGCCCTACTAACCAAGACCCTCCCTACTAACCAAGACCCTCCCTACTAACCAAGACCCTCCCTATTAACCAAGACCACCCTACTAACCAATACCTGCCCTATTAACCAAGACCACCCTACTAACCAAGACCCTCCCTATTAACCAAGACCCTCCCTACTAACCAAGACCCGCCCTACTAACCAAGACCTGCCCTACTAACCAAGACCTGCCCTACTAACCAAGACCCTCCCTATTAACCAAGACCTGCCCTACTAACCAAGACCTGCCCTACTAACCAAGACCCTCCCTACTAACCAAGACCCTCCCTACTAACCAAGACCCTCCCTATTAACCAAGACCTGCCCTACTAACCAAGACCTGCCCTACTAACCAAGACCCTCCCTATTAACCAAGACCCTCCCTACTAACCAAGACCACCCTACTAACCAAGACCTGCCCTACTAACCAAGACCCTCCCTACTAACCAAGACCCTCCCTACTAACCAAGACCCTCCCTATTAACCAAGACCCTCCCTATTAACCAAGACCTGCCCTACTAACCAAGACCTGCCCTACTAACCAAGACCCTCCCTATTAACCAAGACCCTCCCTACTAACCAAGACCACCCTACTAACCAAGACCTGCCCTACTAACCAAGACCCTCCCTACTAACCAAGACCCTCCCTATTAACCAAGACCCTCCCTACTAACCAAGACCCTCCCTATTAACCAAGACCTGCCCTACTAACCAAGACCCTCCCTACTAACCAAGACCCACCCTACTAACCAAGACCCTCCCTATTAACCAAGACCTGCCCTACTAACCAAGACCCTCCCTATTAACCAAGACCCTCCCTACTAACCAAGACCACCCTACTAACCAAGACCTGCCCTACTAACCAAGACCCTCCCTACTAACCAAGACCCTCCCTACTAACCAAGACCCTCCCTACTAACCAAGACCTGCCCTATTAACCAAGACCCACCTTACTAATCGTCAGTTGACTGGGTCCTAGCAGACAACTACTATATGACAGGTGCAGAGTGGGGAGTGGGGGGACCTTATTGTTCTGCGGTGTTGAGAAGACAGATGGGGGAGGTCATCTGGGGGGTTGGGTATCTGAAGTAGAGAGGTCATAGGTCAAGGGGTATTCAAAGACTGACAAACAGAACAGTTTTCCTTCTAACTGGTCCACCTTGCATTTTAATCTTTCTTTCTCCCTCTGCCAGTCTCTCCCTCACTGACCCTCTTTCTTTCTCCCTCTGCCAGTCTCTCCCTCACTGACCCTCTTTCTTTCTTCCTCTGCCAGTCACTCCCTCACTGACCCTCTTTCTTTCTCCCTCTGCCAGTCACTCCCTCACTGACCCTCTTTCTTTCTCCCTCTGCCAGTCACTCCCTCACTGACCCTCTTTCTTTCTCCCTCTGCCAGTCACTCCCTCACTGACCCTCTTTCTTTCTCCCTCTGCCAGTCACTCCCTCACTGACCCTCTTTCTCCCTCTGCCAGTCACTCCCTCACTGACCCTCGTTGCATGATTCCTTCTCGCATCTACGCGCTCTCCTCGCGCTCTCCTCCTCTCACCTTTTCCCTTCACTTGTGAACACAACAGCTGTCTGTGACCAGGCGAATTAACCTTTCCAAGCCAAACCCCACCATAACCAAGCCATAACCAAACCATAACCAAACCATAACCCCACCATAACCAAACCATAACCCCACCATAACCAAACCATAACCAAACCATAACCAAGCCATAACCAAGCCAAACCCCACCATAACCAAACCATAACCAAGCCATAACCAAACCATAACCAAGCCAAACCCCACCATAACCAAGCCATAACCAAACCATAACCAAACCATAACCCCACCATAACCAAACCATAACCAAACCATAACCAAGCCATAACCAAACCATAACCAAGCCATAACCAAACCATAACCAAGCCATAACCAAACCATAACCAAGCCAAACCCCACCATAACCAAGCCATAACCAAGCCAAACCCCACCATCTGTCGTTCTGCCCCTGAACAAGGCAGTTAACCCACTGTTCATAGGCCGCCATTGTAAATAAGAATTTGTTCTTAACTGACTTGCCTAGTTAAATAAAGGTAAAATTAAAATAAAAAATAATAATTACCGCTAACTACTACACACAGTCTACATAGTTTTCACCATATTAGCTAATGTCATAATCAACATAGCTACTAGTTAGCAAACCCCACTACAATCATGCAGTACAGTGTACAGCAAGGAGTTTAGCAGTTACACCGATGGGCCCTGGTGGCAATAAATGAATACCTTGACTTGGAAGAGTTCCAGTGTTGGATAGCCGTAGCCAGCTAGCTAACATAGCACCCCTCTCTGTTTGAGCTAGGTGTTTGAGGTGGCTAAACTAGCTAGCTACATTCGCATAATTACTGTGTAAGTCTATGGAAGGGGATGAGAACCATGAGCCTCCTAGATTTTGTATTGAAGTCAATGTACTCAGAGGAGGACAGAAACTAGCTGTCCTCTGGCTACACCATGGTGCTACCCCAGGTGTGCTGTTGTGACTACTGTAGACATTCATTGCAATTTATTTGGTATTTTAATCAATTATTTGGTGAAGTGAATAAATTTAGTTTTTTAATGTTTCACTATTTTAACTTTTATGAAATTCACTTCACTGAGGAAATGCACTCCCTTTCCTCCTCTGAGGAGCCTCCACTTGTATAGTTGTATGCCATAGGAGGACCTCATCCACGAACCTTCCTCCTCACCCCACCTTCCGCGCAGGAGACTATCCCACCCCTCAGCAGGACGACCCCATGAAGAACCCAAGGGAGAAACTGCTGGGATGGGACTGGACATTTCTCATTTCTCTCTCTCTCACTCAATCACCAAGATGGTATTTATTAGGCACCAAATGGAAGAAAACGGACTGAAGCAGGAAGGGACTACCTGGACCTGTCCAATATAAACAGATTGTTTTTGCTTTCCGTTAAGAAACATTTTAAAACAGTGTGCCTTAATAAATAATATAACCCAGCACCTCTCCACCACCGGCAGGTCAGGTCATAAACAATGTTGTAGGTGAGCCTCTCAGTAACATGTTAAAGGGATTATTCAATTTGCCGTAAGACATCACAGACTGGCAACGGGCCACTGGTTCTGCTCTGTTAATAACCACCTGGTTACATAAGGAAGAGCAGGCTATAATCTCAGGCTATCCTTGGGTCACCAGCCTGGGCTCATAGACTCAAATTAGTATGATATGTTACGTTTGGTATGGTTACATAAGGAAGACCAGGCTATAATCTCAGGCTATCCTTGGGTCACCAGCCTGGGCTCATAGACTCAAATTAGTATGATATGTTACGTTTGGTATGGTTACATAAGACAGAAGGTTACTTAAGGCAAAAACGAAAGTTGGATCGTTGGTCAGGGTGGATGGGTAGGTGTATAACGGGTTTTAACGTCTAGTAACCCAAAGGTTGTGCGTTCGAATCTCCTAAAGGACAACTTTAGCGTTTCAGTTAATTACCAACTACTTAATACTTTTTAACTACTTAGCATGTTAGCTAACCCATCCCCTAACCTTAACCTTAACCTTAACCCCTAGCTAATGTTAGCCACCTAGTTAATGTTAGCGTTAGCCACCTAGCTGACATTAGCCACAACAAATTGGAATTTGTAACGTATCATACGTTTAGCAAATTTGTAACATCTTGTATGAATTGCAATTCATAACATATCATACAAAATGGATGATGGACATCCACAAATGAATACATACCATACAAAACATAACATACTAATTGGAGTGTCCCGGATTTAAGTTTACTATGTTACGTCTATCCACGAGTCCAAGTTGGGGTCACAGGTCGTATCTGCTAGGATTAGCAGGCTGTAGGGGTCCTAGAGCAACAGCAACACAGTGAAAGGGATGTTGTCAAGTTTATTGTGGGCTCTGAGACTGACTTGGCGAAAAGTCCTTAAAATATTTATTGTTCATTTATTGTGTTACTATTTTATTTTTATCCATTTGTAAATGTTCTTACTTTTTAACTGCATTGTTGGGAAAGGGCTATTAAGTAAGCATTTCATGGTAAAGTCTACACTTGTTGTATTCAGCGTTTGTCTCCACCTCCCTCCAGGTGTCACCCATCGTCCTCGTTATCCCCAGTGTATTTATACCTGTGTTCTCTGTTTGTCTGTTGCTACTTTGTCTTTTCTTGTCAGCTCTTACCAGCGTGTTTTCCCATCTCCCCGCCTTCTCTACTTCTGTTTCCTAGTTTCCCCCGATTCTAACCATTCTGCCTGTCCTGACCCCGAGCCTGCCTGCCGTTCTGTACCTGCCTGACTCTGACCCCTTTATGAACCTCTGCCTGTCCTGACCCCGAAGCCTGCCTGCTCGTCTGTACCTTTTTGACTGCCCTGGATTACGGACCTCTGCCTGCCTTTGACCTGTCTTTTGCCTACCCCCTGTTTGGGTCAATAAACATCTGTAACTGTAGCTGTCTGCATCTGAGTCTTATCCTGAGTTCTGAAATGGAGAGACTTGCACTTTCTCTTGAGCAATTTTTTATAGCCTACCTTTTAGGAGTGGGAACATTTCCAGCAGGGCCAGACAGCCAGGGAAGACCAGTCTGTGACAGAGGTGAGGTGAATTTTTGTAGATACAACACTTTATTCCCTCTGTGCAGCAAACACTGGACAAGACAGATGCTATTTTAAGGCAGTCTGATAAACCTCCAAAGTTGATTTCCAAACTGCATCAAGGGTTGATAGAGGCTTTTCCCGATGACACAAAACATGTAAAACAAAAATGTGAGGAAGACCTGGGAGACGCTATTAATGATGATGAATGGATACAGATATGTTAGAATGCCCAGTCATGTTCATATAATCTTAGACATAAATTACTACAGTTTAAGACCATCCATAGAAAGTACTATATGCCAGTGAAACTGAATATCATTCACTCAGAAATTGTATTATTCTGCAGGAGGTGTAAAGCACCAAAGGGGACATATTTGCATATGTTGTGGTCTTGTTGTGACTCCAGATACTCAACTAGTCTAAAGAAGGCCAGTTTTATTGCTTCTTTAATCAGAACAATAGTTTTCAGCTGTGCTAACATGATTGCAAAAGGGTTTTATAATGATCAATTAGCCATTTCAAATAATAAACTAGGATTAGCTAACACAACGTGCCATTGAAACACAGGAGTGATGGTTGCTGATAATGGGCCTCTGTACACCTACGTAGATATTCCATAAAAAATCTGCCGTTTCCAGCTACAATAGTCATTTACAACATTACCAATATCTACACTGTATTTCTGATCAATTAGATGTTATTTTAACTGACAAAAAAATAGCTTTTCTTTCAAAAACAAGGACATTTCTAAGTGACCCCAAACTTTTGAACGGTAGTGTATGTACAGTATCAATAGATTTGTTTTAAGATTAAGGGTATACTGTGCAACTTTCATAAGGTTTGGACGCCTTATATGGAATACTGTACGATAAAAGGAGTCTGTATTAAAAACAAGCCCACGTCAGGGGAGATACCTATTTAGGCAATCCCTAGCTGCTGGGCTTGCTAAGGCCTTGCCCTGGGGGTCTGCTGTACTGTTGTTACTCTGGACTTAACCTAACATACCTGAAGCCAATAATGAATGTTTCTCTAAGCTGAGTGAGGTGTGTTGGGTTAGAGCGATACAGGGCTGTGGACCCCTAGAGACAGGATGGGGCAACTCCTCTATATTGTGTGCAAGTAAAAAGAGCCCTACAGTACCATTAGGTCTATGATATGAGTTATATGTAGGGTTTACTGTGTCTGTGTGTTAATGTGTAGGTGTGTTTTCATTCAACTTTTGTTTTCCCCCAAAAAATACATTAAAAAAAGATGGGAAGGAAGCTGTATTGGGGAGAGAGTTGAGTTATTGACTAGACTGGTGGGGGTTGGGAGACAACTTTTACAATCAAAAGTTAAGTCTGTACTTTATTTGTAAGAGTTGTTCATTTGTTAGGCTATTGGTTAAAGGTGCAACACAATATTGATTATTGAATTATCATGGATCTAGTTCAGTCTTATCAATCACTTAATCATATTTAATAATCTCTTACCTAGCTTTATGACTGTGGGCATTTTTGCTTACTTTTTGTTGTTCTAAATAGAGACAGCTTGAAGGGTCATAGGTCATATTAGATTGTGTAGAAATGCAGGAAATGTGCTTTAGATGCCCCCAAAAATGGGAGGAGCCTCATACACCCTGCCAAGTTATGTTCCCCTCTGCAAATAGCACTGCTGGGTGATTTAAAAAGTCATAGTCAATCGATCAATAATCTAATAATACTCTTAGAAAAATTTTGTGATAAAAAAAAAAAAAGAAAAGTAGAATCTATGAGAATAGAAAGGTTCAGAACTTTTCTGAAACATCATAGCATCGTTTTTTTTTATCTACAAAAAATATATGGCAAACAGAAATCAAAACTGGTTTGTGTTCAGAAAAAGATGGGAGGGGTTGAGTGGAGCTGAAGGATGGGACTAAAAACAAACAAAAGATAACTATTGTAAAATATACTTTGTCCGTAAAATGTATATAGTATGTATAAGCTGGAAGTAGAAGCCTAAGTGTTGTTGTCATTAGTTTACTCCAATTAGGGGAGGGATTGTAGAGTTAGGTTAAAATAATAAAGGAACATGTATTGGAGAAAGAATATTAAAAAAATATATAATATTATGCCCCCCCACTTTTAAAACCAAAGTTGCGCCCCTGAGTAAATATATGAGGAATGTAATTTATTGCCAAATTGAGGTAGGCCTATAGGTCTACTCTGTTGTAGTAAGCCAGAGATGGTGGGTGCAGTTTGATTGGGTTGTTTTAGGTAGCAGACAACGTGCCCACTTTGGCTAACATGGCCAGTTGCTTTCGTCCTATCACTTTTGAGACCATTCCTTTTCCGTCTCAGCTGTGACTTTCAACACAGTTTATTTTACATTACTTATTTGAAAACACATTCGCCTCGGTAATGAGAAATGGCAAAGTTTAGCGGCGTAAAGGACATTTTTCTTCGTTGGGTCCATTTCATGACATTTTCTTCATTGGCCACAAGGTGGCACCAAATATATGAGTATTTCCTCAAGATCAAAGTAGTTTGCGTCATCTGCGGTGAGACCTGTATCAAAGTGTTACAGCAGTATTAAAGGCTGACTGTAATTATTAAACAACTTGGTGGGCAGTAACATTACACATTAGACATTATAAAATGCGTTCCACTTTGGCCTCCTAGAAACAAAAAAGCTCAAAATATTTCCCCATGTCTACTTCATTGGACTAGAATTACATTCATTCAATGCAAATATCTGTTTTGGGTGACTAGAGGCCATATTGAAGTAATTTTTGGAACGTCCCAAAAATAATAATTACAATTTTTGTGTAATATATATTAGGGTAGGGAACAGGGGCCAGTGATCCAGACTCCCAAAGAAGCTGACAGACATGGGCTTGGTCCCACTGCATCAGAGCAGGAAAAATAAGCTTGTGATTACTGTGAAAACCCCCTAAAAATACTGAGAGATAAAGAGCGAGAGAGAGCTGCCAGTCATCTAATGAGACGGCTGTGGCAGAGTGGAGAGACAGGGCATCTCCAGTGACATTCAGAACTTCACATAGGCTTGCCAGGTATGCCAGTCTGCCCACTGACACCCAGCAACGGACACACATTAATATGTGCACAAACACACACACATATACATTTGTGCACGCGTGCACACACACACACACACACACACACACACACACACACACACACACACACACACACACACACACACACACACACACACTTAAACACACAACGCACACATACGGATACAAGCACACACACGACAGAATGAATATTCACACAGTTATCTGACCCCATCTGTTTGGGTTTAGAGTGAACCAGTCACAGCAAGCCATCTAATCTGCATCCCTCATCAACTCAAGGGAGCAACGGGCAGCCAGGGCCACGTTTAGAGCCTGTGCTGGATGTGGACGTTGGCAGACCTGGTGGAGGGGGGAAGTACCAGAATGAGAAAACTCCAACTAATCTTATACATCTCATAATTAAATAAATAACAGCCATTTTGAATCAGATGAAATTCTAATACATAGAGACATAACATAAGCCATATACAGCCCCACAGTGGAGGTGTCATAATACCCATAAAACCTAGCGGTCAAACAGGGAAATGGTTCCAATCGTTTTTTCACCATTCATTTTTTCCATAGGGGATTTTAGAAACACTTAAAATAAGGGCTGTGTTTTGTGTAGGCTTACCCTGGCGTGACGTGGGGGAAAAAAGTCACCTTGTCCTAGAGAGATTTACACGGTTATCAAATTGTCACGCCAGGGTAAGCCTACACAAAACACAGCCCTTATTTTAAGTGTTTCTAAAATCCCCTATGGAAAAATGAATGGTGGAAAAACGATTTAACCATTTCCCTGTTTGACCACTCGGTTTTATAGGTATTATGACTCATACTGTGGTACTCTATTACAAGGCATTATAAAGGCTTATAACATGTTGTGAATATTTTGTATGACCAAAAACAATGAAGTAACTCCATATTCAATAATTTTCTGTGAAAATACACCAGTGAACATGTAGCAGACAATATCTCATCATAATATTTTACATACCATATTTGTTTTTGGAGCATGTCATGTCGATGGCATCAGAAGTTTATACTAAAGCTGAAACTCTGGTTGAACAATGAGAAAGTTTACTGTTACCTAGTGAAGTCGCCTCCATAGGCGACAAGCCCTCAGATACAGTGCCTTCGGAAAGTATTCAGACCTCTTGAAGTTACAGCCTTATTCTAAAATTGATTAAATGTCACGCCCTGGCCTTAGTATTCTTTGTTTTCTTTATTATTTTAGTTAGGTCAGGGTGTGACATGGGGAATGTTTGTGTTTTGTCTCGTCTTGGGTGGTTATATGGTAAAGGGGGTGTTGGGTTTAGTGTATGGGGTTGTGTATAGTGAATGTGTCTAGGTATGTCTATGGTTGCCTGAGTGGTTCTCAATCAGAGACAGCTGTCTTTCATTTGTCTCTGATTGGGAGCCATATTTAAGGCAGCCATAGGCATTATGCGTTTGTGGGTAATTGTCTATGTAGAACGTTTGTAGCTTTTGTTATCGCACTTAGGTTTGTAGCTTCACGGTCGTTTGTTGTTTTGTTTCGTTTTGTTATAAGTGTTCGTTTCGTGTTTCACTCGTCTCAAATAAAAGAGATGTATTTTTCACACGCTGCGCCTTGGTCCACTCATTATCCTCAAGACGATCGTGACATTAAATAAATAAAAATCCTCAGCAATCTACACACAATACCACATAATGACATCACAATACCCCATAATGACAAAACAAAAAACAGGTTTTTAGAAATTTTAGAAAATGTATTAAGAATTAGGAACAGAAATACCTGATTTACATAAGTATTCAGACCCTTTGCTATGAGACTCGAAAGTGAGCTCAGCTGCATCCTGTTTATATTGATCATTCTTGAGATGTTTCTACAACTTGATTGGAGTCTACCTGTGGTAAATTCAATTGATTGGACATTATTTAGAAAGGCACACATCTGTTTATATAAGGTCCCACAGTTGACAGTGCATGTCAGAGCAAAAACCAAGCCATGAGGTTGAAGGAATTGTCAGTAGAGCTCCGAGACAGGATTGTATCGAGGCACAGATCTGGGGAAGGGTACCAAAAAATGTCTGCAGCATTGAAGGTCCCCAAGAACACAGTGGCCTCCATCATTCGTAAATTGAAGAAGTTTGGAACCACCAAGACTCTTCCTAGAGCTGGCCACCCGGCCAAACTGAGCAATTGGGGGAGAAGGGTTTTGGTCAGGGAGGTGACCAAGAACCCGATATTAACTTTAACAGAGCTCTAGAGTTCCTCTGTGGAGATGGGAGAACCTTCCAGAAGGACAACCATCTCTGCAGCACTCCACCAGTCAAGCCTTTATGGTAGAGTGGCCAGACGGAAGCCACTCCTCAATAAAAGGCACATGACAGCCCGCTTAGAGTTTGTCACACCATGAGAAACAAGATTCTCTGGTCTGATGAAACCAAGACTGAAAATACTTTGGCCTGAATGCCAAGCGTGAAGTCTGGAGGAAACCTGGCACCATCCCTACAGTGAGGCATGGTGGTATCAGCATAATGCTGTGGGGATGTTTTTCAGCGGCAGGGACTGGGAGACTAGTCAGGATCGAGGGAAAGATGAACGGAGCAAAGTACAGAGAGATCCTTGATGACAACCTGCTCCAGAGTGCTCAGGACCTCAGACTGGGGGCGAAGGTTCCCCTTCCAAAACGACAACGACCATAAGCACACAGCCAAGACAATGTCGGAGTGGCTTCGGGACAAGTCTCTGAATGTCCTTGAGTGGCCCAGCCAGAGCCCGGACTTCAACCCGATCGAACATCTCAGGAGAGACCTGAAAATAGCTGTGCAGCAAAGCTCCCCATCCAACCTGACAGAGCTTGAGAGGATCTGCAGAGAAGAATGGGAGAAACTCCCCAAGTACAAGTGTGCCAAGCTTGTAGCGTCATACCCAAGAAGACTCAAGGCTGTAATCGCTCCCAAAGGTGCTTCAACAAAGTACTGAGTAAAGGGTCTGAATACTTATGTAAATGTGAAATTGAATTTTTTAAACTTTTAATAAATGAGCAAAACTGTCTAAAAACCTGTTTTGCTTTGTCATTATGGGGTATTGTGTGTATATTGATGAGAGAAAAAAACGAATGAATACATTTTAGAATAAGACTGTAGCGTAACAAAATGTGGAATAAGTCAAGGGGTCTGAATACTTTTCGAAGGCACACGCGTACACTCTCTCTATTTCTAATGTGAAACAAGGACAAGCATTCATCTGCTAGTGATAGCCAAAAACGTCATAGTGTCATAAAAAATTATACGATTTACAGGTCTGGCAAGCTGCAAAGCCAAGGCAATATTTCATAAAATATTTCAAATAAATTGAGTCGGCAGAAATCGGAATTCCAAGTAAAATTTTACCATGAATGCATGATAGGGATTATACTTTGTGCTATAAAAAACAATACTTTCACTTAAAACCTAGGCAGTATTTACTGAGTATACATTTGTCAGCAAACTCTGTGTTCTCTGAATCTGCCAATAGTTTATAAGGACAAAGAACAGGCCTTCAGCCTCGTATGTCACAAATCATCTCCATTTTCCATGTGTGTGTGTGTGTACGTGTGTGTTTGTGTGTCAAATCAAATCAAATCTTATTGGTCACATACACATGGTTAGCAGATGTTATTGCGAGTGTAGCGAAATGCTTGTGCTTCTAGTTCCCGACAGTGCAGTAATATCTAACAAGTAATCTAACAATCTACCTAATACACACAAATCTAAGTAAAGGGATGGAATAAGAATATGTACGTATAAATACCTGGATGAGCAATGACCGAGCGGCATAGGCAAGATGCAATAGATGGTATAAAATACAGTATATACATATGGGATGAGTAATGCAAGATATGCTAACATCATTATTAAAGTGGCATTAATAACGTGACTAGTGATCCATTTGTTAGAGTGGCCAATGATTTCAAGTCTGTATGTAGGCAGCAGCCTCTGTGCTAGTGATGGCTGTTTAACAGTCTGATGGCCTTGAGATAGAAGCATTTTTTCAGTCTCTCGGTTCCAGCTTTGATGCACCTGTACTGACCTCGGCTTCTGGATGGTAACGGGGTGAACAGGCAGTGGCTCGGGTGGTTGTTGTCCTTGATGACCTTTTAGTTGTATGTGTGTGTTTGTGTGTTTACTGTACGTGTGTACGTGTGTGTGTGTGTGTGTACTGTACGTGTGTGTTTGTGTGTGTGTGTGTACATAATATGCTTAAACCCAGAGGTGATGTTCATTGTCAAGTCCTCGTTGACCGAGCATGACAGTGTGTGTGTGTGTGTGTGTGTGTGTGTGTGTGTGTGTGTGTGTGTGTGTGTGTGTGTGTGTGTGTGTGTGTGTGTGTGTGTGTGTGCGCCTATTGGTCTATCTTCATAGGGATGTTCTCTTCTACATCCAGACTCTCTGTCGATTGAGGACAGGAAGCCCCTAGGAACCTCCAACTGTCAAACTGGTGCAATAACCTAAAAGAATGAACTGAAATGACACCATCCACTATTACTCTGCACACTTCCAGTGCAGGCTACTACTAGCTACATCTAGCCTGGCTTTGAGACATTGATGGATTGATAGACTGTTTATATTGCAGCTATATGTTTTTTAGTATGGGAATCAAACAGACTATTTTTCGAAGCCATTCAATCAAGTATTTTTGCCTGGTGCAACAGAACAGGCCTTGTGTACGTTTTGATAGTTTGTCGTTTTTTTCCCCCTGTATGTCATTTTCATGGATATCTTCTCTTTATTCCATGTGCACAGAGACATTCATTACAGACAGACAAGCTTTCTATGATTCCCCAGAGTTTTACCCAAAAAGCTCAGACCTTTTGTTTTCCGTCTACGCAGGCCGGCACCCGTGTCCCTCTGAGCCATGGCTCCGACGGACCTGCTCTCACTTGGGGCCAAAGCCAGGCCACTGATATGTTTCAGCTGGCATTTCCATAACAAAAGCTAAATGTGAACTTTAAGTAGGTTTAAGCCCTTAGACTGCAATATCTACTAAGCTAACATATGGAATTGTTTTAAGATGGTCATAAAATGTATAATTTTGCCATTTGATTTGGAATTTTAGGACACCTGTAGGTATGAAAAAATATACATATTTGATAAAACATTGAATTTGATATTTACTGCTGTAGCCCATAGAAACGGCAAGCTTCTACCATAAACACATAGGCTGCTATTAAATATTCAAAATTATGTCCCCTTGTGACGCACAGGTGCGTCAATCGACTCTAGGGGTTAAAGAGGACTGCCTTTAAAAAGCAACTCATCTCTTTGGAAACAGCCTGTGTGACATCGATATGAGTCAGAAACATTTATTCTAATGTCAAAATTGACTGCAAAGTCTAAATAGAATAATTTTGGTCATAAAGTCAGTCTCGTCCAAAACTGAGTTTGAAACATCTGTGCGTCACAACGGGGAAATGAAGGTTGGGTTTTGATTTGAGGATGTCCATTTGACAACTAACATGGGGTGAACAGCTGCAGTGATTGCTCTCTATCCAATAGCATAGACACTGAGACAGACCTGCCCAGCAGGTACGACTTTGTTTGCTGACATTAACATAAAACACTGGAAACAACACTGGAGCTGACATTAACATAAACCACTGGAAACACAACACTGGAGCTGACATTAACATAAAACACTGGCAACACAACACTGGAGCTGACATTAACATAAAACACTGGAAACACAACACTGGAGCTGACATGAACATAAAACACAACACTGGAGCTGACATTAACATAAACCACTGGAAACACAACACTGGAGCTGACATTAACATAAACCACTGGAAACAACACTGGAGCTGACATTAACATAAAACACTGGAAACACAACACTGGAGCTGACATTAACATAAACCACTGGAAACAACACTGGAGCTGACATGAACATAAAACACTGGAAACACAACACTGGAGCTGACATGAACATAAAACACTGGAAACACAACACTGGAGCTGACATGAACATAAAACACTGGAAACACAACACTGGAGCTGACATGAACATAAAACACTGGAAACACAACACTGGAGCTGACATGAACATAAAACACTGGAAACAACACTGGAGCTGACATTAACATAAAACACTGGAAACACAACACTGGAGCTGACATTAACATAAACCACTGGAAACACAACACTGGAGCTGACATTAACATAAAACACTGGAAACAACACTGGAGCTGACATGAACATAAAACACAACACTGGAGCTGACATGAACATAAAACACTGGAAACACAACACTGGAGCTGACATGAACATAAAACACTGGAAACAACACTGGAGCTGACATTAACATAAAACACTGGAAACACAACACTGGAGCTGACATTAACATAAAACACTGGAAACAACACTGGAGCTGACATTAACATAAACCACTGGAAACACAACACTGGAGCTGACATTAACATAAACCACTGGAAACACAACACTGGAGCTGACATTAACATAAACCACTGGAAACACAACACTGGAGCTGACATTAACATAAAACACTGGCAACACAACACTGGAGCTGACATTAACATAAACCACTGGAAACACAACACTGGAGCTGACATTAACATAAACCACTGGAAACACAACACTGGAGCTGACATGAACATAAAACACTGGAAACAACACTGGAGCTGACATTAACATAAAACACTGGAAACACACTGGTGTGGTGTAAGTCTTAGGTGGAATTGCAGTATGATAGCACTGATGATGTGAGGAGGGAGAAATCTTATTCTTTGTACCTGGATCTGAGTGTAAAAAGGGGTAAAGTACACACATCTGCCTGATAAGAAAGGGATGTTCCTCTGAGTCAAAACCTTGACTTGAATTCTGACTCATTTCCTGAACCAGTCATTCCAATGAAGTCCCACTGCCTGACCACAGCAGACTTGAGCCTCTCCTGTCAAGCTAACTCTAAACTAACATCTCAACTAGCAAGGCGAGCTCCATGAAGACATTTATTTTCATATGTGGAACCAGAGAATGCAGTTTGTTTTGCTGGAAGTGGTTCTCTTCCCCCAATCCCCACCCCCTTGGCCCGACCCCTGAGGCCCCAAGCCTGGGTAGCGAGGACTGGCAGCTGGGATCCTGGCTCCACAGGCCCCTCCACCACCACATGCTTCAACCCCTGGTGATGGGCTGGCTGCTGGGTTTGGGAAGTTGAGTAGCCCATCCCCAGCCCATTGACGTCAGTCACCCACACACCACAAGACCTCTGTCGGGAGTTTCAAAACAAAGTTCGTTGCCAAGGCAACATGGAAAAAGCTGGCCTGTGTGACCGTGTGTACGGTAAACAGTGGAGTTTCTCTGAATCGGCAGGAAAAAGGAAAAGGGTTTGAATTTCCTCCAGCGTCTCAAGATACAGCTAATACATCCTGCTGAGATGGGGACAACACAGACTAGACTGAACAGACATGTCAGATTTAAAGGCCTACTACAGTCATTTTAATAGTGTGTATTGGTATTTATTACATTTTTTAATTTAACCTTTATTTAACTAGGCAAGTCAGTTAACAACACATTTTTATTTCCAATGACGGCCTACCAAAAGGCAAAAGGCCCCTGTGGGGACGGGATTACATTTTGTATTTTATTTAATAGAAATATAGGACAAAACACACACATCACGACAAGAGAGACAACACAACACTACATAAAGAGAGACCTAGATGACAACATAGCATGGCGGCAACACATGACAACACAGCATGGCGGCAACACATGACAACACAGCATGGTAGAAACACAACATGACAACAACATGGTAGCAACACAACATGACAACACAGCATGGTAGCAACACAACATGACAACACAGCATGGTAGCAACACAACATGACAACAGCATGGTGGCAACACAACATGACAACACAGCATGGTAGCAACACAACATGACAACAACACAACATGACAACAACATGGTAGCAACACAACATGACAACACAGCATGGTAGCAACACAACATGACAACACAGCATGGTAGCAACACAACATGACAACAACATGGTAGCAACACAACATGACAACACAGCATGGTAGCAACACAACATGACAAAACAGCATTATAGCAACACAACATGACAACAACATGGTAGCAACACAACATGACAACACAGCATGGTAGCAACACAACATGACAACACAGCATGGTAGCAACACAACATGACAACAGCATGGTGGCAACACAAAATGACAACACAGCATGGTAGCAACACAACATGACAACAACACAACATGACAACAACATGGTAGCAACACAACATGACAACACAGCATGGTAGCAACACAACATGACAACACAGCATGGTAGCAACACAACATGACAACAACATGGTAGCAACACAACATGACAACACAGCATGGTAGCAACACAACATGACAAAACAGCATTACAGCAACACAACATGACAACAGCATGGTAGCAACACAACATGACAACACAGCATGGTAGCAACACAACATGACAACAGCATGGTGGCAACACAACATGACAACACAGCATGGTAGAAACACAACATGACAACAACATGGTAGCAACACAACATGACAACACAGCATGGTAGCAACACAACATGACAACAACATGGTAGCAACACAACATGACAACACAACATGGTAGCAACACAACATGACAACACAGCATGGTAGCAACACAACATGACAACACAGCATGGTAGCAACACAACATGACAACAGCATGGTAGCAACACAACATGACAACAGCATGGTGGCAACACAACATGACAACACAGCATGGTAGCAACACAACATGACAACAACACAACATGACAACAACATGGTAGCAACACAACATGACAACACAGCATGGTAGCAACACAACATGACAACACAGCATGGTAGCAACACAACATGACAACAACATGGTAGCAACACAACATGACAACACAGCATGGTAGCAACACAACATGACAAAACAGCATTATAGCAACACAACATGACAACAACATGGTAGCAACACAACATGACAACACAGCATGGTAGCAACACAACATGACAACAGCATGGTGGCAACACAACATGACAACACAGCATGGTAGCAACACAACATGACAACAACACAACATGACAACAACATGGTAGCAACACAACATGACAACACAGCATGGTAGCAACACAACATGACAACACAGCATGGTAGCAACACAACATGACAACAACATGGTAGCAACACAACATGACAACACAGCATGGTAGCAACACAACATGACAAAACAGCATTATAGCAACAGAACATGACAACAGCATGGTAGCAACACAACATGACAACAGCATGGTGGCAACACAACATGACAACACAGCATGGTAGCAACACAACATGACAACAACACAACATGACAACAACATGGTAGCAACACAACATGACAACACAGCATGGTAGCAACACATGACAACACAGCATGGTAGCAACACAACATGACAACAACATGGTAGCAACACAACATGACAACACAGCATGGTAGCAACACAACATGACAAAACAGCATTATAGCAACACAACATGACAACAACATGGTAGCAACACAACATGATAACACAGCATGGTAGAAACACCACATGACAACAACATGGTAGCAACACAACATGACAACACATCATGGTAGAAACACCACATGACAACAACATGGTAACACATCATGGTAGCAACACAACATGACAACGACATGGTAGCAACACAATATGACAACACAGCATGGTAGAAACACCACATGACAACACAGCATGGTAGAAACACTACATGACAACAACATGGTAGCAACACAACATGACAACACATCATGGTAGCAACACAACATGACAACGACATGGTAGCAACACAACATGACAACACAACATGGCAGCAGCACAACATGGTAGCAGCACAAAACAGGGTACAATCATTGTTGGGCACAGACAACAGCACAAAGGACAAGAAGGTAGAAAGATAACAAGATAACAAAATATCACAATTGTAGCAGGAATAGATGAGTTAGTACCATGACTACAGTACATATGAATAGATGAGTTGGTACCATGACTACAGTACATATGAATAGATGAGTTGGTACCATGACTACAGTACATATGAATAGATGAGTTGGTACCATGACTACAGTACATATGAATAGATGAGTTGGTACCATGACTACAGTACATATGAATAGATGAGTTGGTACCATGACTACAGTACATATGAATAGATGAGTTGGTACCATGACTACAGTACATATGAATAGATGAGTTGGTACCATGACTACAGTACATATGAATAGATGAGTTGGTACCATGACTACAGTACATATGAATAGATGAGTTGGTACCATGACTACAGTACATATGAATAAATGAGTTGGTACCATGACTACAGTACATATGAATAGATGAGTTGGTACCATGACTACAGTACATATGAATAGATGAGTTGGTACCATGACTACAGTACATATGAATAGATGAGTTGGTACCATGACTACAGTACATATGAATAGATGAGTTGGTACCATGACTACAGTACATATGAATAGATGAGTTGGTACCATGACTACAGTACATATGAATAGATGAGTTGGTACCATGACTACAGTACATATGAATAGATGAGTTGGTACCATGACTACAGTACATATGAATAGATGAGTTGGTACCATGACTACAGTACATATGAATAGTTATTGTAGAAGAGAGAGTGACAGGCATTCAATTAATCAAATGAAATTATATAACTATTTCTAACTAATTAATCAAATGAAATACTGAATAACTATTTCTTAGTATTATTATGAAAGTAGAAGAAAAAGCAGAAGAGACTCACTATAAAAAGAGAAATAAATCTTAATGTGACTTCCCTGGATAAATAAAAAGGCAATGAGTTACAGGAACAGTAGAGGAAGTTGTCCCACTACAGTATCTATCATAGTGACAGCATCAACATGACAATGAATAATGATGGTTTCTCTGGAAAGACACCCTACCCCGTAGGGAACGGCTCAGCCCTTACGTTAACAACCATCTATACCTCACTGGGCTGTGATACTGTGTCTGGTGGCAATGTGAGAGAGGTTAGCGCCCACAGGGCCTAACGCATCACTGTTCCTGTTTACATTCTTTCCTGCATCCAGCAGCAGTCTGTTACAGCAAAGTCAAACAACATCCCAGTGGAGAGAAGCCTTGTCCCAACACTTTTAAAATAAATCATCCCTTCTTTGCTAGCTTCCTTGAGGTAATCATGCTACTGGCGAGGTGTAATGCAACCACCAATACTCTGCACCTGCCTTTGCCATTTCAGATACTGCCCAAGGTCATGCAACAACTGGTGGAGCTCGTCGATGCCCTCCTGCAGCCATTGTGATGCACTCATCACTTCCGGTCTAGACAGGATGAGGACAGGGGACACCCCACCGCTGCATAGTAGGTGAAAGGAAGGTTTCTATTGGTCTATGTTGTTTTTACCCATCAAGTCATGTCAGATCTGTGATTACATCAACGATGGGAGGAAGGAAGGATACATTGTGACGGTATTGGAGGGCAGCCAGTGGCTTTTGAGTAGACTAATGCAGCCTTTTTCAAACCTCTCCTTGGGAACCCCCCAGACGTTCTATGTATTTATCACCTAGCTCACCGGATTCAGCTCGTCACTGAATCATCAAGCCCTTGAATAGGTGACTCAGGTGTGCTAGTTCAGGACCAAAACACGCTGAAACGTCTGGGAGATTAGTTGACGAGGAGAGGTTTGAAAAAGGCTGGACTAGATGCTATTACCACAGTCTACTTCATTTAAATGTACCGTATGCTGTTCTGTGACTGACATCCTTTATGACACTACAATTACAGAAAAGTAAGACACAAAACAAAACAAATTCATGCTCATTTTAATCATTTCATACAAAATATTTGTTGATCACAATATACAATACCCTACCATACATTGTGTGAGACTTTTGAGAAATACATGGGAAATATAAGTACATCTTAAACAATGTAATATTTCAATAAACATAAAGCTGTACAATGACCCGTCACCGTACATAATATAGGAACAATGCAGCCTTCATATGGCTCCAGATAACAACAGGAAAACAATAGAAACCAAGGAATTACGTTTCTGCCAAGCACCTCCCAGGAGATGTTGTGCGTTTGACTACTGTACACTACTGTAGACTACTGTAGACTACTGTACACTACTGTAGACTACTGTACACTACTATAGACTACTGTACACTACTATAGACTACTATAGACTACTATAGACTACTGTAGACTACTATAGACTACTGTACACTACTGTAGACTACTGTACACTACTATAGACTACTGTACACTACTATAGACTACTGTAGACTACTATAGACTACTATAGACTACTGTACACTACTATAGACTACTATACACTACTATAGACTACTATAGACTACTATATACTACTATAGACTACTATATACTACTATAGACTACTATAGACTACTATAGACTACTATAGGCTACTATAGACTACTATAGACTACTATAGACTACTATAGACTACTATATACTACTATAGACTACTATATACTACTATAGACTACTATAGACTACTATAGACTACTATAGACTACTGTACACTACTATAGACTACTGTAGACTACTATAGACTACTGTACACTACTATAGACTACTGTAGACTACTGTAGACTACTATAGACTACTGTACACTACTATAGACTACTGTACACTACTATAGACTACTGTACACTACTATAGACTACTGTAGACTACTGTACACTACTATAGACTACTGTACACTACTATAGACTACTGTAGACTACTATAGACTACTGTAGACTACTGTACACTACTATAGACTACTGTACACTACTATAGACTACTGTAGACTACTGTACACTACTATAGACTACTATAGACTACTGTACACTACTATAGACTACTGTAGACTACTGTACACTACTATAGACTACTGTAGACTACTGTACACTACTATAGACTACTGTAGACTTTTGTACACTACTGTAGACTACTGTAGATTTGGGGATTTCCAGATCCTAACCAACCATTTGCATTTCAAATCCTGGAATTATTTAGTTTGAGAGTATTTCCCCAAAACAATTCATTGAGAAATTCAAGTTGGCAATTGACATTTCTTGGCAATCAGTTTAACAATTCACAATGTCAGCATTGTGAATTGTGAATCTGAAAGGCTGTTTAAATCTTGAGGATTATACAGTTGAACAAATGTTTGACTTGTTTTGACAGGTAATAGTAGTGCATATAAATTATACCAAATGTACATTTTATAAATATTATTCTATTTACAGATGAAAGATCATAAATAAACTGTTTCAGACAGTTCAAGGTTTGACACAGGACTAGGTGCAAAGAAGAGGAGATTGAGTGGCTAAGTTTTCCTCATTCACACACACACACACACACACACATACTGTACACACACACGCGTGCCCCCGCAGAGTCAATGTGGGACATGTTGTCACATAGTGATGTTCTGCTGATCTCCCCACAGCTGAGAGCTGCAGTTTACATGACAGTACCATTTAGATGTATTGTTGACAGACTAGCGACTAGGCGCTGAGCTCTCCAGCTGGTCAAAGTGCTTGACAGAAATGATGGAGAAAACTACAGGGGACATTTTAGATGACATTAAATTATCATTGAATCAACCTTTAAAAAGATGCCATTTGTTTTTGGTTTAGTTTTTGTTCTGCCATTTCTGCCTAAACGTGTGAGGTGTCAGTTCAAGGAGGATCTGGCAACCAAAATAATAACATTAGCTGACATCAGACATTGTTGAATGGAGGTTTGTTTTTTGACTTTGGTATGGGGCTTCAGAATATCACATGTCATGGGATGTCTCTCACTCTCTGTCTGGAAAGAAACCATTCAAAGGTTTACTTTGATTGGCCTCAATTATTTAATTATATGCATTCATTATATTAAGAGATCAAATTTACACCTCTTCCATTCTTGGAAGGGTGATATGGAAAATTACAAATATTTAAAAAATATATATATATGGAGAAATGTTATTGAAGTTTTAATCAGGTATGGCAATACACCTCTCTTAGGGCAGAGTCTCATTCTGCTGTTAATGTGCATTAATCAGGACATCTTTGGAGCGTATTGGTTTTGACAGATTACATGGGAAAAGATCGAGATCATTGCTTTACGGTTAAGCAAATATGTCAAATCAAAAGTAACAGGTTTGTAACTGCCTTTTGCTGTGAATATGAATATGGAACTTGTAGGTTCTGTGGCATTTGTTGATATTGATTTGAAATGTGTGAGGTACCATATAACAATACATGTATAGAGTCATGAATTGGGTGTTAACGAAGAACCTCTCATTAGTAGATTTATTGACTCTTTAGTTTAAACACTCCCTTCCTACCCTTAGACATCAGGAAGACTGTATGTTCAAACCTGTTCAATAAATTATAAAATCACGTCCAAAATACCCTGTCGTAAAAAAAAAGGCACACAAAAGTCTTTAAACACTTGTCACAAAAAGGGTAGATGTTGTTTGTTATAAACACCTGTGGATCACTAGTTTGAACATCGGATGCTACTCGGCAACATGCCATCCTGTTACAAAACAAAACATGTACTCGAAAATAGTCACGAAGAACAAAGATCGCTCTGAAGTGCAAGTATTTCATCTTGTCCCAATTGAACGCAACAGAGTCTCTTCGCCAAGCTTAGTTTCATCTTCAGTATTTGTCAGAACAAAGATTGTATTATCTGGCTACCAAAAACCAAGATACGGTACTTTTGTCACACACTAGCATTTTCAACAGGACTCCTTCAAGGCATCACTCTTCAACTCTTCATACTCTTCTTCCTGAGTGCTCCCAAATCAAGTGTTGTGGTTCCCCACCCTCTTCTGCATGGGCCCAAAGCCAGTCAGGCCCTAGTGCATAAGCAGAGCAACGCCAAAGAGCCAGATTGCAGGATTCCTCCACTGCAGTAAAACAAGATGTGGAACACAACCTAAAACCGGTGCTTCCATTTATGAAGATAACAGGTCACGGCTCATTATGTGGGGGAAGCCCCACGTGTGTTCATCTACACTCCGCCCTGGTCAACTGGCGACCACCCCTCTTCCGTCCCTCTCTCGCCCTCCTCCACTCCCATCTCTCCATCCTGTTCGTCATCTAGCGTCAGCTCAAACTGGAACCTGTGTCCTCCCTCTCTGTCCCCCTCTCCGTCACCGGTGCAGAAGGGGGGAGAAGGCCTCTGAGGGATCATGCTCTGGTACCAGTTCCTGTTGTCCTCCAGGGTGTCCAGTATGTCCTGGGCGTCCGGGTGCACCAGGTCGGCCCACGTCTCCCACAGCGGGTGGACGATGTAGTCTATGAAACCCACCTGCAGAGAGGGAGAAGAGAGAGAGAAGAGAGAGGAGATTTAAAGATACAATAGTGTACATACTGTAATAACCACACTAGAGGGGGTTGTGTGTGTGTGTGTGTGTGTGTGTGTGTGTGTGTGTGTGTGTGTGTGTGTGTGTGTGTGTGTGTGTGTGTGTGTGTGTGTGTGTGTGTGTGTGTGTGTGTGTGTGTGTGTGTGTATGCAAGCAGTATGTATGTTTGTGTAGAATGTGTATATGTGAGCAGTGTGAGTACTGTACGTATGAGTGTGTGTGTGTGTTACCTCTATACAGTATGTATTAGTAACCTACCTGGCTCTTCTCCACTGAAGCCGTATGCTTGTCACACATGGGGCTGATCTCCATGCCTTTCTCCCTCTCGCGGTCTCCCTGGTGGGAGAACTCGTTCATGATGCGGTCGGTCCACTGACGGTACAGGTCCAGAGACTTAGTGGGGTTACTGAGGTCAGCACAATGAACCATGTTACGCATCACCTGCAACAGAGGGGAGGAGAGAGGATTGGTGTGTGTGTGTGTGTGTGGTGTGTGTGTGTGTGTGGTGTGTGGTGTGTGGTGTGTGTATGTGTGTGGTGTGTGGTGTGTGTGTGTGGTGTGTGTGTGTGTGGTGTTTGTGTGTGTGTGGTGTGTGTGTGTGTGTGTGGTGTGTGTGTGTGTGGCGTGTGTGGTGTGTGGCGTGTGTGGTGTGTGGCGTGTGTGGTGTGTGTGTGTGTGTGTGTGTGTGTGTGGTGTGTGTGTGTGGTGTGTGTGTGGTGTGTGTGTGTGTGGTGTGTGTGTGTGTGTGTGTGTGGTGTGTGTGGTGTGTGTGTGTGTGTGTGTGGTGTGTGTGGTGTGTGTGTGTGTGTGTGGTGTGTGTGTGTGTGTGTGTGTGTGTGTGTGGTGTGTGTGTGTGTGTGGTGTGTGTGTGGTGTGTGTGTGGTGTGTGTGTGGTGTGTGTGTGTGTGTGTGTGTGTGTGTGTGTGTGTGTGTGTGTGTGTGTGTGAGGCACACATGCGTTCCTATGCAGGAGTGTGATCTCCTACCTGTATTTTGTCTGTGTAGTTGTCCAGCAGCAGCACTCCAGAGCTGGTCACCTTCTTGGTCTCCACCATGGTCTTCAGGTCAGCCAGCAGGCTCATGTGTTTAGACATGTCAGTGGCCAGTACCTGGAGAGAGAGAGATTGTTGTTAGTGATTTCTACATGTTTCTGCTGCAGTAATATATGATTTGTGATCTTTGATGCCAAGAAACCTAATATATCTCATTTAATTGAGACAGAGATAGAAAAACTGAACCGACCAATGGACTGACCGACCCACGGTCGAAGACTCATTTGAATGGGACATCAGAATGAAATATGTTTGGTCAGAACTTGGACGTTCTCTCACCATGTCTATGACCATCCTGCGGAGGGATTGGCGTTCTTTCTTGGTCAGGTTCTGGAAGATGTCACAGTTGTCTTCCTGCAGCAGCTTGAAGCCCACAGCCAGGTGGTGGTTCTCCAGGACAGACTCATCGTTGTACATCAGGGCCAGCTCTGAGTCTGGACACAGAGAGAGAGAGATGGACTATTAGAAGCAATGGGGAAGATTTGAGGGGATAAAATATAGTCAAAGATATAGTAAAGGATAACATAAAGTAGTACTAAAGGAGCAGAACTTATTCATTCAGCACTGTTGTTAGCTTTTGAGGTATAAAGTACTCACTGTTGCTATCTTTTGAGGGATAAAGTACACACTGTTGTTTGCTTTTGAGGGAGAAAGTACTCACTGTTGTTCGCTTTTGAGGGATAAAGTACTCACTGTTGTTCGCTTTTGAGGTATAAAGTACTCACTGTTGCTAGCTTTTGAGGTATAAAGTACTCACTGTTGCTAGCTTTTGAGGGATAAAGTACTCACTGTTGTTAGCTTTTGAGGGATAAAGTACTCACTGTTGTTAGCTTTTGAGGTATAAAGTACTCACTGTTGCTAGCTTTTGAGGTATAAAGTACTCACTGTTGCTAGCTTTTGAGGGATAACGTACTCACTGTTGCTAGCTTTTGAGGTATAAAGTACTCACTGTTGCTAGCTTTTGAGGTATAAAGTACTCACTGTTGCTAGCTTTTGAGGGATAAAGTACTCACTGTTGCTAGCTTTTGAGGTATAAAGTACTCACTGTTGTTAGCTTTGAGGTATAAAGTACTCACTGTTGTTAGCTTTGAGGTATAAAGTACTCACTGTTGCTATCTTTTGAGGTATAAAGTACTCACTGTTGCTAGCTTTTGAGGGAGAAAGTACTCACTGTTGCTAGCTTTTGAGGGAGAAAGTATGCACTGTTAGCCTTTGAGGTATAAAGTACTCACTGTTGCTATTTTTTGAGGTATAACGAACTCACTGTTGCTAGCTTTTGAGGGAGAAAGTACTCACTGCTGTTAGCTTTTGAGGGATAAAGTACTCATTGTTGCTAGTTTTTGAGGGAGAAGGTACTCAATGTTGTTAGCTTTTGAGGGATAAAGTACGCACTGTTAGCCTTTGAGAGAGAAAGTACTCACTGTTGTTAGCTTTTGAAGAAGAAAGTACTTACTGGTGTTGATGAGGAACTGGTTGGAGACCCCAGGGTGATCCACGTCATGGATGGCTGCCGCAAAGACGGCCGCCAAGATCTCCAGATCCGTGAAGACGGCCTATGATTGGACAGGACGAGAGACGGGGGCAGAGCAAAAGGAAAGAAAACCCGGAGAGAATTGATGAGTTTTCCACATTGATAGTAAAAGGCTTCACATTGCAGTAAGAAAATCTGCTTGGCAAGATAGAGTAACACATTCATCTGGTAGTAACTCATTATTGTGTGACCTATCTAGGTTGAGCAGCGATGACATAATTCGGTTGAGTGGTGTCACTTGCTCGTATACATGATTTATTATGACTTTAAGGTCTGTTATGTGAGATGGTGTTAGTCACTCCCTTTAGTCGGCATATTCAAAACAAATGAAGAAGACAGGTTGCTAGACAACAGAATCGTAATTCAAGATCTGACTGGATAAACAACAGATGAAAATAGCAACAACACTGAGCAGTCAAGCTGTGGCTGTGGGCTTTATCATTTGGGCTGATGTGAGCTAGGTCTCTGACAATAACTGGAGGAATAGAGGGAGAAGAGAAAACAGCAGTAAAATAAGTAGAGCTAGGTCAGGTGACTTACATCCAGAGCAGGTGTAGAGAGCAGGATGTGTGTGGACTGGGCCACGTCTGCAGCGTGGAGGCTGTTGTGGTATTCTACGTCTGAGTGGTAGTGGGCCTCCAGGGTCATCATGAAGGTCACGAAGGTGTCCGCAGGGATTTTAAACGTATTCATCAGGTCTCGCTCCTGCACGGGACACACATGTGACATGTAACCCACAACCTGAGTAAAACATCAACCTGAGTAAAACATCGACCTATCAACCTGAGTAAAACATCAACCTGAGTAAAACATCAACCTATCAACCTGAGTAAAACATCAACCTGAGTAAAACATCAACCTATCAACCTGAGTAAAACATCAACCTGAGTTAAACATAAATCTATCAACCTGAGTAAAACATCAACCTGAGTAAAACATCAACCTATCAACCTGAGTAAAACATCAATCTATCAACCTGAGTAAAACATCAACCTGAGTAAAACATCAACCTATCAACCTGAGTAAAACATCAACCTGAGTAAAACATCAATCTATCAACCTGAGTAAAACATCAACCTGAGTTAAACATCAATCTATCAACCTGAGTAAAACCTCAACCTGAGTAAAACATCAACCTATCAACCTGAGTAAAACATCAATCTATCAACCTGAGTAAAACATCAACCTATCAACCTGAGTTAAACATCAATCTATCAACCTGAGTAAAACATCAACCTGAGTAAAACATCAACCTATCAATCTGAGTAAAACATCAATCTATCAACCTGAGTAAAACATCAACCTGAGTAAAACATCAATCTATCAACCTGAGTAAAACATCAACCTGAGTAAAACATCAACCTATCAACCTGAGTAAAACATCAACCTGAGTAAAACATCAATCTATCAACCTGAGTAAAACATCAACCTGAGTAAAAACATCAACCTGAGTAAAACATCAACCTGAGTAAAACATCAACCTATCAACCTGAGTAAAACATCAACCTGAGTAAAACATCAATCTATCAACCTGAGTAAAACATCAATCTATCAACCTGAGTAAAACATCAACCTATCAACCTGAGTAAAACATCAATCTATCAACCTGAGTAAAACATCAACCTATCAACCTGAGTAAAACATCAATCTGAGTAAAACATCAACCTATCAACCTGAGTAAAATATCAACCTGAGTAAAACATCAACCTGAGTAAAACATCAACCTGAGTAAAACATCAACCTGAGTAAAACATCAACCTATCAACCTGAGTAAAACATCAACCTGAGTAAAACATCAACCTGAGTAAAACATCAACCTATCAACCTGAGTAAAACATCAACCTATCAACCTGAGTAAAACATCAACCTGAGTAAAACATCAACCTATCAACCTGAGTAAAACATCAACCTGAGTAAAACATCAACCTGAGTAAAACATCAACCTGAGTAAAACATCAATCTATCAACCTGAGTAAAACATCAACCTATCAACCTGAGTAAAACATCAACCTGAGTAAAACACATTTCAATTTGCTGCAACTTAAAATGACCGACTTTGGTTTTACTTGGACTTTGTCTGTTTAAATTGCAATGGCATCGTTATAGCAAGATGTAGGCAAAATAATAAAAAAAGGCAATTACATTGTCAATGCCAAGATTGTAAAGGAGTATGAATTGCTTGACTTGGCTGTCTGAGTAATTCATTGTGACGGTCCATTCATCCTCATGACTAGATGTTCATACTACAGTAGTGATCATTCAGATACTCACCCAGAAGATGAGGATACATTAAGTAAACACAGACAACTGATATACACTACTATAGGCTGTGTGCTAGCGAATCACCCCTGGTGTGTGTGTGTGTGTGTGTGTGTGTGTGTGTGTGTGTGTGTGTGTGTGTGTGTGTGTGTGTGTGTGTGTGTGTGTGTGTGTGTGTGTGTGTGTGTGTGTGTGTGTGTGTGCGCGCCTGCAGGGGAAACACTGCATTCTGACAGTAACGGAAGAGGAGGAAGAACACTGACCTGGAAGATGGTGTACATGGTGCATGTCAGCGGGCGGTTGTGGGAGTGCTCAGCCACCCTGAAGATGTTCAAACCCCACTTGTTGATGTTCTCAAGGTCCTGAGAGAGAGATTCATATTTTCAATTCACCAATCAAAAAGTGCCATTTATTTTTAATGAGTCTTGAATCTGAAGTTCCCTTAATTTCCTAAATTGAATTTAAATAGAATAAACCTCCTCTGGGGTGAATTAAAGGAGGTGAAACATTCTGAATGTTGCAGAAAGAAATGGAATGAATAGAGATTACATGATTCCCTATTCTATATGAAAGACAGTCATACCAGTGCTAGACAATACATTTCTATGTATTGTGTAACAGTGTATCCTCCTGTACAGGCCCATAGTGTTTATTCATTCAGACTTCCCCAGTACCTTAGACAGCAGGTCCTCCTGATCTGTCTTGACCCCAAAGCGGCTGATGCTGCTGCCTTGGAGCCCAGTGGAATGGCTGAGCTTCCGGACCCCGCTGATCTGGGTCAAGGTCCCCTGACCCTCCAGCTGGGTCTGGTGGTGGGGCCTCTTCTTCCACTCTCTGGTCTTGGCCATGGGGCACGGTAACTCCAACTCATTCTGCTTGTCTGCAGGGAGGGAGGGATGGAGGGAGGAAGGTTAAACTACTGCACCGTAAAATGAAAATACAGACTTGCAAACAACAATGGTGAAGTCATGATCGCAAAGCATAACATTTATATTGATATGTACATTTATAAAGCACAATGTATGTGCATATGGACATCTACCTCGATATGGCACATTCATTTATTATTTAAATACCAACAACAAACGTGAGAGGGATGCTATAGATGTAGGATCTTAATTTGACTGGTTTCTCACAGCAGGAAAATAATCCTTTAACAGGACATTATGAATTATTGTGTGGCTTATAATTAATTTACATTTTTGTATGGGCTGATACATTTTTAAGTGGATATTATACACTTCAGAAGCCTTTAAAACCTTGAATACACTCCAAGTTTGCATTTTCTGCTGTGTAGAAAATCTCCTTCAACAGCAGGGTGATCAAATTAAGATCCAACATCTGTATATGACTATGTATCAGTGGTCTGTATTAGTGTCCTTGCAGAGACGCATTTCATTTGTCACACCCCTGACCAGACCTTCCTTCCAATCTACTGATAGTCATTCAATTAGCATGGTAATAATTCAGTTACACACACACACACACACACACACACACACAACACACACACACACACACACACACACACACACACACACACACACACACACACACACACACACACACACACACACACACACACACACACACACACACACACAAAATCAATCCCTTTTACTAGCTCTCACGCATCTCTGTCACTCTCCTTTTCCTTTATCTGTTCTTCTCCAGGAAACATCCAGAAGCAAATAGCCAACAAGTAGCAAATACTTTATTAATGACTTATGACGAAGAAATGACCTGTTGCAAATCAGCTATTGAGAGATTCCTGGAACTTCCCATGATATTTAATGAGGCATCAATTCCAAGTAGAGTAGTGAATGAATACTGTTGTGGATAAATAAAAGTGAATGAATACTGTTATGGATAAATACAAGAAAAGTGATTGAATACTGTTGTGGATAAATAAAAGCCTTTTTTTCCAAACCATAACAATCCGTAGAAATTTGTCATATTAAGCAGAATAGTTTGGAGGAGGGGCTGGGCTGTATGCAGGTGGCTTGTTGTGGTGGCGGTGAAGTGACCTCTCTTGAGGCGCTACATGTGAGTAACACGTGGTGTGTGTGTGTGTGTGTGTGTGTGTGTTGTTTCACACACTACTCTATTCTCTCTGAGGCATAGAGATGGTTTGCCTCAACCTGACAGGTGCAAGCAGCAATGCAGAACACAAAACAATTTTGCCTCAAATCACTATCCATTATTTTCTCTCTCACGTTCTCCCTCATTTGATTGATTATATTTGCCAGTTTAAAAATTCCATACACACACAGTACATACATTTTTAAAAAGTGACAGGGATAGTCAGTGACTTATTTCCATTGTGGTCCCTAACATGCAACAACATTACATAGATACAGGTGTGATGTGTGTTTTGTCCTATGTATTTATTTTATTTTAAATTTTTAAACCCAGACCCCGTTCCTGCAGGAGGCCTTTTGCCTTTTGGTAGGCCATCATTGTAAATAAGAATTTGTTCTTAAATGATTTGCCTAGTTAAATAAAATACAAATATTCTATCTATTGTCAATGTCTCTTCATATCTTATCGTCAATGTCTCTTCATATCTTATCAATGTCTTTCCTTCTCTTCCTCCTTTCCTCCCACCATCTCCCTCTCTCTCCATCTGCTTTTTCATCTGTCAGAAAGATGGAGGCTTGTTTACAAGTGGGGGCACTGCGCAGTTTTCTCTGTGCTGTGGAGAAGAGGTGGTGTGAGATAGCGCTTGCTTATCGGCTGGGAGTTATGGAATGTGTCACTGGGTTTTTAGAGATGAGGCGAGACCAGACGCAGAACAAACACGCCCTCTCTCTCTCGTTCTCTTTCACGTTCTCTCTATAGAACGACAGAGTCCCTGGGAAGGGTAGAAGGTCTCCCTCTCTCTGCGGTGAGAGAGGGAACACTCCAGAGTCCCTGGGAAGGGTAGAAGGTCTCCCTCTCTCTGCAGTGAGAGAGGGAACACTCCAAAGGCCCTGGGAAGGGTAAAAGGTCTCCCTCTCTCTGCAGTGAGAGAGGGAACACTCCAAAGGCCCTGGGAAGGGTAAAAGGTCTCCCTCTCTCTGCAGTGAGAGAGGGAACACTCCAGCAGACCAGATCAGACTGGTTTGAAACTAGTGCAGAGCAACTCCACACTGATACCCCACTCAGCAACATCTCTTTCTCTCTCTCTCTGTCCCTCCAGCCTTTTCCCTTCTCCTTCTTAATCAGGTATTCCTTCTTTCTCATTCTCTCGGTGTAAAAGCCAATAATAGCCAAAACATCCCCATTCAGGCCGAGGAGGAACATGTAGTGTCCATCAGCACAGCAGTGGAATAAATAACATGGGTTATTTAGTTTCAAGTGTACTTGTACTGTATGTAATAGTGCGTGTGTTGACTTACCAAGGAAGGTGTTGGAGATGAACTCTGACACCTGGTTGCCGGAGCGACTCATCTCCGACAGTTGCGTCAGCTCCCGGTTCAACATCCTCTTGAACTGGGGAGACACAAAATGACACAACACCATGTTAGATAGCCATTAGATAGACTCTGCATCTCAGTTGGTAGAGCATGGAGCTTGCAATTCCAGGAAAGTGGGTTCGATTCCCGGCCCTACTCGTATATAAAATGTATGCACGCATGACTAAGTCACTTTGGATAAAAGCGTTTGCTTAAATGGCATATATTGTTGTTATATTATTATATAGACTGTGTGAAAACCAATAGGAAATGGCTTCCCCTGGTAGTGGCATCAACTGTGTCCTCTTGAATTGGAGTAACAGAAAAGGAGGACAACACTAGGTTAGATACACGACACGTACACCAGCGTTTCCCAAACTCAGTCCTCGGAATCCCAAGGGGTGCACAGCTGATTTAAATCATCAACTCATCATCAAGCTTTGATAATTGCTGTGTTAGGGCAAAATCCAAAACGTGCACCTCTCTGGGGTCCCCAGGACCAAGTTTGGGAAATGCTGGTGTAGACCAACAAGACAATGAACTAAGTAACATGACAGGACACCATTTAACTGTAGATATAATGCATATAGACCAGCAAGACAATGAACTAAGTAACATGACAGGACACCATTTAACTGTAGATATAATGCATATAGACCAGCAAGACAATGAACTGAGTAACATGACAGGACACCATTTAACTGTAGATATAATGCATATAGACCAGCAAGACAATGAACTGAGTAACATGACAGGACACCATTTAACTGTAGATATAATGTATATAGACCAACAAGACAATGAACTAAGTAACATGACAGGACACCATTTAACTGTAGATATAATGGTTATAGACCAGCAAGATATCTAACAGGGGAAACAGAAAATTACACGACACCGTATTAGGTATACTCAATGGAGACCAGCAGGATATGGCTGTCCCGGGGGCAGCATAAATAGTTTCCTGGAACTTTCCGTTGACATGGGAGTATCGGACCCCAAGGGAATAGGCTTGTTTGTTTGATACCATATAAGGATGATGTCTTCTTATTGGGTATAGGCTTTATGACAGACCTGTTTTGAGATATTTGGTAAACAAATCAACCATTTCTAGATAAATCTGTACAGCATAGGGTCAGATTCAACCAAATTACTGCAGTAGGTATTCAACCATACTAGTTCAGTAGGTATTAAACCAAACTACTGCAGTAGGTATTCAACCAAACTACTGCAGTAGGTATTCAACCATACTACTGCAGTAGGTTTTCAACCAAATTACTGCAGTAGGTTTTCAACCAAATTGAAAAGTATCCCAGTCCCCAACACACCTTGATGTACCCCAGTCCCCAACACACCTTGATATACCCCAGTCCCCAACACACCTTGATGTACCCCAGTCCCCAACACACCTTGATGTACCCCAGTCCCCAACACACCTTGATGTACCCCAGTCCCCAACACACCTTGATGTATCCCAGTCCCCAACACACCTTGATGTACCCCAGTCCCCAACACACCTTGATGTACCCCAGTCCCCAACACACCTTGATGTACCCCAGTCCCCAACACACCTTGATGTACCCCAGTCCCCAACACACCTTGATGTACCCCAGTCCCCAACACACCTTGATGTATCCCAGTCCCCAACACACCTTGATGTACCCCAGTCCCCAACACACCTTGATGTACCCCAGTCTACAACACACCTTGATGTACCCCAGTCCCCAACACACCTTGATGTATCCCAGTCTACAACACACCTTGATGTACCCCAGTCTACAACACACCTTGATGTACCCCAGTCTACAACACACCTTGATGTACCCCAGTCTACAACACACCTTGATGTACCCTAGTCCCCAACACACCTTGATGTACCCCAGTCCCCAACACACCTTGATGTACCCCAGTCCCCAACACACCTTGATGTACCCCAGTCCCCAACACACCTTGATGTATCCCAGTCTACAACACACCTTGATGTACCCCAGTCCCCAACACACCTTGATGTACCCTAGTCCCCAACACACCTTGATGTACCCCAGTCCCCAACACACCTTGATGTATCCCAGTCCCCAACACACCTTGATGTACCCCAGTCCCCAACACACCTTGATGTACCCCAGTCTACAACACACCTTGATGTACCCCAGTCCCCAACACACCTTGATGTATCCCAGTCTACAACACACCTTGATGTACCCCAGTCTACAACACACCTTGATGTACCCCAGTCTACAACACACCTTGATGTACCCCAGTCTACAACACACCTTGATGTACCCCAGTCTACAACACACCTTGATGTACCCTAGTCCCCAACACACCTTGATGTACCCCAGTCCCCAACACACCTTGATGTACCCCAGTCCCCAACACACCTTGATGTACCCCAGTCCCCAACACACCTTGATGTATCCCAGTCTACAACACACCTTGATGTACCCCAGTCCCCAACACACCTTGATGTACCCCAGTCCCCAACACACCTTGATGTACCCCAGTCCCCAACACACCTTGATGTACCCCAGTCCCCTACACACCTTGATGTACCCCAGTCCCCAACACACCTTGATGTACCCCAGTCCCCAACACACCTTGATGTACCCCAGTCCCCAACACACCTTGATGTACCCCAGTCCCCTACACACCTTGATGTACCCCAGTCCCCAACACACCTTGATGTACCCTAGTCCCCAACACACCTTGATGTACCCCAGTCCCCAACACACCTTGATGTACCCCAGTCCCCTACACACCTTGATGTACCCCAGTCCCCAACACACCTTGATGTACCCCAGTCTACAACACACCTTGATGTACCCCAGTCTACAACACACCTTGATGTACCCCAGTCCCCTACACACCTTGATGTATCCCAGTCTACAACACACCTTGATGTACCCCAGTCTACAACACACCTTGATGTACCCCAGTCCCCAACACACCTTGATGTACCCCAGTCTACAACACACCTTGATGTACCCCAGTCCCCAACACACCTTGATGTACCCCAGTCCCCAACACACCTTGATGTACCCCAGTCCCCAACACACCTTGATGTACCCCAGTCCCCAACACACCTTGATGTACCCCAGTCCCCAACACACCTTGATGTACCCCAGTCTACAACACACCTTGATGTATCCCAGTCTACAACACACCTTGATGTACCCCAGTCCCCAACACACCTTGATGTACCCCAGTCCCCAACACACCTTGATGTACCCCAGTCCCCTACACACCTTGATGTATCCCAGTCTACAACACACCTTGATGTACCCCAGTCTACAACACACCTTGATGTACCCTAGTCCCCAACACACCTTGATGTACCCTAGTCCCCAACACACCTTGATGTACCCTAGTCCCCAACACACCTTGATGTACCCCAGTCCCCAACACACCTTGATGTACCCCAGTCCCCTACACACCTTGATGTACCCCAGTCTACAACACACCTTGATGTACCCCAGTCTACAACACACCTTGATGTACCCCAGTCTACAACACACCTTGATGTACCCCAGTCTACAACACACCTTGATGTACCCCAGTCTACAACACACCTTGATGTATCCCAGTCTACAACACACCTTGATGTATCCCAGTCTACAACACACCTTGATGTACCTCAGTCTACAACACACCTTGATGTATCCCAGTCTACAACACACCTTGATGTACCCTAGTCCCCAACACACCTTGATGTATCCCAGTCCCCAACACACCTTGATGTACCCCCAGGAGCGACAGAGCATGGTGTTGGCTTCAGGCATGGTTCTGTACTTGGCTGTCGCTCCTAGCTGTCCTCAGCAGAACCCTTGTGTATGATGCTCCTTTCTGAAGACAAAACCAAGGTGGTCTTTACTCAACAACCAACAGCCCTGCCTTCATTTCGTCTCTCTCTCTTCGTATCAAGTCACAGATGACAGATCAATGATAATCCCCTCCGAGAGCGAGCACCTAAGACCCCCTCCCGATCGCTCTTCATCATTTCTGGAATCTCCTCAGTCACAATGGCCAGTTTGATAGTGACTGTATTTCCATTAGTGATAGACGGTCTTCTCCTGAACAGCAGTATGGCGGTACGTCAATAGGTAAGAAGCTTGCAGCAATGTAGGTAGAGGTACAGTAAGTGGATCTCTTAACCAAGATATCTCTATACAGGCAGATGAAGTGGAAGCAAATGGAAGACAAATGGCAGTCAAAGAGGAGATCCCAGTCCTGTATTTCTATGACATCCCTATCCATCCCAGAGGGCCAATGGTAGTGGGTGGCAGAGGAGATCCCAGTGATATAATCCATCCATCCATCCTCTGTGAGACTGAGATGAGGCAAGTATGCTTAATGGGTTGAAGGAGGGATGAAGGAGGAGGACGGGGGTTCCAGCGGTGGCTTGAAGGAGGGATGGAGGAGGAGGACGGGGGTTCCAGCGGTGGCTTGAAGGAGGGATGGAGGAGGAGGACGGGGGTTCCAGCGGTGGCTTGGAGGGATGGAGGAGGAGGACGGGGGTTCCAGCGGTGGCTTGAAGGAGGGATGGAGGAGGAGGACGGGGGTTCCAGCGGTGGCTTGAAGGAGGGATGGAGGAGGAGGATGGGGGTTCCAGCGGTGGCTTGAAGGAGGGATGGAGGAGGAGGACGGGGGTTCCAGCGGTGGCTTGAAGGAGGGATGGAGGAGGTGGATGGGGGTTCCAGCGGTGGCTTGAAGGAGGGATGGAGGAGGAGGACGGGGGTTCCATGGAGGAGGAGGACGGTTACTCGTATAGACGTACGGTACTCATATAGACGTACGGTACTCATATAGACGTACGGTACTCATATAGACGTACGGTGGTCATATAGACGTACGGTGGTCATATAGACGTACGGTACTCATATAGACGTACGGTGGTCATATAGACGTACGGTAGTCATATAGACGTACGGTGGTCATATAGACGTACGGTGGTCATATAGACGTACGGTGGTCATATAGACGTACGGTCGTCATATAGACGTACGGTAGTCATATAGACGTACGGTGGACATATAGACGTACGGTGGACATATAGACGTACTGTAGTCATATAGACGTACGGTGGTCATATAGACGTACGGTAGTCATATAGACGTACGGTACTCATATAGACGTACGGTGGTCATATAGACGTACGGTAGTCATATAGACGTACGGTAGTCATATAGACGTACGGTACTCATATAGACGTACGGTGGTCATATAGACGTACGGTACTCATATAGACGTACGGTGGTCATATAGACGTACGGTGGTCATATAGACGTACGGTAGTCATATAGACGTACGGTAGTCATATAGACGTACGGTACTCATATAGACGTACGGTACTCATATAGACGTACGGTACTCATATAGACGTACGGTACTCATATAGACGTACGGTGGTCATATAGACGTACGGTACTCATATAGACGTACGGTACTCATATAGACGTACGGTGGTCATATAGACGTACGGTACTCATATAGACGTACGGTGGTCATATAGACGTACGGTAGTCATATAGACGTACGGTGGTCATATAGACGTACGGTACTCATATAGACGTACGGTGGTCATATAGACGTACGGTGGTCATATAGACGTACGGTGGTCATATAGACGTACGGTAGTCATATATACGTACGGTGGTCATATAGACGTACGGTGGTCATATAGACGTACGGTGGTCATATAGACGTACGGTACTCATATAGACGTACGGTACTCATATAGACGTACGGTGGTCATATAGACGTACGGTGGTCATATAGACGTACGGTACTCATATAGACGTACGGTGGTCATATAGACGTACGGTACTCATATAGACGTACGGTGGTCATATAGACGTACGGTAGTCATATAGACGTACGGTGGTCATATAGACGTACGGTACTCATATAGACGTACGGTGGTCATATAGACGTACGGTGGTCATATAGACGTACGGTGGTCATATAGACGTACGGTGGTCATATAGACGTACGGTGGTCATATAGACGTACGGTACTCATATAGACGTACGGTACTCATATAGACGTACGGTAGTCATATAGACGTACGGTGGTCATACTGACGTACGGTGGTCATATAGACGTACGGTGGTCATATAGACGTACGGTACTCATATAGACGTACGGTAGTCATATAGACGTACGGTAGTCATATAGACGTACGGTACTCATATAGACGTACGGTAGTCATATAGACGTACGGTACTCATATAGACGTACGGTGGTCATATAGACGTACGGTAGTCATACTGACATCCGTATGTACTATATGTTGGCACAGGATGACAGGAACATGAGTGTGTTCGGTAGGACACACTACTCAACGTGCGCCATCACTCACACATCCTGTTTTGTTGGACTGGGGGAACACACTCTTGTGACACACTTGTGACACACACTCGAAACAATACGTTGTTGTTTGGAGCTTACAGAAATTGAGTGTGCATTTGTGCGGTGAATGACTTCTGAATAGTAACACAGTGTTAAGTGAACATACTGTATGTCATAACACACTGAATAGTCCACAAGTGCATTATTCAAAGTAGGCAGTGATAAGGTGTGTGCCACTGCAGGCTATGGAAAAACCTCAGAGCTTTCAACAGGCTCATTGTTGCAATAATGTCAATGTATTCTTTTCAGATAACCCCTATCCATCCCACACAGTACATTATGTTGTGTGCATTTACATTTACATTTACGTTTTAGTCATTTAGCAGACGCTCTTATCCAGAGCGACTTACAAATTGGAAAGTTCATACATATTGAGCGTCTGCAAAAGACTGACATGATCAAGTACTATTATTATAAACTGGTGAACAAGTTTTTCCAAGTTTGAAACACAATATTAGATTATGTTCCGACTGGCCCTATCTAGAAGAAAGACACAAAATCGAAAACGCAGAATCTACATCTTTGGACGAAGCCTAATCCCAACCCACTGAGAAGTTCTTTGGTATTTAATAGAAGATATAATCTGTTATTATGCAATTGATTACAATATGATCTATGAATATAAAAATCCAAGCCAACAGACAAACAATTGAACTTGAATGGACTTCAAAAGACCAACGTTTAAAGTGAAGTGAACGTTTTTTGTAAATGAATTATAATGGCAGCACAAGTGTATGACCCACATCCATTCATACAATCTGACTATGCACAAGTCCCTACTTTTGGACAAGTTGTTTTAAGTAAAGCCATTTCATAATTTAACTGGAATGAGAGCAGAGACTCTCTAGCAAAACTAGTTGTGCACAAACTCACCTGTTTCCAGTGCGTAAGCATCCCAAACGATTTCTCCTTGGTCTCAGAGCAGCATAGCCCCATTCTTGCAAAGGCAATGTACAATATAAACTTCACAAAACTTGAAACTTCACAAAACTTCTCTGAAATACGTGAGCGTGTCTCTGTTTATCTTTCTGTGTCTGCTTCCTCTCTGTATTCAAGTCTATTCTCTTCTGGCGACAGTCGGGAAACATAAAGTGATAAAACCTGACTGTCTGGCTGGCCCACACAGAGACTAAGCTAAACAACTCCTCACTCAATCATAATGTAGCCCCATGCCTGTTGCCAACCCCTCCCTCCCTCCCACTTCCTCCTTTGGTGATAATTCACTGGTAAGATCCCAGCCTGCTGACAATACCTCTGGCACTGGTCCACAGAATCAGCACACCTACCTAGACTAAACACACCACACCTACCTAGACTAAACACACCACACCTACCTAGACTAAACACACCTACCTAGACTAAACACACCACACCTACCTAGACTAAACACACCACACCTACCTAGACTAAACACACCACAACTACCTAGACTAAACACACCACATACACCTAGACCAAACACACCTACCTAGACTAAACACACCACACGTACCTAGACTAAACACACCACACCTACCTAGACTAAACACACCACACCTACCTAGACTAAACACACCTACCTAGACTAAACACACCTACCTAGACTAAACACACCACACCTACCTAGACTAAACACACCTACCTAGACTAAACACACCACACCTACCTAGACTAAACACACCACATCTACCTAGACTAAACACACCACATCTACCTAGACTAAACACACCACATCTACCTAGACTAAACACACCACACCTACCTAGACTAAACACACCTACCTAGACTAAACACACCACACCTACCTAGACTAAACACACCACACCTACCTAGACTCAACACACCTACCTAGACTAAATACACCACACCTACCTAGACTAAACACACCACAACTACCTAGACTCAACACACCACACCTACCTAGACTAAACACACCACACCTACCTAGACTAAACACACCACACCTACCTAGACTAAACACACCACACCTACCTAGACTAAACACATCTACCTAGACTAAGCACACCACACACCTACCTAGACTAAACACACCACACACCTACCTAGACTAAACACACCGACCTAGACTAAACACACCTACCTAGACTAAACACACCACACCTACCTAGACTCAACACACCACACCTACCTAGACTAAACACACCACACCTACCTAGACTAAACACACCACACACCTACCTAGACTGAACACACCTACCTAGACTAAACACACCTACCTAGACTAAACACACCACACCTACCTAGACTCAACACACCACACCTACCTAGACTAAACACACCACACCTACCTAGACTAAACACACCACACCTACCTAGACTAAACACACCACACCTACCTAGACTCAACACACCTACCTAGACTAAACACACCACACATACCTAGACTAAACACACCACACCTACCTAGACTAAACACACCACACCTACCTAGACTAAACACACCTACCTAGACTAAACACACCACACCTACCTAGACTCAACACACCACACCTACCTAGACTAAACACACCACACCTACCTAGACTCAACACACCACACCTACCTAGACTAAACACACCACACCTACCTAGACTAAACACACCACATCTACCTAGACTAAACACATCTACCTAGACTCAACACACCTCATCTACCTAGACTAAACACACCACACCTACCTAGACTAAACACACCACATCTACCTAGACTAAACACACCACACCTACCTAGACTAAACACACCTACCTACCTAGACTAAACACACCTACCTAGACTAAATACATCTACCTAGACTCAACACACCTCATCTACCTAGACTAAACACATCTACCTAGACTAAACACACCGACCTAGACTAAACACACCACACCTACCTAGACTAACCACACCACACCTACCTAGACTCAACACACCACACCTACCTAGACTAAACACACCACACCTACCTAGACTAAACACACCACACCTACCTAGACTAAACACACCACACCTACCTAGACTAAACACATCTACCTAGACTAAACACACCACACACCTACCTAGACTAAACACACCACACACCTACCTAGACTAAACACACCTACCTAGACTAAACACACCTACCTAGACTAAACACACCACACCTACCTAGACTCAACACACCACACACCTACCTAGACTAAACACACCACACACCTACCTAGACTAAACACACCTACCTAGACTAAACACACCTACCTAGACTAAACACACCACACCTACCTAGACTCAACACACCACACCTACCTAGACTAAACACACCACACCTACCTAGACTAAACACACCACACCTACCTAGACTAAACACACCACACCTACCTAGACTAAACACACCACACCTACCTAGACTAAACACACCACACCTACCTAGACTCAACACACCTACCTAGACTAAACACACCACACCTACCTAGACTAAACACACCACACCTACCTAGACTAAACACACCACACCTACCTAGACTAAACACACCACAACTACCTAGACTAAACACACCACACCTACCTAGACTAAACACACCACACCTACCTAGACTAAACACACCTACCTAGACTAAATACACCACATCTACCTAGACTAAACACACCACAACTACCTAGACTAAACACACCACACCTACCTAGACTAAACACACCACACCTACCTAGACTCAACACACCTACCTAGACTAAACACACCACACCTACCTAGACTAAACACACCACACCTACCTAGACTAAACACACCACATCTACCTAGACTAAACACATCTACCTAGACTCAACACACCTCATCTACCTAGACTAAACACACCACACCTACCTAGACTAAACACACCACATCTACCTAGACTAAACACACCACACCTACCTAGACTAAACACACCTACCTACCTAGACTAAACACACCTACCTAGACTAAATACATCTACCTAGACTCAACACACCTCATCTACCTAGACTAAACACATCTACCTAGACTAAACACACCGACCTAGACTAAACACACCACACCTACCTAGACTAAACACACCTACCTAGACTTAACACACCACACCTACCTAGACTCACCACACCTACCTAGACTAAAAACACCACACCCACCTAGACTAAACACACCACAACTACCTAGACTCAACACATAGACCTAGATCTGTAATGTAGGTGAAGTCTCTCATTACAGAATACCTGACAGTCATACTGATGCACTGTATTGTAGACTATTAGGGAGGTAAGTACATTTTTTGGGGGAATGAGATGTTCGACGGGCAGGTGTCCACATACTTTTAGTCATGTATTGTATCTTTCCCTCTCTCTATTTGCAATATAAGATGTCCTGGCCTCATTCTCATCTCACAGTGAAACTGGATTTGAGGGTTGGTTGATTTAAAGCAAAGAGATACAACAGATTGCAATGTTAGCACTACTCCTGAGTGGCGCAGCGGTCTAAGGTACTGCATCTCAGTGCTAGAGGCGTCACTACAGACCCTTGTTCGATCCCAGGCTGTATCACAACCGGCTGTGATCGGGAGTCCCGTAGGGTGGCGCACAATTGGCCTAGCATCATTTGGGTTAAGGGAGGCCGTGGTAGGCCGTCATTGTAAATAAGAATTTGTTCTTAACTGACTTGCCTAGTTAAATAAAGGTTAACAAAAATACTGACCCAAGCTGACAAAGCCTCTAATAAAGCCTCTAACAAAGCCTGTTTCCTGCACAGGGCATGTGGGAAATTGTCTGGTAAGAAAATCGAATAAAGTATGTTGTTTTGGATACATCTTGATGGTCCGAGAAGCAGTTTGTAGATACAAAGACAATTTCTGTGCAGTTAAAGTTAAAGGGTCTACAACTATAGATAAAGGAGTCTCATTAGTATGGATACTAGTCGATCACTATCATTATCAAACTGTCATCTTAACAACCTTTACCCTCCCTCAAGACACTGACTCAAAAACTTGCACATCTGTGTCAATAATTCCGTCATTCAGGTCTAAAGACCGCGGCGCGTGAGTTCGAGTTTCCTACCGGCACTTGGATGCTACACTAGCCTTCAAAGCCACTCTCGCTAACGTGATTCAGATGGCTGTGTTTGTCTAAGGCCCAGTGTTGACCAGAGCTAACGTCAGTATGGACGTGTGGGGAACTTCATGACAGTAGAACAGCAGCTATAGGACTGTGTGGGCCAAGCCTAGGATACACCTGTGTCCTTGGACCCCCCCCCCCAGAAACACCATTCATATGGTAATTAGTTCCACCCTGAAATCATTGGATTAGATAGGGTCACTCTTTCATTGGGGATGTAGGCCTGCACATTGTTCCTTATGCCGGTCTGGAACAAAAGTCTCCACACCCAGTGGACCAGGGTTAGGATCAACCAATGGAATAGTCCCCAATGTGAACACCCTGCACATCTGGCACTCCAGGCAATCGAATGCTAAATCATATCTAATCAAATCGTATTTGTCAAATCGTATTTGTCACATGCGCCGAATACAACGGGTGTAGGTAGACCTTACAGTGAAATGCTTACTTACAAGCCCTTAACCAACAATGCAGTTAAGAAAAATAAGTGTTAAGAAAGTATTTACTAAAATAAACTGAAGTAAAAAAAATCAATAAATAAAAGAATGCCAAGAGTCTGCGAAGCTGTCATCAAGGCAAAGGGTGGCTACTCACTATTCCATTGCTATATGGCTTACCAACACGGCAATCAACTGTAACAGCGAGCCTAGTACCCTACTGTCAAACCAGACTGACATCATGATAGTTCAATCTAAAACCAGTTAGAAATACCAGAGTTATACCAAGAAAGGTCAGGTTTTGGTCATGAATTCCGACAAAGGTTTTAGCCGTTGACTAATGTCTGGCTAATATGAGCTATCCCAGACGCGAGGACGTCTTCAGACTAAAAACACCAATGGCCTAGTGACGTCGGCATTATAGAAAGACACACACAGAATGTCACGCACAATAGGGACTCTATTCTTCATTATTTTATGCAGCGTTGTATGTATAATGCGTGAATGACAGTCTTACGCAGAAAAGCCAACAAATAGACATATTGGTATTCAGATAGGCGTCTTACTCAACGAGAACAGTAGTCTATGGACCTCTATGCAAACTAGCCACTGCTTACGCATTTTACAGCAGAGCCATGAAACGCCAGTAGCCGTTGACACACACAACCACAGGATGCTAGTCGCTTTGCAACTACGTCAATGTTAATCAAAGCAGTCTTCATATTGCACACATTGCACAGTGAAGACTAACAAAGACCTGTTGTGCTGTCACCAAGCAGAAGTAACATTAGTCCAATATTATCTCAGCCAAGTCACATCTAGTTTCTGTGTACTGACGAGCTACTGACCACATCACACAATATCATCTCAGCCATAGTCTTTAACACACTTCGATGGTTCGTTTCACATTGTGTTGTGGTAAGTTTTTGTGTTGTAAGGAGTACGTTTGTGGTTGCATTAGGGTCATGTTGAGCTGCAATTATGTTGCGGTCAACACAACTGCAACTCAACGTGTTATTTTGGGGGGGGGGGGGGTGTGTGGTGGTTGTGTTGTGGTTTCGTCACGTTCATGTTATGGTTGACTTACGGTCATGTTGTGTAGTGGTTGCATAATAGTTGTGTTGTGGACGCGTTACGATCACGTTGTGGTTGCCATACGGCCAAGTTGTGTAGTGGTTGCATAATGGTTGTGTTGTGGACGCGTTACGATCATGTTGTGGTTGACTTACGGTCCTGTTGTGTAGTGGTTGCATAATGGTTGTGTTGTGGACGCGTTACGATCACGTTGTGGTTGCCATACGGCCAAGTTGTGTAGTGGTTGCATAATGGTTGTGTTGTGGTTTCGTTAAGAGTTATTTTGTGTTTGTGTTATGGTCATAATAACAACGTTCCAGCTCAGTCTTACCTTGTTGGAGGCCATGTCGCTGACGGAGCGGTACGTCTGGATGGTCTCCAGCTGGTCCAGACACCAGTCCAGCTCCTCCATCGTCTCCATGGCCAGCTTCTGGTACGACTCGTCTGTCAACAGACACACAGCAGAAACAAACTCAGGACCCAGCGGCTCCATGTCCGACACGGAGCATGGTGGGGGTCCCAGGGCAGGGTGGCCATGCCGTATGGGGGTCCCAGGATGTCCGGGTGGGGAGGCGTGAAGAGGTGAGCAGTGCTCTTTCATAGTACGTGGTGGTCTGGTTAACTCACAGGCAAGGAGAGCAGCTAAGAGTCGCAATAGTGTTTCTGTCTCTCTGGGGCAATGTGTCCCCTCCCTCCCTCCCTCCCTCTCTCCCTCTCTCCCTGCCTCCCTGCCTCCCTGCCTCCCTGCCTCGCTACTCTGTCCCCTCCCTCCCTCCCTCCCTCGCTACTCTGCTCCCTCCCTCCCTCCCTCCCTCCCTACTCTGCTCCCCTTGTGTTCTCCTGCCTGAGGGGCGTTTGGGGGAGGGGGGTGGAGCGCTGCCAACATACTCACCCTCCTCGCATGAGATGCTTCACTGCACCACACACACACACACACACACACACACACACACACACACACACACACACCACAGTTTATATACTGCCCACGTTCCCCAATACATGTGTAAATATTGAACTATAAATTGTTCCTTCCTGTACTGTACTTTATGCTAAAATGTATTATTCTACTGAGCCATTTACATTAGTTCTTATTGTTGTTGCATTGTCGAGCAGTAACCTGCATGTAAGCATTTCATTGGACGATGTATACCATGCGTGTCCCGTACATACGACTAATACAACTTGAACACCAGGGCTACACTGTAGCATATACTGTTTAGCCTTAAGGAATAGTGGGGTTAGTTTGAGGATGGCCCCGGTCCTTAATACTCACACACGTGTTAACTGCTGTACATGCTGTATGTCTAGGAGGCTTCACCTGGGAAAACTACACTGTTGCTCCCGGATAGAGGGGAGAGTCATAGAAAGAGACGGGTGAAATAGGGAGACATACGGATGTACTGAAGCATCTTAATTTGACCAGTATTGTCGCAGCAATATAATTCTGCAGCAACAGGATTTGAACATTTTGTCCATAATGTTGCTTGATAGGGGAAGATAGGGGAAACCATAGAAATTAGGATACAAAAACAGAGAAAAAGAGAAAGAGAGAATGATTATGGAAAGATAAATATATAGTTTTTTTGAGGGGGAACTCAGATTTCACGGTCAGTCTTCAATGATATTTTCAACCTCTCCTTGACAGTCTGTAATACCTGCATGTTTCAAGCAGACCACCATAGTCCCTGTGCCCAAGAACGCCAAGGTAACCTGCTTAAATGACCACCGACTCGTATCACTCACGTCTGTAGCCATGAAGTGCTTTGAAAGGCTGGTCATGGCTCACATCTTCACCATTATCCCAGAAACCCTAGACCCACTCCAATTTGCATACCGCCCCAACAGATCCACAGATGATGCCATCTCTATTGCACTCCACACTGCCCTTTACCACCTGGACAAAAATAACACCTGCGTGAGAATGTTGTTCATTGATTACAGCTCAGCGTTCAACACCATAGTGACCTCAAAGTTCATCTCCAGGATCCAGTTGCAGAGGGAGGTGTTTAGTCCTAGGGTTCCTGGGAATAAAGGGTTCCTAGGACTAAACACCTACCTCTGCAATTGGATCCTGGACTTCCTGGCGGGCTGTCCCCAGGTGGTAAGAAAAGGTAACAACACATCTACCACGCTGATCCTCAACACGGGGGCCCCTCAGGAATGCGTGCTTAGTCCCCTCCTGTACTCCCTGTTCACCCACGGCTGCGTGGCCGAGCCAGACTCCAACACCATCATTAAGCCGACGACACAATGGCGGTAGGCCTAATTCACCGACAACGATGAGACAGCCTATAGGGAGGAGGCCAGAGACCTGGCAGTGTGGTGCCAGAACAACAACCTCTCTCTCAATGTGAGCAAGACAAAGGAGATGATTGTGGACTACAGGAAAAGGAGGGCAGAGCACGCCCCCATTCTCATTGACGGGCTGTAGTGGAGCGGGTCGAGAATTTCAAGTTCCTTGGTGTCCACATCAACTACAGTTGAAGTCGGAAGTTTACATACACTTAGATTGGAGTCATTAAAACTAGTTTTTCAACCACTCCACAAATTTCTTGTTAACAAACTATAATTTTGGCAAGTTGATTAGGACATCTACTTTGAGCATGACACAAGTCATTTTCAACAATTGTTTACAGACAGATTATTTCACTTATAATTCACTGTATCACAATTCCAGTGGGTCAAAAGTTAACATACACTAAGTTGACTGTGCCTTTAAACAGCTTGGAAAATTCCAGAAAATGATGTCATGGCTTTAGAAGCTTCTGACAGGCCAATTGATATCATTTGAGTCAATTGGAGGTGTACCTGTGGATGTATTTCAAGGCCTGCCTTCAAACTCAGTGCCTCTTTGCTTGACATCATGGGAAAATCAAAAGAAATCAGCCAAGACCTGTAGACCTCCACAAGTCTGGTTCATCATTGGGAGCAATTTCCAAACGCCTGAAGGTACAACGTTCATCTGTACAAACAATAGTACGCAAGTATGAACACCATGGGACCACACAGCTGCCATACCGCTCAGGAAGGAGACTCGTTCTGTCTCCTAGAGATGAACGTACTTTGGTGCGAAAAGTGCAAATCAATCCCAGAACAACAGCAAAGGACCCTGTGAAGATGCTGGAGGAAACAGGTAAAAAAGTATCTATATCCACAGTAAAACGAGTCCTATATCGACATAACCTGAAAGGCCGCTCAGCAAGGATGAAGCCACTGCTCCAAAACCACCATAAAAAAGCCAGACTACGGTTTGCAACTGCACATGGGGACTTTTTGGAGAATTGTCCTCTGGTCTGATGAAACAAAAATAGAACTGTTTGGCCATAATGACCATCATTATGTTTGGAGGGAAAAGGGGGATGCTTGCAAGCCAAAGAACACCATCCCAACCGTGAAGCACGGGGGTGGCAGCATCATGTTGTGTGGGTGCTTTGCTGCAAGAGGGACTGGTGCACCTCACAAAATAGATGGCATCATGAGAAGGGAAATTATGTGGATATATTGAAGCAACATCTCAAGACATCAGTCAGGAAGTTAAAGCTTGGTTGCAAATGGGTCTTCCAAATGGATAATGACCCCAAGCTTACTTCCAAAGTTGTGTCAAAATGGCTTAAGGACAACAAAGTCAAGGTATTGGAGTGGCCATCACAAAGCCCTGACCTCAACCCTATAGAACATCTGTGTGGCAGAACTGAAAAAGCATGTGCGAGCAAGGAGGCCTACAAACTGACTCAGTTACACCAGCACTGTCAGGAGGAATGGGCCAAAATTCACCCAACTTATTGTGGGAAGCTTGTGGAAGGCTACCCGAAACATTTGACCCAAGTTAAACAATTTAAAAGCAATGCTACCAAATACTAATTGAGTGTATGTAAACTTCTGACCCACTGGGAATGTGATGAAAGAAATAAAATCTGAAATAAATCATTCTCTCTACTATTATTCTGACATTTCACATTCTTACAATAAAGTGGTGATCCTAACTGACCTAAGACAGGGAATTTTTACTAGGATTACATGTCAGGAATTGTGAAAAACTGAGTTTAAATGTATTTGGCTAAGGTGTATGTAAACTTCTGACTTCAACTGTACAAACTATCCTGACCTACTTGTTGTGTGTATGTACTGACATGCACAGTACCAGTCAAAAGTTTGGACACACCTACTCATTCAAGGGTTTTTCTATATTTTTACTATTTTCTACATTGCAGAATAATAGTGAAGACATCAAAACTATAACTGATAGATTCACACACACTACATGTTAATGTTTTTAAATGTACACTACCCTTCAAAAGTTTGGGGTCACTTAGAAATGTCACCTATAAACTGGTGTAATGTCAAAAAGCGCAGCCATGAAATCGGAAATCCCCCTAAAAAAAAAACAAGGTGAGTTCCTGCAGAGGCAGCTATGTTCGCGCTACCTCTTTCATGGAGACTGGACTACACCCATGTATAACAGGGGTGGTTAGGCCAACTACTGTATGCTTGATGAGTATCCTCGTCTAAGACTTGAAGACTTGTGTTAGCACCTAAGAGTCTTATGGCATGAAGGAGACCCGGGTTTGAATCCTGGTCGGTCTTACACAGGTGTTGCAGCGGCGGACCAGAGTGAAATGTGCCACAGCTTCATCAAAAGGTGATGTGCAACCTTGACTAAGATCTGAAGACTTTTGATCCCCAAGCTGAGCTTGAAACGTGCGACAGCTTCATCAAAGGGGAGCCTTCATAAGGGGGGTGTGTAGCTGAAACCCGACAAGCACCACAAAGCAGCTGTCTGGCCCGAGCGCTCGGGGTCGGAGAGACGTGCCAAGATGCAACCACATCCTGCCTTTTCCCTCTATGGAGGATGTATAAAGAGATATTAGAGGGTTTCATTGTGCAGTTGGTCCACCAACATCAAAGACCACTGACTGAAATCATCTAAACTGCCTGTAATGTGATTCCCTTCATAGGATAAATAAGTGGCGGTCGGTTGGTTCCTTCTGTGCACATACACGAGTTATTAGGGAGGAGTTCACGACAGTCAGCTAACCACCACAAACTCTGGTAGGTGAATTACTTAGGGCCCAGAGTATTTCCCAGTCAGGTCATGTGGTCAGGAAAAGCATCATTTACAGGAAAGGTAAATTGGGATGAAAGCAGAACTGAGCAGTTGGCCAAAGACTTGTTTTGTGTTTTCAAAATGTGCTGCACAATATAGTGTTATGAGTCATTGTGACAAGATATGCGATGAGGTTTTGACACAAAATGTTTAACTTCTTGTAATATGGAGTTGTAGTGTTTGACCTGAACCGAGAACAGAAAGGACCCCAATACTACTTGATTTTAAATGCACAGCTATATGGGTCAGGAGATATTTCACCATGTCAACGGTCAACTAAATGCACAGCTATATGGGTCAGGAGATATTTCACCATGTCAACGGTGGCGTGGATGACGCATTTCTGGGTTCTGAAAATGAACTCAGAGAGACAGATCGCAACATACTTTTCCAGATGACAGGCCTTTTTTTCAGGCAGACTGAGGTTTTCTTTTATTCGCAGCCAGACACAGTCGGTCTTAATGCTTCGGCCATATGCTGGGAGCCTGGGAGGACAACAGGCCTCAGTGTGGACTCAGCCCGCTGTCCTCTCTCCTCTCCATCTCTCTCTCTCGTTCCCTCTCTCCGGCCCACAAACCAGCCTCTGTCAGAGACCCATCAGTAGCACCCACTAAATCAAGTCTAACTTTATTTATAGAGCACATTTCTTACACAGGATTAATTTCAAAGTCCTTAACAAATCAAATAATAAAAGGTGAGACATAACACACAATACGTCTCCTAAATTAAACAAATTAAAACAGTAAAAATAATATAAAATAACAGTGAACCTGAGAGACACATTAAAATAAATAAAAAACTAGGGCAGGCCTGCCCCCATAGCCCACCTCCGTCCACCAGCCACCTCACACTGCCCCTTTCTCTCGCCTTAAACCCCCCTCTCCACCCCTACCTTCATGCCTCAATGAAGACATGACATAACTGGTCAAACCTATACATTAGACTAAACTGAGTGAAGGAAGCTAACTGGAGGGCTGACCATTGTGATCTTATAAATCAGTTCTATGTAATTAACGGGCTCCCGAGTGGCGCAGGGGTCTAAGGCACTGCATCTCTGTGCTAGAGGCGTCACTACAGACACCCTGGAATCCAGGCTGTATCACAACCAGCCGTGATTGGGAGTCCCATAGGGCGGCGCACAATTGGCCCAGCGTCGTCCGGGTTTGGCCGGTGTAGGCCGTCATTGTAAATAAGAATTTGTTCTTAACTGACTTGCCAAGTTAAATGATATGGGCCACGCTATGTACCAGTTCATTTACAGGATAGTGCAGTAGCCATGCACCAAAACTTAGTAAATGTACTATAACATGGGGCTGGGAGTTTTTCCTGTTCAGGTCATGTGGTCATGAAAGAACTCTGAGCCCTGAGTGACTATATCACATTAACAAGTGTTCTGAGAAAGAAGAGCTTATAGTAAAAGCTAATAAATATGAACTGGAGTGTCTTGGAGTTTAAATCTATTGCCAATGTATAGGGCGGCTAAGCAATCAATTATTAATGTATACACTCACCGAACAGTTTATTAGGTACACCCATCTAGTACCGGGTTGGACCCCCCTTTGTCTCCAGAACAACCTGAATTCTTCAGAGAATTCTACAAGGTGTCGGAAACGTTCCACATGGATGTAGGTCCATGCTGACGCGATGGCATCCTGCAGTTGCTGCTGATTGTACGGCGGTACATTCATGCTGCAAACAGCCTGTTCCATCTCATCCCAAAGATGTTCTATTTGGTTGAGGTCTGGGGACTGACCAGGCCACTCAAGTAAACTGAACTCGCTGTCATGTTGCAGGTAATGTTTTTTCCTGAATGCTGAATGCCTGTCTGCCTGCTTTATACAGCAAGTCACGGACAATTACTTACTGTCTGTAAAAGCGATCCAAATGGTTCGCTCTTACAGACAGTGAGTCACGTGGCCGTGACTCGCTGTATAAAGCAGGCAGACAGGCATTCAGTTACTGTTAGATTGAACGTTAGAATTGGCTGAAACGATCGGCCTCCTGGGCTTTTCAAGCACAACGGTGTCTAGGGTTCACAGAGAATGGTGAAACAAACAAAAAACATCCAGTCAGCGGCAGTCCTGTGGGTGAAAACAGCTTGTTGATGAGCGGTGGAAGAACGGCAAGAATCGTGCAAGCTAACAGGCGGGCCACAAACAGGCAAATAACGGCTCAGTACAACAGTGGTGTGCAGAACGATATCTCAGAACGCACAACTCGTCGGTCCTTGTCACGGATGGACTATTGCAGCAGACGATCACACCGTGCTATCTGGCCCTAAATCGACAGTACACCATGGCTAAATATTTGACCATGGTTACTGATCAAAACCTTAGAAAAACCTTGACAAAGTACAGGCTCAGTGAGCACAGCCTTGCCATTGAGAAGGGTAGACACAGGAAAACCTGGCTCCCTGTAGAGGAAAGGCTGTGCAACCACTGCACAACAGCAGAACCTGAGACGGAGCTGCATTTCCTGACAAAATGTCAAAAATATAAAACAATTAGAGAGTGTCATTTTCCCAAATTTGAAACCCTTATTCAAGGTTTCAAAGACCTCTCTGATGGGAGTAGGCTACCCGTCCTGTTGGGGGAGGACGCAGAGAGCTGTGGGTTGGCAGCGCACTACATTGCTGCCTGCCATAAGCTGAGGGACAGTGTCTGACAGACCAATCAACCTGCACATGTCCTCTACTGTATGTTTATTGTTATTGTTGAATGTATGGTTATTTTGAACCTTGGTTATTGTTGTTAGTGTTGTCCCGTTGAAAATTATGATTCTCATGTATTTTTTAAATTTGTTTTTATATTGTAAATATCCAAAATAAGCTTTGGCAATATGTACATTGTTACGTCATCCCAATAAAGCGAATTGAATTGAATTGAGAGCGAGAGAGAGAGCGAGAGCGTGTGGGTGAGAGAGAGACAGAGCATGTGGGCGAGAGAGAGAGAGAGAGAGAGAGAGAGGGAGAGCATGTGGGCGAGAGAGCGAGAGAGAGGGAGAGCGTGTGGGCGAGAGAGAGAGAGGGAGAGAGAGATGGAGAGCGGGTGGGCGAGAGAGAGAGGGAGAGCATGTGGGCGAGAGAGAGAGAGAGAGGGAGAGCGTGTGGGCGAGAGAGAGAGAGGGAGAGAGAGAGGGAGAGCGGGTGGGCGAGAGAGAGAGGGAGAGCATGTGAGCGAGAGGGAGAGAGGGAAAGAGGGAGAGCGTGTGGGTGAGAGAGAGAGAGAGGGAGAGCGTGTGGGCGAGAGAGAGAGAGAGGGAGAGCATGTGGGCGAGAGAGAGCGAGAGGGAGAGCGTGTGGGTGAGAGAGAGAGAGAGGGAGAGAGAGGGAGAGCATGTGGGCGAGAGAGAGAGAGAGGGAGAGCGTGTGGGTGAGAGAGAGAGAGAGAGGGAGAGAGACAGAGTGTGTGGGCGAGAGAGAGAGAGAGAGGGAGAGCGTGTGGGCGAGAGAGAGAGGGAGAGAGTGTGGGCGAGAGAGAGAGAGAGGGAGAGCATGTGGGCGAGAGAGAGAGAGAGGGAGAGCGTGTGGGTGAGAGAGAGAGAGAGGGAGAGCGTGTGGGCGAGAGAGAGAGAGAGAGAGGGAGAGCATGTGGGCGAGAGAGAGAGAGAGGGAGAGCGTGTGGGTGAGAGAGAGAGAGAGAGGGAGAGAGACAGAGTGTGTGGGCGAGAGAGAGAGAGAGAGGGAGAGAGGGAGAGCGTGTGGGCGAGAGAGAGAGGGAGAGAGTGTGGGCGAGAGAGAGAGAGGGAGAGCATGTGGGCGAGAGAGAGAGAGAGGGAGAGCGTGTGGGTGAGAGAGAGAGAGAGGGAGAGAGACAGAGTGTGTGGGCGAGAGAGAGAGGGAGAGAGTGTGGGCGAGAGAGAGGGAGAGCGTGTGGGCGAGAGAGAGGGAGAGAGAGAGAGGGAGAGCGTGTGGGTGAGAGAGAGAGTGAGAGTGGCCTCCACCTTCAGCCTGATAGTCTGATTTCTTCTAATAGAGACGTAAGGGGAAGACCTGTACTGATCACCTAGGAATCATCCAGAAGGAGAAATGGACACAATAAAGCAATAAGCACCTTCATCGACAACCTAAATGTCAAGATGTGGACAGCTGATGAGAGTATTGGGGAAATTTACACAAATCCCCTCCACTGAATGCACAGTAAAACAAATATTTTTCAAACGCTCATTATCAGTTCATCAACTGGGGGAATTTACAAATGCGGCACAATTTCTTTAAACTATCAAGATAACAGTTGAGTCTGCTGAGTTTGACACCCTCCCCACCACAAATACACTCACACCTCAGGATCCCCTGTCCTCTGGGCCCGATACAGGGAAAACACAACACGGGTTTTCACATGAAGGTGTGGATTAACTAACACTGGACAGGACAGCTGTATAACTGACTGAAGAGTGAAGTCTTATGTGCTGTCAATTGACTCGACAACACACACACACACACACACACACACACACACACACACACACACACACACACACACACACACACACACACACACACACACACACACACACACACACACACACACATATATGCCCAATTTAGGCATACTGTATATATACACACATTTGAATTGCCTATAATTGCATATACTTGTCTGTAATTGCTTTAGTGACATCAAAGCAGAATTTGAAAGAATAAACCACCCTGTTTCAGTAACCCACTTTACATTCCGCTATGCAATAATTATCCTCTCATGACGTAGTTTACAATATCAAACAAAAGGTGGATGACCAATGTTTTGAGTGGGGCCCACACCCATGGGGAACTACGCAAACAGTCACGTGTGCCTACCACTGTTGTCTGCAAACTTGATGATTGAGTTGGAGGCGTGCATGGCCACGCAGTCATAGGTGAACAGGGAGTACAGGAGAGGGCTGAGAACGCACCCTTGTGGGGCCCCAGTGTTGAGGATCAGCGGGGGGGAGATGTTGTTTCCTACCCTCACCACCTGGGGACGGCCTGTCAGGAAGTCTAGGACCCAGTTGCACAGGGCGGGGTCGAGACCCAGGTTCTCGAGCTTAATGACGAGTTTGGAGGGTACTATGGTGTTAAATGCTGAGCTGTAGTCGATGAACAGCATTCTTACATAGGTATTCCTCTTGTCCAGATGGGTTATAGCAGTGTGCAGTGCGATTGCGTCGTCTGTGGACCTATTGGGGTGGTAAGCAAATTGGAGTGGGTCTAGGGTGTCAGGTAGGGTGGAAGTGATATGATCCTTGACTAGTCTCTCAAAGCACTTCATGATGACGAAGGTGAGTCCTACGGGGCGATAGTCATTTAGCTCAGTTACCTTAGCTTTCTTGGGCACAGGAACAATGGTGGCCCTCTTGAAGCATGTGGGAACAGCAGACTGGGATAAGGATTGATTGAATATGTCCGTAAACACACCAGCCAGCTGGTCTGCGCATGCTCTGAGGACGCGGCTAGGGATGCTGTCTGGGCCGGCAGCCTTGCGAGGGTTAACACGTTTAAATGCTTTACTCACGTTGGCTGCAGTGAAGGAGAGCCCGCAGGTTTGGTAGCGGGCCGTGTCGTTGGCACTGTATTGTCCTCAAAGCGAGCAAAGAAGTTGTTCAGTTTGTCTGGGAGCAGGACATCGTGGTCCGCGACGGGGCTGGATTTCTTTTTGTAGTCCGTGATTGACTACAGACTCCTCTTGTGTCTGAGCCGTTGAATTGCGACTCTACTTTGTCTCTATACTGACGCTTAGCTTGTTTGATTGCCTTGCGGAGGGAATAGCTAAACTGTTTGTATTCGGTCATGTTTCCGGTCGCAGTTGCTAATAACCTTGCTCACCGAATCAGCGTATTCATCAATGTTATTGTCCGACGCTATGCGGAACATATCCCAGTCCACGCGATCGAAGCAATCTTGAAGCGTGGAATCAGATTGTTCAACGCTGGTCCGACCAGACGTGAGCGCGGGAGCTTCCTGTTTAAGTTTCTGTCTACAGGCTGGGAGCAACAAAATGGAGTCATGGTCAGATTTTCCGAAAGGAGGGCGAGCAGGGCTTTGTATGCGTCGCGGAAGTTAGAGTAACAATGGTCCAGGATTTGTTCAGCCCGGGTAGCGCATTCGATATGCGGATAAAATTTAGGGAGTCTTGTTTTCAGATTAGCCTTGTTAAAATCCCCAGCTACAATGAATTCAGCCTCAGGATATGTGGTTTCTAGTTTACATAGAGTCCAATGAAGTTCATTCACGGCCATCGATGTGTCTGCTTGGGGGGGATATATACGGCTGTGATTATAATTGAAGAGAATTCTCTTGGGAGATAATATGGTTGGCATTTGATTGTAAGGAATTCTAGGTCAGGTGAGTAAAAGGACTTGAGTTCCTGTATGTTGTTATGATCACACCACGTCTCGTTAATCATAAGGCATACACCCCCGCCCTTCTTCTTACCAGAGAGATGTTTGTTTCTGTCGGCGCGATGCGTGAAGAAACCAGGTGGCTGTACCAACTCCGATAGCGTGTCTCGAGTGAGCCATGTTTCCGTGAAACAAAGAACAATCTCTGAAAGGTAACCCTTACTCGGATTTCGTCTACCTTGTTGTCAAGAAACTGGTCATTGGCGAGTAGTAAACTCGGGAGCGGTGAGCGATGTGTTTGTCTACGGAGCCTGACCCGAAGACCGCTCCGTCTGCCCCTTCTGCGGCGCCGTTGTTTTGGGTTGCCGGCTGGGATCCGATCCATTGTCCTGGGTGGTAGGCCAAACAGAGGATCCGCTTCGGGAAAGTCATATTCCTGGTCGTAATGTTGGTGAGTTGACGTTGCTCTTATATCCAATAGTTCCTCCCGGCTGTATGTAATAAAACTTAAGATTTCCTGGGGTAACAATGTAAGAAATAATACATAAAAAAACAAAATACTGCATAGTTTCCTGAGAACGCGAAGCGAGGCGACCACCTCTGTCGGCGGCGGCCGTCTCTGTCGGCGGCGGCCGTCTCTGTCGGCGGCGGCCGTCTCTGTCAGCGGCGAAAGTTATACACCAAGCTTTCCATTTTGTATCTGTACAGTGTCTGTATCTTCATCATTGTGTTAACTTGTGGGTACTGCACCCTCCATTGGTTTGTTTCAGCATACCCTTTTCCACAGAGTTGGTGTGGCGGTATGTGTGCCTGCATCTGCGTGTGCACACGAGGGAAGGACAATTCAACACTCCTCACAACTGTCTTATCTTGTATTTTTTTCCTGAACGTCTACACATCTGTGGTGATAGGAAGTGCCGAGGGGCCGTATGTGGGCCAGCCTGACGTCAATGGACCTGGACAGACCCACCAAACAGGAAACCAAAACATCCCCCTTTCCCTTCATCACTTCTTCCTTCACCTTTCCATCCTCCAGCTGGGCAGACTTCTCCTGTCTTTCACTTTTTCTCTTTTCAGAATTTCTATCTCATCTCTGATTGTGACATCAGAGCAAGGGAAGTTTTGTGTTGTTGTTTAGTCATCACGGTTCATTTCCTGTGATTATGACATTGCACCCTTCAGCTGTGAGGGTAGCAAACCTGGGTTCAAATAGTTTGTTTTCTTTTAAATCAACATATACTTGAGCCAGTCTGGAGTGTTAGACGGGCAGTGTTTGCACATTTGTAATGATTCCATTGGTTCCATTGAGCCAGGGAAGCTCAATGAAAACACACAGTGTTTGAAAGGAAAACGACTACAATTTGAACCCAGGTCTGGAGGGCAGCTTGTTTTTATGTCCAGTGTCCACGTTCTTTGTGTTCCATCCCTCCCCCTTTGGCTCTGTCTTATTTGCCTGTCAGTCTGTCTGTCTGTGACACCAAATCACCCTGCCTTTTGGCACCAAATCACCCTGCCTTTTGGCACCAAATCACCCTGCCTTTTGGCACCAAATCACCCTGCCTTTTGGCACCAAATCACCCTGCCTTTTGGCACCATACACTTGCTTATAGCAAGTCATAGAAATTACACTCATCCTTTGAATGTCAATTCAAAATTAGCTTTAAAAACTTAAATTTCAGTGATTCCTCATTAACGTCACGTGACTACAGGGACGGGTTAAGTATACAGTGTTTGGAGTTTGAAATGTTGGAATGGGCATCATCAGAGAGCTCACCTGACTGACAGACTCTGGTGACGGGAGGCTGGGGGCCAGCAGGTGATCTCCTAAAAAGGGGGAGAGAAACACGGGATCTGGATTAAAAGGACTGCACACACACACACACACACACACACACACACACACACACACACACACACACACACACACACACACACACACACACACACACACACACACACACACACACACACACACACACACACACACACACACACACACACACACACACACACTCTGTCTCTCGCCCTCTTTAGTGTACACTTATTCTTAAATATTTACCTTGATGGCATCTGAATGGAGTTCCTTATCATTCATTACTATGAGCTCTGAGGTAGCCCTCATATCCACATGTCTGTGGTCAATATTGACTCATGGTCTGAAGGACATACAACAGTCAATGACCTGTGAGTCAAACTCTGCCTTTAAAACCGACTTTAAAACCTATACTACAATAGGTTTTAAAGGCAGAGTTTGACTCACAGGTCATTGTTTTCAACAGGTAATAAGCTTAAGTATTGAGTATTTTAGGATTTAGTATTCAATGATACAATCACTTTGCCTTGCATACAGACAGTGGTTGTTTAAGACTCCTATCTTATTGTATGTGAAGTTTTGAAATATATCTACCTGATATTACTGTGTGTATCTATACTGAACAAAAATATAAACGCAACATGTATGTGTTGGTACCATGTTTCATGAGCTGAAATAAAAGATCCCAGAAATGTTCCAGATGCACAAAAAAGCTTATTTCTCCCATTTCGTGCACATATTTGTTTACATCCCTGTTAGTGAGCATTTCTCCTTTGCCAAGATAATCCATCCACCTGACAGGTGTGGCATATCAAGAAGCTGATTAAACAGCACGATCATTACACAGGTGCACCTTGTGCTGGGGATAATAAAAGGCCACTCTAAAATGTGAAGTTTTGTCACAAAACACAATGCCACAGATGTCTCAAGTTTTGAGGGAGTGTGCAATTGGCATGCCACCAGAGCTGTTGCCAGATAATTGAATGTTCATTTCTCTACCTTAACGTCATTTTATAGAATTTGGCAGTACATCCAACTGGCCTCACAACTGCAGACCACGTGTAACCACGCCAGCCTAGGACCTTCACATCCAGCTTCTTCATCTGCAGGATCGACTGAGACCAGCCACAGCTGATGAAACGGAGGAGTATTTATTTCTGCCCTTCTGTCCTTTTATGGGGGAAAAAAACGTATTCTGATTGGCTGGGCCTTTGCCCTCCCAGTCCCACCCATGGCTGTGCCCCTGCCCGGTCATGTGAAATCCATAGATTAGGGCCTAATTAATGTATTTCAATTGACGGATTTCCTTATATGAGCTGCAACTCAGTAAAATCGTTGAAATTGTTGTGTTTATAATTTTGTTCAGTATATCATACACTTCTCATACACAAACTACAATATACACTGAGTGTACAAAACATTAGGAACACCTTCCTAATATTAAGTTGCAACCCCTGTTGCCCACTACCATACGCCGTTCAGAGGCACTTAAATATTTTGTCTTGCCCATTCACCCTCTGAATGGCACACACCCACAATCCATGTCTCAATTGTCTCAAGGCTTAAAACTCCTTCTTTAACCTGTCTCCTCCCCTTCATCTATACTGATTGAAGTGGATTTAACTAGTGACATCAATAGGGATCATAGCTTTCACCTGGATTCACCTGGTCAGTCAGTCTATGTCACGGAAAGAGCAAGTGTTCCTAATGTTTTCTACACTCAGTGTATATACAGTAATATCATATCTGTACATATGCTTTAACAATTCATATCTACATACATCAGAACTACTTGGATTTCAACATTACAAGTACAACAGTACACATGCTTGGCAGCGATACAAACTAAGACATGTTTTGTACAATCAATCCTCATGAAATAAATTAAAGAAATAGCTTAAAAGTAATACGTTTTGTTGAATCATTCCTTGTAAAATAAGACATGGCTTGCGTTCCACCATAAAGTATGGTGGTGTGGTGTCTCAGCATGAAATCAACTGGACCCAAGTGCCACCTAGTGGTTGGCTGAAGCCTTAACACCCAAAAGGTTAATTCTGTGGCACACTGGTGACACCAAGTGACACGTGTTGGTGCTGTATTTACATTTTTAGTACAGGTGCACAATCATACATCACACCCCTATGACAAAACAACAACTGTAGGGACACTTACTTGGAGGTACATTGTACATTGGTCAAGGTGGTGAAGTTGTTCCGTACCGTGCGAAGACTGGCCAGAACCTAAAGCCAGAGCACATCTAACGTTCACTTACATGTGATCATTCCACGGTCATTTAAAAAAATAATACAATCCATACGTTTCTGAAAATGTATTTCCATGTAGAGTCACAAATAGAGAAAATATTTACCTGGGCAAAAGGGGTCACGATCAGGTCTTCTCCATGCCTGAAGAAAAGCAATCAAAATGGGATAAACAGTGATTCAAATATAAACCCTGAAAAATCCCTCAAAATAAATGTCTTTGTCAATAAAAGCCATTGGTTGGATAGTAATAAAATGCGATTACTATACAACCAACCACTTTCCCCTGGATTTCAATGTGGTTGAGTGACATGGTTGAGCTAAGCATATACACATTGGAACAAGATGCAAATCTATTCCAATACAGTATATATTTGTCAGGATGTGTCAAGCTGACTCACAGTTCTCCGACGATGGAGGAGTTCCGGGACAACTCGCGAGACTTGGGCGACAGGTCGTAGTCCGAGTCGGAGCGGTAGAGGAAGGACTCTCGGCGCTGCCCGTGGGCTCCCAGGTTGGGGTGCAGGACCAGGCCGGAGCCAGGGGACGCCTGGAGACCCGAGGGGCTGCAGCACGCAGACGGGCCATTCTCCACATCAAAGCTAGGACACGGGAGAAAGAGAAATATACCTATTTTAGGCTTACACACAGCAGAGGCTCACAGAGTAAAGTACAGTAAAATTGTCCAGTGGTAATTTGTCTTGGGTTACTTAAGGCCAGGACAAAGTAATAACTTAACCAATCAGGTCATGACAAAATAATGACTTAGCCAATCAAGTCATGACAAAATAATGACTTAGCCAATCAGGTCATGACAAAATAATGACTTAGCCAATCAGGTCATGACAAAATAATGACTTAGCCAATCAGGTCATGACAAAATAATGACTTAGCCAATCAAGTCATGACAAAATAATGACTTAGCCAATCAGGTCATGACAAAATAATGACTTAGCCAATCAAGTCATGACAAAATAATGACTTAGCCAATCAAGTCATGACAAAATAATGACTTAGCCAATCAGGTCATGACAAAATAATGACTTAGCCAATCAAGTCATGACAAAATAATGACTTAGCCAATCAAGTCATGACAAAATAATGACTTAGCCAATCAGGTCATGACAAATGAGCTGGCCAGTAGTCTGATCAGATGAATTGGCTGTGTTGTTCTATGGGTCAAGGATCTTTCCACTACTACAGCATCCTTGTTGCGCCTATACCTCTTAACAATATGTGATATTTACAGAGCGCTTTTCAAGGACCCAAAGGTCTGTGAGGTAGAGCCATATACAGTATAACACTACTTCTTTATTTTATTCAATGGTCTGAGGATTCAGTTGTGGGGACTGGAGAGGCAGATGAATTGTGGGGTTTGTCCATAGTGACTGGATGGACTCAACACCCATCTCAATATTTGCCCAGCAGCATTCACCCCCACTGGAATCCCTATGTGTAGGATTATCCATATCCCACGGAGGCATTTCCTACCCCCCCCCCCCCCCCTCTACCAAGTTTCAATACCGGGATTAATTCATATTTATCCCGAAGGTGTCCCGGGAAAATCGTAAGCGCCCATTTAAAGTGTTTAAAACAAAGATATGGTCACTATGCCAGGGTTGTCCTCAAATAAGAGGGGCGCTGCGCCACTAGGAAAAGATTTCAGAGCAAATCAAACGGATATTTAGTAATGATAGAGTAACTGTCTTTGAACGCCAATGACATTGTTGTGAATTGCGAAACAGGCCGTTCATAAATTCCGAGGGTTATCATGTTCCTCAGTTAATTCAGCGCATTTCAGATGTAGACTATTTCGAAAAACAGCGTTGTCGAATCATACAAACTTTGTAAAAGCAGTCAAATGACCAAAGTTGCTAAACTTGCTACTCCAGCGAATGACAGAATATCTTCTATATTTGGCTAAATCGAGTTGATGATTATACAGATCAGCTCATGAATAACGGGGAGATGAAGTGTGAACCTAGTTTAAATATCAAGGCATCTTAACCGGGCAAACACTGTTCAAAAACATCCATATCTATTCTCTCATACAGTTTGTTGATCACCGAAGCTCTCATATCAGCAGCAAGTAAGAGACAGCCTAAAGAAGCGGGGGGAACGTTATAGCGGTTCGACGTGAATAGGCAAGACATGTGCTTTGATAATGCTGCCTATGGATTACATAATAAATGTAGGAATTTTCATGCGAGACCGGAGTCAGGAATTGGGGTTTCAGTGGGGTAGGAGACTGCATATAAAATAGCGTAGGCTCTAGGACAGGAGAATATATCATTTCCCCTCATGCCTCTGAATTGTGACAAGATATGACTATGTAGGGAATTGCATAGGCCTATCAAATTTGTGACTGTCTGAAGAGTCACAATGACAGCTAAAAAGAGGCACACGTTATTTTATAGGCTATACGTGGGGGTTTCATGTAGGGTTTACTAACTGCATTCGGGTCTCGTGTGCAGTCCAACAGTGTCAATTATGTGTGTGCTTTGAATTTATGGTAACTGTGTGAAGTAAATACGCTAGGTTAAAAGCTTCCATGCTACAACCTGTCTGGATATTGTGCCATTCATTTTTTTGCTAATCTGCTGCTGTGCATGTTTTTGTATTTTGTGGAATTGCATTAGATATTGTCATTGAATTTTTTCAGGAAATGTGTCGTTTTTCCGGGACAGTCCCAGGATCCCGGTTACCCTACAACACAACCATTCTACAAACTATCACACACCTAGAAAAAAATATGAAAGAGAGAAAATAAGAAAGTCAACTGGTAGTGGAGGGGGCTTAATTCGGGACCACCTCCTCACTGAAGTCAAAGTGCACTCTGCCGCTGTGACAGATAGGAGACCTCACTTCTCCTCCTCCCTCCTCCCCCAGGCACCTCCTCCCTCATGCACCTCCTTCCTCTCCCCTACACCTCCTCCCTCTCCCCTGCACCTCCTTCCTCTCCCCTACACCTCCTCCCTCTCTCCTGTACCTCCTCCCTCTCTCCTGTACATCCTTCCTCTCCCCTACACCTCCTCCCTCTCTCCTACACCTCCTCCCTCTCTCCTGTACCTCCTCCCTCTCTCCTGTACCTCCTCCCTCTCCCCTACACCTCCTCCCTCTCCCCTACACCTCCTCCCTCTCTCCTGTACCTCCTCCCTCTCTCCTGTACCTCCTCCCTCTCTCCTGTACCTCCTCCCTCTCCCCTACACCTCCTTCCTCTCCCCTACACCTCCTCCCTCTCCCCTGTACCTCCTCCCTCTCCCCTGTACCTCCTCCCTCTCTCCTGTACCTCCTTCCTCTCCCCTACACCTCCTCCCTCTCCCCTACACCTCCTCCCTCTCTCCTGTACCTCCTCCCTCTCTCCTGTACCTCCTTCCTCTCCCCTACACCTCCTTCCTCTCCCCTACACCTCCTCCCTCTCTCCTGTACCTCCTCCCTCTCTCCTGTACCTCCTTCCTCTCCCCTACACCTCCTCCCTCTCCCCTACACCTCCTCCCTCTCTCCTGTACCTCCTCCCTCTCCCCTGTACCTCCTCCCTCTCCCCTGCACCTCCTCCCTCTCCCCTGCACCTCCTCCCTCTCCCCTGCACCTCCTCCCTCCACAACCCTCCTCCTCCCAGAAACAGACTCACACACCCCTCTGACCACACACACTCTCACACCCCTCTGATCACACACACTCTCACACCCCTCTGATCACACACACTCTCACACCCCTCTGATCACACACACTCTCACATCCCTCTGACCACACACACTCTCACATCCCTCTGACCACACACACTCTCACACCCCTCTGACCACACACACACTCTCACACCCCTCTGACCACACACACTCTCACACCCCTCTGACCACACACACTCTCACACCCCTCTGACCACACACACACTCACACCCCTCTGACCACACACACTCTCACACCCCTCTGACCACACACACTCTCACACCCCTCTGACCACACACACTCTCACACCCCTCTGACCACACACACTCTCACACCCCTCTGACCACACACACTCTCACACCCCTCTGACCACACACACTCTCACACCCCTCTGACCACACACACACTCTCACACCCCTCTAACCACACACACACTCTCACACCCCTCTAACCACACACACACTCTCACACCCCTCTGACCACACACACTCTCACACCCCTCTGACCACACACACTCTCACACCCCTCTGACCACACACACTCTCACACCCCTCTGACCACACACACTCACACCCCTCTGACCACACACACTCACACCCCTCTGACCACACACACTCTCACACCCCTCTGACCACACACTCTCACACCCCTCTGACCACACACACTCACACACCCCTCTGACCACACACACACTCACACCCCTCTGACCACACACACTCACACACCACACACACTCACAAACCCCTCTGACCACACACACTCACAAAAACACACCCTGCCACTGAGTGCCCTATCCCTGACCAGAGGCCAACAGTGTGATGGCACAGCATTGGCTTGTTCAGAGGTAGATCTGGGCTGGACTACAGAGGATAGACTCTTCTTCTGTTCCTATAGTCAGTGCAGTCATCTGACTCTTGGTTCCACTGTGTGTCTAAATTGCATGACAGTATATAATGGAACATTACACGGTTACTGGTATCACAAGCAAGACAGAGAGTGATTAAAAGAGAGAGAGAGTGCCAATAGTACGGAGAAAAAGCATGATGACGCTAGCTTGTGTCCCCACCCCCTCCATAGTTGACGCTTGGTGTCAAGTATCAAAAGTGACAACACGTGAAATAGCAATCCTAGAAGTGATTAGGCATCAACAGTGTTTACAGGGCCTATCGTGTTTCTCCACCGGGGTCTCAAACTATCAGGCTGACACACTGCTTTTTGTGGGCCCCATGATAACTGAAAGACTGACGTTGGACCCCAGGTCATGAGATCCCTGCTTTAAACAAAATGTGTTCATCACTATGTTACAGCAGTGGAAAACCAAGATACTCTTCAGAAGGAAGGAGGGATTGAGGTACTGCAGACAGTGTCCAACCAGAGAGGTGAAGTAGAGGGGAGTAGGGAGAGGGACAGGTTGGGAGACACTCAGTAAAGGGGGCCTTGGGCCAAAGGGACTATTTTTATTAAACCCCAATGACCAGGTTAATTCAATGCAGTCGACTCCTGATAAATGCACATGGATAAATGCATTGCAATTCACCAGTCCCAATTCAAATAAAACGTTTTTCTTGGTTTATTTGTCTTCGTGTTTTTATATTTAGTCCCAAGCAAGTTTAGTCCCAGACAGTCCCAGTAACGGTCCCAAGCCATTGATCAGGAGGGGACTGTACATCTCTCTCTCTCAAGTCTCTGCGTATTGCTTGTATCTGGATAGAGCTATCTATGGGAAAATGCAGGAGGCAGACTTCAGGTTCAGCTGGGGCCCAAGCAACGTGTGAACGTTAGAGAGCAACCAGAACTAACTGTTGTTGTCGTCTGAGTGGAAGCAGACGAGATAGAGACAAGGGGACAGTCAGGCAGCCTTTCTTCTCCTCAACCGCACCAAGCCAAGCTTTTTTCCCCCCTTTTACCCCAATTTCGTGATATCCAATTGGTAGTTACAGTTCTGTGCCATCATCACCACAACTCCCCTGAGGACTCGGGAGAGGCGAAGGTCAAGAGTCATGCATCCATGATCCTGCCAAGCCGCACTGCTTCATGACACACTGCTCGCTTAACCCGGAAGCCAGCCACACCAATGTGGAGGAGGAAACACTGTACATACAACTGCCGACTGAAGTCAGCTTGCAGGCGCCCGGCCCGCCACAAGGAGTCGCTAGAGCTCGATGGGACAAGTACATCCTGGCCGGCCAAACCCTCCCCTAACCCGGACGACACTGGGCCAATTGTGCGCTGTGACACAGCCTTGGATCGAACCCGGGTCTGTAGTGACGCCTTAGACCGCTGCGCCACTCGGGAGGTAAGATTGAACAATGGAATACTACAGTACACACGCAAAAGACAACTGTCTGATGATTGCTGAGTATGGCATAACATTAAGTAAAGAGGTTTGTATAGCGCAAAGAGAGAAGTCCACATTCATCTCTGTCCAGAATAAGAGCATAGCTTTTTCCCCATGCTTTTGAATGTGCCGCTAAAATGTACAATCTGTTTCTATTAGCATTGCTACGGCTGTGACATGTGGTTGTCTCACCTAGCTATCTTAAGATGAACATACTAAGTCGCTCTGGATAAGAACGTCTGCAAAATTACTTAAATACATTTAAAGATGCACTATGCAGCAATCACTCCGCCATTTCCTGGTTGCAAAAATGTAAATAGTTAGACTAATTTCAGTTTGTGACAAAACAAGCAAGTATAGTGTAGAGAATCACTGAATCATCTAAACTGTTGGGAAATATCTTTTCCATAACCAAAAATATTGTATTTTCAGCTGTTTAAAGCTGGTGTACAAAACCCAAAGTAAAAAGATGCAAAAACAAAACCTAAAACGGGAAGCATAGAAATGGCACACGTAGAACATATCTACCCCTTCTTAGACTTGCTTTCAATTAGAATGATAGATCTATAAGTCACATTTCTATGTACATTTTGTCAGGTCTCCCAAATAGTGATATATTGCAGCTTTAAATTATTATACATTTTTTTCTGTAAAAAGCTTTAAAGTTGAATAATAACAATAACCAGATGTGTTTTTCCTCTAAGAATGACGACAGACATGTTAATGAGCAAACCTGTATGATTTGTTGGCCAGGTTACAGATTCTGAGGTAATTGTTTCAGTTCACATTTTTTTCTCCTGGAACTGGTATATCCTCCTCCTGAGGCAAACATTGTTTCAACAGTTGTCTCATTTCACATAATTACTTATCAATCGAGGAATAAGTTGCTTAAAATGACTTTTTTGAGCCTTTGTTCATGTCATTTTGAGGCCCCCATACTACACAATGACGTTGAGGATGTGATTTGCTATTTGGGGTGTTTCTCAAAAACATGTGAAATCACAACAACAACAAAAAGGTGTCTGGACCCTTCTACAACATGCCATTTAAATCCAAAATAGAGATTTGGTTGTAAAGTAACTGTCCAGTGTCTCCAGTTTTCTATTAAATATGACCTATAAGTGAAATACCTTTCCATCCAAGACGTTTTAATGAACTATTTTAAAAAGCAGCTTTTCTGTGTTGGAATGGTGTGGGTGTACCCAAACAACAGAATGGTGTGGGTGTATACCGGTCATTAAAACATTCATGTGAGTAAACCCCTGATGGCCCAGCTCAGACAATGAGACAGGCCATACATTGACAAGCATTTTTGAAACAGTCTGTTTGAGATACAAGTTTGAGGTGTTTTTTTAAAGTGTTTTTTCCAATTTATGATTTGGCCACATATATGAGTACAAGACGAGTCAACAACATGACTTAACAGTACATACACTTTTAAAAGTGATATTTCCAGCAGACATAAGTTGCTTAAATGTTACAGAAAGGGTGAAACAATCACACTGAAGTGACCAGGGTCCATGCTATATGCTATACACACACGTGCATGTGGACACATTCACACAACTCCAGGGCCTTACCAGGTGTGGTCCACAGTGAAGCGCCTGTAACGGCGCTTGTTCACCACCTGCTTACGAAACAGTCTCGGGGAGATGTGGGGTGAAACGCTCGTCCTCTTGTCCAATTTGGTATTCCCACGTGAGTCTATATTCTGTTCCAGTTCTGTTTTGTCCCCATGAGCCTCCATAGCCAGGGTCTTGGTTTAGAACAGAGTCCAGTTCACTCAGTCCCAATGAGTGGAGCTCAAGTGTAAGGCTATAGTACACGACACACCAGAGAGGCTACAGGACACGACGCACCAGAGAGGATACAGGCCACAACGCAGCAGAGAGGATACAGGACACGACGCACCAGAGAGGATACAGGCCACGATGCAGCAGAGAGGATACAGGACACGACGCAGCAGAGAGGATACAGGACACGACGCAGCAGAGAGGATACAGGACACGACACACCAGAGAGGATACAGGACACGACGCAGCAGAGAGGATACAGGACACGACGCACCAGAAAGGATACAGGACACGACGCTCCAGAGAGGATACAGGACACGACGCTCCAGAGAGGATACAGGACACGACGCACCAGAGAGGATACAGGACAAAACGTACCAGAGAGGATATAGGACACGACGCACCAGAGAGGATACAGGACACGACGCACCAGAGAGGATACAGGACACGACGCACCAGAGAGGATACAGGACACGACGCACCAGAGAGGATACAGGACACTACACACCAGAGAGGATACAGGACACTACACACCAGAGAGGATACAGGACACTACGCACCAGAGAGGATACAGGACACGACGCACCAGAGAGGATACAGGACACGGCGCACCATAGAGGATACAAGACACGACGCACCATAGAGGATACAGGACACTACGCACCAGAGAGGATACAGGACACGACGCACCAGAGAGGATACAGGACACGACGCAGCAGAGAGGATACAGGACACGACGCACCAGAGAGGATACAGGACACGACGTACCAGAGAGGATACAGGACACGACGTACCAGAGAGGATACAGGACACGACGTACCAGAGAGGATACAGGACACGACGTACCAGAGAGGATACAGGACCCTACACACCAGAGAGGATACAAGACACGACACACCAGAGGATACAGGACACGACGCACCACTGAGGATACAGGACAAGACGCACCAGAGAGGATACAGGACACGACGCACCAGAGAGGATATAGGACACGACGCACCAGAGAGAATACAGGACATTACACACCAGAGAGGATACAGGACACGACGCACCAGAGAGGATACAGGACACTACACACCAGAGAGGATACAGGACACGACGCACCAGAGAGGATACAGGACACTACACACCAGAGAGGATACAAGACACGACGCACCATAGAGGATACAGGACACTACGCACCAGAGAGGATACAGGACACGGCGCACCAGAGAGGATACAGGACACGACGCACCAGAGAGGATACAGGACACGACGCACCAGAGAGGATACAGGACACGACGCACCAGAGAGGATACAGGAAACGACGCACCAGAGAGGATACAGGGCACGACGCACCAGAGAGGATACAGGACACGACGCACCAGAGAGGATACAGGACACGACGCACCAGAGAGGATACAGGACACGACGCACCAGAGAGGATACAGGACACGACGCACCAGAGAGGATACAGGACACGACGCACCAGAGAGGATACAGGACACGACGCACCAGAGAGGATACAAGACACGACGCACCAGAGAGGATACAGGACACGACGCACCAGAGAGGATACAGGACACGGCGCACCAGAGAGGATACAGGACACGACGCACCAGAGAGGATACAGGACCCTACGCACCAGAGAGGATACAGGACACGACGCACCATAGAGGATACAGGACACGACGCACCATAGAGGATACAGGACACTACGCACCAGAGAGGATACAGGACACGACGCACCAGAGAGGATACAGGACACGACGCAGCAGAGAGGATACAGGACACGACGCACCAGAGAGGATACAGGACACGACGTACCAGAGAGGATACAGGACACGACGTACCAGAGGATACAGGACACGACGTACCAGAGAGGATACAGGACACGACGTACCAGAGAGGATACAGGACCCTACACACCAGAGAGGATACAGGACACGACACACCAGAGGATACAGGACACGACGCACCACTGAGGATACAGGACACGACGCACCATAGAGGATACAGGACACGACGCACCATAGAGGATACAGGACACTACGCACCAGAGAGGATACAGGACACGACGCACCAGAGAGGATACAGGACACGACGCAGCAGAGAGGATACAGGACACGACGCACCAGAGAGGATACAGGACACGACGTACCAGAGAGGATACAGGACACGACGTACCAGAGGATACAGGACACGACGTACCAGAGAGGATACAGGACACGACGTACCAGAGAGGATACAGGACCCTACACACCAGAGAGGATACAGGACACGACACACCAGAGGATACAGGACACGACGCACCACTGAGGATACAGGACAAGACGCACCGGAGAGGATACAGGACACGACACACCGGAGAGGATACAGGACACGACGCACCAGAGAGAATACAGGACATTACACACCAGAGAGGATACAGGACACGACGCACCAGAGAGGATACAGGACACTACACACCAGAGAGGATACAGGACACGACGCACCAGAGAGGATACAGGACACTACACACCAGAGAGGATACAAGACACGACGCACCATAGAGGATACAGGACACTACGCACCAGAGAGGATACAGGACACGGCGCACCAGAGAGGATACAGGACACGACGCACCAGAGAGGATACAGGACACGACGCACCAGAGAGGATACAGGACACGACGCACCAGAGAGGATACAGGAAACGACGCACCAGAGAGGATACAGGGCACGACGCACCAGAGAGGATACAGGACACGACGCACCAGAGAGGATACAGGACACGACGCACCAGAGAGGATACAGGACACGACGCACCAGAGAGGATACAGGACACGACGCACCAGAGAGGATACAGGACACGACGCACCAGAGAGGATACAGGACACGACGCACCAGAGAGGATACAGGACACGACGCACCAGAGAGGATACAGGACACGGCGCACCAGAGAGGATACAGGACACGACGCCCAAGAGAGGATACAGGACACGACGCACCAGAGAGGATACAGGACCCTACACACCAGAGAGGATACAGGACACGACGCACCATAGAGGATACAGGACACGACGCACCATAGAGGATACAGGACACTACGCACCAGAGAGGATACAGGACACGACGCACCAGAGAGGATACAGGACACGACGCAGCAGAGAGGATACAGGACACGACGCACCAGAGAGGATACAGGACACGACGTACCAGAGAGGATACAGGACACGACGTACCAGAGAGGATACAGGACCCTACACACCAGAGAGGATACAGGACACGACGCACCATAGAGGATACAGGACACGACGCACCATAGAGGATACAGGACACGACGCACCAGAGAGGATACAGGACACGACGCAGCAGAGAGGATACAGGACACGACGCACCAGAGAGGATACAGGACACGACGTACCAGAGAGGATACAGGACACGACGTACCAGAGAGGATACAGGACACGACGTACCAGAGAGGATACAGGACACGACGTACCAGAGAGGATACAGGACACGACGTACCAGAGAGGATACAGGACACGACACACCAGAGGATACAGGACAAGACGCACCAGAGAGGATACAGGACACGACACACCGGAGAGGATACAGGACACGACGCACCAGAGAGAATACAGGACATTACACACCAGAGAGGATACAGGACACGACGCACCAGAGAGGATACAGGACACTACACACCAGAGAGGATACAGGACACGACGCACCAGAGAGGATACAGGACACTACACACCAGAGAGGATACAAGACACGACGCACCATAGAGGATACAGGACACTACGCACCAGAGAGGATACAGGACACGGCGCACCAGAGAGGATACAGGACACGACGCACCAGAGAGGATACAGGACACGACGCACCAGAGAGGATACAGGACACGACGCACCAGAGAGGATACAGGAAACGACGCACCAGAGAGGATACAGGGCACGACGCACCAGAGAGGATACAGGACACGACGCACCAGAGAGGATACAGGACACGACGCACCAGAGAGGATACAGGACACGACGCACCAGAGAGGATACAGGACACGACGCACCAGCGAGGATTAAGGACACGACGCACCCCAGAGAGGATACAGGACACGACGCACCAGAGAGGATACAAGACACGACGCACCAGAGAGGATACAGGACACGACGCACCAGAGAGGATACAGGACACGACGCACCAGAGAGAATACAGGACATTACACACCAGAGAGGATACAGGACACGACGCACCAGAGAGGATACAGGACACTACACACCAGAGAGGATACAGGACACGACGCACCAGAGAGGATACAGGACACTACACACCAGAGAGGATACAAGACACGACGCACCATAGAGGATACAGGACACTACGCACCAGAGAGGATACAGGACACGGCGCACCAGAGAGGATACAGGACACGACGCACCAGAGAGGATACAGGACACGACGCACCAGAGAGGATACAGGACACGACGCACCATAGAGGATACAGGACACGACGCACCAGAGAGGATACAGGACACGACGCAGCAGAGAGGATACAGGACACGACGCACCAGAGAGGATACAGGACACGACGTACCAGAGAGGATACAGGACACGACGTACCAGAGAGGATACAGGACACGACGTACCAGAGAGGATACAGGACACGACGTACCAGAGAGGATACAGGACCCTACACACCAGAGAGGATACAGGACACGACACACCAGAGGATACAGGACACGACGCACCACTGAGGATACAGGACAAGACGCACCAGAGAGGATACAGGACACGACACACCGGAGAGGATACAGGACACGACGCACCAGAGAGAATACAGGACATTACACACCAGAGAGGATACAGGACACGACGCACCAGAGAGGATACAGGACACTACACACCAGAGAGGATACAGGACACGACGCACCAGAGAGGATACAGGACACTACACACCAGAGAGGATACAAGACACGACGCACCATAGAGGATACAGGACACTACGCACCAGAGAGGATACAGGACACGGCGCACCAGAGAGGATACAGGACACGACGCACCAGAGAGGATACAGGACACGACGCACCAGAGAGGATACAGGACACGACGCACCAGAGAGGATACAGGAAACGACGCACCAGAGAGGATACAGGGCACGACGCACCAGAGAGGATACAGGACACGACGCACCAGAGAGGATACAGGACACGACGCACCAGAGAGGATACAGGACACGACGCACCAGCGAGGATTAAGGACACGACGCACCAGAGAGGATACAGGACACGACGCACCAGAGAGGATACAAGACACGACGCACCAGAGAGGATACAGGACACGACGCACCAGAGAGGATACAGGACACGACGCACCAGAGAGAATACAGGACATTACACACCAGAGAGGATACAGGACACGACGCACCAGAGAGGATACAGGACACTACACACCAGAGAGGATACAGGACACGACGCACCAGAGAGGATACAGGACACTACACACCAGAGAGGATACAAGACACGACGCACCATAGAGGATACAGGACACTACGCACCAGAGAGGATACAGGACACGGCGCACCAGAGAGGATACAGGACACGACGCACCAGAGAGGATACAGGACACGACGCACCAGAGAGGATACAGGACACGACGCACCAGAGAGGATACAGGAAACGACGCACCAGAGAGGATACAGGGCACGACGCACCAGAGAGGATACAGGACACGACGCACCAGAGAGGATACAGGACACGACGCACCAGAGAGGATACAGGACACGACGCACCAGAGAGGATACAGGACACGACGCACCAGAGAGGATACAGGACACGACGCACCAGAGAGGATACAGGACACGACGCACCAGAGAGGATACAAGACACGACGCACCAGAGAGGATACAGGACACGACGCACCAGAGAGGATACAGGACACGGCGCACCAGAGAGGATACAGGACACGACGCACCAGAGAGGATACAGGACCCTACACACCAGAGAGGATACAGGACACGACGCACCATAGAGGATACAGGACACGACGCACCATAGAGGATACAGGACACTACGCACCAGAGAGGATACAGGACACGACGCACCAGAGAGGATACAGGACACGACGCAGCAGAGAGGATACAGGACACGACGTACCAGAGAGGATACAGGACACGACGTACCAGAGAGGATACAGGACACGACGTACCAGAGAGGATACAGGACACGACGTACCAGAGAGGATACAGGACCCTACACACCAGAGAGGATACAGGACACGACACACCAGAGGATACAGGACACGACGCACCACTGAGGATACAGGACAAGACGCACCAGAGAGGATACAGGACACGACACACCGGAGAGGATACAGGACACGACGCACCAGAGAGAATACAGGACATTACACACCAGAGAGGATACAGGACACGACGCACCAGAGAGGATACAGGACACTACACACCAGAGAGGATACAGGACACGACGCACCAGAGAGGATACAGGACACTACACACCAGAGAGGATACAAGACACGACGCACCATAGAGGATACAGGACACTACGCACCAGAGAGGATACAGGACACGGCGCACCAGAGAGGATACAGGACACGACGCACCAGAGAGGATACAGGACACGACGCACCAGAGAGGATACAGGACACGACGCACCAGAGAGGATACAGGAAACGACGCACCAGAGAGGATACAGGGCACGACGCACCAGAGAGGATACAGGACACGACGCACCAGAGAGGATACAGGACACGACGCACCAGAGAGGATACAGGACACGACGCACCAGCGAGGATTAAGGACACGACGCACCAGAGAGGATACAGGACACGACGCACCAGAGAGGATACAAGACACGACGCACCAGAGAGGATACAGGACACGACGCACCAGAGAGGATACAGGACACGACGCACCAGAGAGAATACAGGACATTACACACCAGAGAGGATACAGGACACGACGCACCAGAGAGGATACAGGACACTACACACCAGAGAGGATACAGGACACGACGCACCAGAGAGGATACAGGACACTACACACCAGAGAGGATACAAGACACGACGCACCATAGAGGATACAGGACACTACGCACCAGAGAGGATACAGGACACGGCGCACCAGAGAGGATACAGGACACGACGCACCAGAGAGGATACAGGACACGACGCACCAGAGAGGATACAGGACACGACGCACCATAGAGGATACAGGACACGACGCACCAGAGAGGATACAGGACACGACGCAGCAGAGAGGATACAGGACACGACGCACCAGAGAGGATACAGGACACGACGTACCAGAGAGGATACAGGACACGACGTACCAGAGAGGATACAGGACACGACGTACCAGAGAGGATACAGGACACGACGTACCAGAGAGGATACAGGACCCTACACACCAGAGAGGATACAGGACACGACACACCAGAGGATACAGGACACGACGCACCACTGAGGATACAGGACAAGACGCACCAGAGAGGATACAGGACACGACACACCGGAGAGGATACAGGACACGACGCACCAGAGAGAATACAGGACATTACACACCAGAGAGGATACAGGACACGACGCACCAGAGAGGATACAGGACACTACACACCAGAGAGGATACAGGACACGACGCACCAGAGAGGATACAGGACACTACACACCAGAGAGGATACAAGACACGACGCACCATAGAGGATACAGGACACTACGCACCAGAGAGGATACAGGACACGGCGCACCAGAGAGGATACAGGACACGACGCACCAGAGAGGATACAGGACACGACGCACCAGAGAGGATACAGGACACGACGCACCAGAGAGGATACAGGAAACGACGCACCAGAGAGGATACAGGGCACGACGCACCAGAGAGGATACAGGACACGACGCACCAGAGAGGATACAGGACACGACGCACCAGAGAGGATACAGGACACGACGCACCAGCGAGGATTAAGGACACGACGCACCAGAGAGGATACAGGACACGACGCACCAGAGAGGATACAAGACACGACGCACCAGAGAGGATACAGGACACGACGCACCAGAGAGGATACAGGACACGACGCACCAGAGAGAATACAGGACATTACACACCAGAGAGGATACAGGACACGACGCACCAGAGAGGATACAGGACACTACACACCAGAGAGGATACAGGACACGACGCACCAGAGAGGATACAGGACACTACACACCAGAGAGGATACAAGACACGACGCACCATAGAGGATACAGGACACTACGCACCAGAGAGGATACAGGACACGGCGCACCAGAGAGGATACAGGACACGACGCACCAGAGAGGATACAGGACACGACGCACCAGAGAGGATACAGGACACGACGCACCAGAGAGGATACAGGAAACGACGCACCAGAGAGGATACAGGGCACGACGCACCAGAGAGGATACAGGACACGACGCACCAGAGAGGATACAGGACACGACGCACCAGAGAGGATACAGGACACGACGCACCAGAGAGGATACAGGACACGACGCACCAGAGAGGATACAGGACACGACGCACCAGAGAGGATACAGGACACGACGCACCAGAGAGGATACAAGACACGACGCACCAGAGAGGATACAGGACACGACGCACCAGAGAGGATACAGGACACGGCGCACCAGAGAGGATACAGGACACGACGCACCAGAGAGGATACAGGACCCTACACACCAGAGAGGATACAGGACACGACGCACCATAGAGGATACAGGACACGACGCACCATAGAGGATACAGGACACTACGCACCAGAGAGGATACAGGACACGACGCACCAGAGAGGATACAGGACACGACGCAGCAGAGAGGATACAGGACACGACGCACCAGAGAGGATACAGGACACGACGTACCAGAGAGGATACAGGACACGACGTACCAGAGGATACAGGACACGACGTACCAGAGAGGATACAGGACACGACGTACCAGAGAGGATACAGGACCCTACACACCAGAGAGGATACAGGACACGACACACCAGAGGATACAGGACACGACGCACCACTGAGGATACAGGACAAGACGCACCAGAGAGGATACAGGACACGACACACCGGAGAGGATACAGGACACGACGCACCAGAGAGGATACAGGACACTACACACCAGAGAGGATACAAGACACGACGCACCATAGAGGATACAGGACACTACGCACCAGAGAGGATACAGGACACGGCGCACCAGAGAGGATACAGGACACGACGCACCAGAGAGGATACAGGACACGACGCACCAGAGAGGATACAGGACACGACGCACCAGAGAGGATACAGGAAACGACGCACCAGAGAGGATACAGGGCACGACGCACCAGAGAGGATACAGGACACGACGCACCAGAGAGGATACAGGACACGACGCACCAGAGTAGATACAGGACACGACGCACCAGAGAGGATACAGGACACGACGCACCAGAGAGGATACAGGACACGACGCACCAGAGAGGATACAAGACACGACGCACCAGAGAGGATACAGGACACGACGCACCAGAGAGGATACAGGACACGGCGCACCAGAGAGGATACAGGACACGACGCCCAAGAGAGGATACAGGACACGACGCACCAGAGAGGATACAGGACCCTACACACCAGAGAGGATACAGGACACGACGCACCATAGAGGATACAGGACACGACGCACCATAGAGGATACAGGACACTACGCACCAGAGAGGATACAGGACACGACACACCAGAGAGGATACAGGACACGACGCAGCAGAGAGGATACAGGACACGACGCACCAGAGAGGATACAGGACACGACGTACCAGAGAGGATACAGGACACGACGTACCAGAGAGGATACAGGACCCTACACACCAGAGAGGATACAGGACACGACGCACCATAGAGGATACAGGACACGACGCACCATAGAGGATACAGGACACGACGCACCAGAGAGGATACAGGACACGACGCAGCAGAGAGGATACAGGACACGACGCACCAGAGAGGATACAGGACACGACGTACCAGAGAGGATACAGGACACGACGTACCAGAGAGGATACAGGACACGACGTACCAGAGAGGATACAGGACACGACGTACCAGAGAGGATACAGGACCCTACACACCAGAGAGGATACAGGACACGACACACCAGAGGATACAGGACACGACGCACCACTGAGGATACAGGACAAGACGCACCAGAGAGGATACAGGACACGACACACCGGAGAGGATACAGGACACGACGCACCAGAGAGAATACAGGACATTACACACCAGAGAGGATACAGGACACGACGCACCAGAGAGGATACAGGACACTACACACCAGAGAGGATACAGGACACGACGCACCAGAGAGGATACAGGACACTACACACCAGAGAGGATACAAGACACGACGCACCATAGAGGATACAGGACACTACGCACCAGAGAGGATACAGGACACGGCGCACCAGAGAGGATACAGGACACGACGCACCAGAGAGGATACAGGACACGACGCACCAGAGAGGATACAGGACACGACGCACCAGAGAGGATACAGGAAACGACGCACCAGAGAGGATACAGGGCACGACGCACCAGAGAGGATACAGGACACGACGCACCAGAGAGGATACAGGACACGACGCACCAGAGAGGATACAGGACACGACGCACCAGAGAGGATACAGGACACGACGCACCAGAGAGGATACAGGACACGACGCACCAGAGAGGATACAAGACACGACGCACCAGAGAGGATACAGGACACGACGCACCAGAGAGGATACAGGACACGGCGCACCAGAGAGGATACAGGACACGACGCCCAAGAGAGGATACAGGACACGACGCACCAGAGAGGATACAGGACCCTACACACCAGAGAGGATACAGGACACGACGCACCATAGAGGATACAGGACACGACGCACCATAGAGGATACAGGACACTACGCACCAGAGAGGATACAGGACACGACGCACCAGAGAGGATACAGGACACGACGCAGCAGAGAGGATACAGGACACGACGCACCAGAGAGGATACAGGACACGACGTACCAGAGAGGATACAGGACACGACGTACCAGAGAGGATACAGGACACGACGTACCAGAGAGGATACAGGACACGACGTACCAGAGAGGATACAGGACCCTACACACCAGAGAGGATACAGGACACGACACACCAGAGGATACAGGACACGACGCACCACTGAGGATACAGGACAAGACGCACCAGAGAGGATACAGGACACGACACACCGGAGAGGATACAGGACACGACGCACCAGAGAGAATACAGGACATTACACACCAGAGAGGATACAGGACACGACGCACCAGAGAGGATACAGGACACTACACACCAGAGAGGATACAGGACACGACGCACCAGAGAGGATACAGGACACTACACACCAGAGAGGATACAAGACACGACGCACCATAGAGGATACAGGACACTACGCACCAGAGAGGATACAGGACACGGCGCACCAGAGAGGATACAGGACACGACGCACCAGAGAGGATACAGGACACGACGCACCAGAGAGGATACAGGACACGACGCACCAGAGAGGATACAGGAAACGACGCACCAGAGAGGATACAGGGCACGACGCACCAGAGAGGATACAGGACACGACGCACCAGAGAGGATACAGGACACGACGCACCAGAGAGGATACAGGACACGACGCACCAGAGAGGATACAGGACACGACGCACCAGAGAGGATACAGGACACGACGCACCAGAGAGGATACAGGACACGACGCACCAGAGAGGATACAAGACACGACGCACCAGAGAGGATACAGGACACGACGCACCAGAGAGGATACAGGACACGGCGCACCAGAGAGGATACAGGACACGACGCCCAAGAGAGGATACAGGACACGACGCACCAGAGAGGATACAGGACCCTACACACCAGAGAGGATACAGGACACGACACACCAGAGGATACAGGACACGACGCACCACTGAGGATACAGGACACAACGCACCAGAGAGTACACAGGACACGACGCACCAGAGATGATACAGGACACGACGCACCAGAGAGGATACAGGACACAACGCACCAGAGAGGATACAGGACACGACGCACCAGAGAGGATACAGGACACTACACAACAGAGAGGATGCAGCACACTACGCAACAGAGAGGATGCAGGACACTACGCACCAGAGAGAACAGAAAAAGGTTCGTCCGACAGCTCTAGTTGGCAGACCTGTTTGGCCAGCTCTTCTCTATTATTCTGTCAGGACTTCAAGGATTCGCCAGGGGTGACACTCTGTGCCTCTCCCTCCATCTTTTCCTTCACTCCCTCTCAAGTACTCTCTACCTACCTACTCTTTCTCTGTTTCACTTAAACAATCTCTCCCCACTTTCACTCTTCCATACAGTCCCATCTCTCTCTCTCTCTCTTTCCATTCAAGCCCAGACCTTTTTAAGGTCCACCCCCTCTGTAGTACACAGTATTGAAAATCATACCATCAGTATTTTGAAATACCCCGGTATACAGAATATCGCCCAAGCCGAGAATTCAGCAGGTACCACAAATGGCATTAGAGCCCTTTATCTCCACCCAGTGGTTGTTGGATAAAAGTGCACTTTGCTGATACAATGTCCAGAACAGATATATATTTTATTTTATGTAACCTTTATTTAACCAGGCAAGTCAGTTAATAACAAATTCTTATTTACAATGACGGCCTTTTCCCGGCCAAACCCTAACGACGCTGGGCCAATTGTGCGCCGCCCTATGGGACTCCCAATCACTGCCGGTTGTGATACAGCCTGGAATCGAACCAGGGTCTGTAGTGACACCTCCAGCACTGAGATGCAGAGCCTTAGACCTCTGCGCCACTCGAGAGACAAGCTTCTAGGACTCCACCAACACATATTATACCTTAGTATAGAGTAAGATTGGTTCACCAAAACATGAACATAGAATGCTCTAATAGAGACAGGAGAAAACACGTTGGGTTTAACCTCAAGTTAAGGAAGCACAACTTGAGTCCTCCAGGACTGCAGTGTCTGCTAGTTTCTGACCTAACCTGTCAGGGTCGGCGTGGATGATGTTGATTTGTGGCAGCGGGTGAAAGGGCAGGGTGGTGGGCCGGGCCATGGTGTCCCCCTCTGGCGTGCGGCTTAGATCCCTCTCCGCCTGTCGCCATGACAACGGGGGCAGCTGTAGCGTGCCCGAGTGACGCCTGCGGCCCCGGCAAAGGTCCACTCCCAGAGTGCTGCCGAACAGGGGCACTCCCAGGGTCTCATTGGTGTCCTGAAAGGCAAAGGTTGAGAGAATGCTAGTAGAACGTTGATAGAAGGTTGTGGCTAATAGCAAGAAGCAGTAGAGACGTTGAAAGAAAGCTGATGTAGGGACTTATAAGAGGGTTATAAGATGAGGGTTGACAGAACTATGGTTATAGTGAAGACTAAAAGTCATGGGAAAGCTGACAGAATGTTGATACATAACGTTGATAGAAGATTATGGCTAAGATTCAGTGGACATAGATGGAACTACAAAAATGTTCAGTGGACATAGATGAGACTACAAAAATGTTCAGTGGACATAGATGAGACTACAAAAAAGGCATTTAGTGTTATTGCTTCCATATTATGTTACATGAGCATGTACTGCTTTGATAAACCCAAACCAGCCACTACGTTGACACATTGCAGAGGACGTTCATTCAAGGGAATACATTGACTATTCCATTGGATGTCAAATCCTAATATTTAGCCAGTTCCATGCACATAGCACTAGGGGGCACTCTATGACCTACTGTGAGACTACAGTATTCTAAACTCCCAAGACATACAGGAAGTGTTGATATTTTTACAGATAATATATTCATACTGGTCATGTTGGGTACAGAGTACTGGATTTTAACTATGTTTCCTTCAATGTTTGAGATCAGGTTCTCCAAAAAAATAAAAAATGTAATATAATTTTTCTTTAGAAAAATGTTTCCTAACACAATGACCAATTTGATTACAAAAGTCAACACACAAACATGTCCGTGATATTTATAAACAAAATAACAGCATCAATTCATCATTCAAAACAGCGACACTGACTGAACTCAGAGGCAGTATTTATTATAGACGGTGGTGTGTGTGTGATGAGGGGGTTGATGGATGCAGTACATGTGTGCATGTACGTGCACCAGTGGAGGCTGCTGAGGGGAGGACGGCTCATAATAGTGGCTGGAACAGAGCGAATGGAATGGCATCAGACACATAGAAACAGTGTGTTTGATATATTTGATACCATTCCACTAATTCAGCTCCAGCCATTACAACGAGCACGTCCTCCCCAATTAAGGTGCCTCCAACCTCCTGTGCTGTACACGTGTGTGTCTGTTTCGATGTTATGACGTCAGATAGGTTTTCTGGTGCGTTTCTCTGTAATGGTGGGCAGTAAACAAAGGTGGTTTCAGCTAGCGGCTCCTGACAGAGTGGGGTTATACATCACCCTCTGTTATATATTCACTCCGTCCAAGTGGAACTGAAGCAGGGATACGGCCAAATAAACAAAGGAGAGGGATGGAGGAGAGGGAGGCTATCGAGGAATTCGAGTCAGAGATAGGTGTGGTGGTGTTTGGGGAGAATGAGGGGGGTGATGAAGAGAGAGTGTGTGTGTTTGAACGCCCACGTGCCCTGCATGCAAGATGTATTACGTATGCAGCGCATGTCCGTAGAGAGAGAGAATGAATAAAGAAGAGAGAAAGAGAGAATAAATGATAGAGATAAGAGAGAGAGAAAATGAATGAGAGAGAGAGATAATGAGAAAGATGAGAAAGAGAGATAATGAATAATACAGAGAGACTGAACAAGTAGCAGAAAGAAATAATAACCATTAAAAGCTGCTTCCCTCCTGTCAGCAGGATCTGCTTTCCTAACACAAGCCAATCTCAGCACTGCTTAACATCCCATTGTAAATGGAAGAAGAAACAGCAGAGCCACTGGGTGGGCCTAACCTGCTATCTGTGTTTACACATTACTGAGAAAACAATTATACATAACACACAGTGCATTCAGAAAGTATTCAGACCCCTTCACTTTTTCCACATTTTGTTACGTACAGCCTTATTCTAAAATTGATAAAATCGTGACAAAGCAAAACAGGGTTTTTAGAAATGTTTGCAAATGTATTAAAAATAAAACACTTAAATATGACATTTACATAAGTATTCAGACCCTTTACTCAGTACTTTGTTGAAGCACCTTTGGCAGCGATTACATCCTCTAGTATTCTTGGGTATGATGTTACAAGCTTGGCACACCTGTATTTGGGGAGTTTCTCCCATTCTTCTCTACAGATCCTCTCAAGCTCTGTCAGGTTGGATGGGGAGCGTCGCTGCACAGCTATTTTCAGGTCTCTCCAGAGATGTTCGATCGGGTTCAAGTCCAGGTTCTGGCTGGGCCACTCAAGGACATTCAGAGATTTGTCCCGTAGCCACTCCTGCATTGTCTTGGCTGTGTGCTTAGGGTCGTTGTGCTGTTGGAAGGTTAACCTTCGCCCCCCCAGTCGGCCCCCCAGCGCTCTGGAGCAGGTTTTCATCAAGGATCTCTCTGTACTTTGCTGCGTTCATCTTTCTTTCGATCCTGAGTAGTCTCCCAGTCCCTTCAGCTGAAAAACATCCCCACAGCATAATGCTGCCACCACCATGCGTCGCCGTCGGGATGGTATTGGCCAGGTGATAAGCAGTGCCTGGTTTCCTCCAGATGTGATGCTTGGCATTCAGGCCAAAGAGTTCAATCTTGGTTTCATCAGACCAGAGAATGTTGTTTCTCATGGTCGGAGGGTCCTTTAGGCAAACTCTAAGTGGGCTGTCATGTGCCTTTTACTGAGGAGTGGCTTCCATCTAGCGACTCTACCATAAAGGCCTGATTGGTGGAGTGCTGTAGAGATGGTTGTCCTTCTGGAAGGTTCTCCCATCTCCACAGAGGAACTCTGGAGCTCTGTCAGAGTGACCATCGGGTTCTTGGTCACCTCCCTGACCAAGGCCCTTCTCCCCCGATTGTTCAGTTTGTCCCGGCGGCCAGCTCTAGCAAGAGTCATGGTTGTTCCAAAAATTATGGAGGCCACTGTGTTCTTGGGGAACTTAAATGCTGCAGACATTTTTTGGTACCCTTCCCCAGATCTGTGCCTCGACACAATCCTGTCCCCGAGCTCTATGGACAATTCCTTCGACCTCACGGATTGGTTTTTGCTCTGACATGCACTGTCAACTGTGGGACCTTATATCGACAGGTGTGTGTTTTTTCAAATCATGTCCAATCAATTGAATTTACCACGGGTGGACTCAATCAAGTTGTAGAAACATCAAGCATGATCAATGGAAATAGGATGCACCTGAGCTCAATTTCTCATAGCAAAGGGTCTGAATACTAATGGAAATAAGGTATTTTTTATTTTAAATACATTTTCAAACATTTCTAAAAACCTGTTTTCGCTCTGTCATTATGGGGTATTGTGTGTAGATTGACGAGGAAACAAATTAATATAATACATTTTAGAATAAGGCTTTAACATACCAAAATGTGGAAAAAGTGAAGGGGTCTGAATACTTTCCGAATGCACTGTACATAAGAAAATCCTCTCTGGTGCCAGTTGTTTTAGTGCTGTTGTGGGGGGGATCTGGCACAGCTTCATGTTCAGGATTACATAAGGTTTTAGTGCTGTTGTGGGGGGGGTCTGGCACAGCTTCATGTTCAGGATTACATAAGGTTTTAGTGCTGTTGTGGGGGGGGGTCTGGCACCGCTTCATGTTCAGGATTACATAAGGTTTTAGTGCTGTTGTGGGGGGGATCTGGCACCGCTTCATGTTCAGGATTACATAAGGTTTTAGTGCTGTTGTGGGGGGGATCTGGCACAGATTCATGTTCAGGATTACATAAGGTTTTAGTGCTGTTGTGGGGGGGATCTGGCACAGCTTCATGTTCAGGATTACATAAAGTTTTGAGGAAAAACATGGATCCTGCTATGGGGCTTTGAGGAGGAAAATGACTTGGGAGAACATGGGTCCTGCTATGGGGCTTTGAGGAGGAAAATGACTTGGGAGAACATGGGTCCTGCTATGGGGCTTTGAGGAGGAAAATGACTTGGGAGAACATGGGTCCTGTTATTGTGTCTCTAAAAGAAGTACCTGGATCTGCCTGGCCAGATCTTTCCATTTCATGTAGTGTTGTATATATGTCATACTAATTTCCCCTATGGAGGCAATAAAATACTAACTGCATTTGACTGAAATAAGGCCCCAGGATCATCTCCTACTCCTTGTCCTCAGTGGGGTAGCATCCCCATGTTTCCCCATATCCTGTCAGAGTAGCACAGACCACACTGCTCTGCCCTCAGGTCACCCCCTGTCAGAGTAGCACAGACCACACTGATCTGCCCTCAGGTCACCCCCTGTCAGAGTAGCACAGACCACACTGCTCTGCCCTCAGGTCACCCCCTGTCAGAGTAGCACAGACCACACTGCTCTGCCCTCAGGTCACCCCCTGTCAGAGTAGCACAGACCACACTGCTCTGCCCTCAGGTCACCCCCTGTCAGAGTAGCACAGACCACACTGCTCTGCCCTCAGGTCACCCCCTGTCAGAGTAGCACAGACCACACTGCTCTGCCCTCAGGGCACCTCAGAGGAATAACTTGGTCAGAAGTAATAAGCTGCAGGGGAGAGAAGTACAGGATATGCTATACTGCACTATGCGTCAGTGGGGAGTAGGGTGAAGATGCCCCTAGACAATGGCATCAGTTTCCCTCTACTTATGGTTAAGGACTACCGATTTGGGGAGGATAAACTGATCCTAAATCTGTCGCTACAGGTACATTTATCACTATTGTAGCCTATCATGCATTCTATTATTAGGGTTTTTATCATACTGGCTGGTGCATTTTGCACTGGTGCCATAAGACTGTAGTTTCCTCTCTGTTCCTCTCTCCAACACCTCCTGCTGAGATCAGAAGAATAATAGCAGTCCACAACTCTCTGACCCAGTGAAGACGCATTGGGAAGAGCAAGATGGCAAAAATGACAGAGTTAGAGAAAGACAGAGAGAACACACTGATTTAGCAAGACCAACAAACACAGGGGAAAGACGGAGAGACCAACAAACACAGGGGAAAGATAGAGACCAACAAACACAGGGGAAAGATAGAGACCAACAAACACAAGGGAAATATAGAGACCAACAAACACAGGGGAAAGATAGAGACCAACAAACACAGGGGAAAGATAGAGACCAACAAACACAGGGGAAAGATAGAGACCAACAAACACAGGGGAAAGATAGAGACCAACAAACACAGGGGAAAGATAGAGACCAACAAACACAAGGGAAATATAGAGACCAACAAACACAAGGGAAAGACGGAGAGACCAACAAACACAAGGGAAAGATAGAGACCAACACACATGAAATAGATTAGAAAGAGAAGACAGGCAAAGAAGGAAGTTAAAAGGAGAAGCAGAAGGAGGGAGGGAGGAGTAGAGGCTGAAGGCGGGGAGGGAGGAGTGAGAGGGAGGGAGCGAGAGAGCGGACAGAGGACGAACTGTCACCCCACCTGCTCTGCAGTCAGTCCCTGCAGTAATTGACTGAAAGTAAACACAGCAGTGCTGAGTCCTCTTGTATTTCTAGGAAATGTAATTTGTCTGATTTATCCATGTTGTCTGCAGTGGGAGAGTGGCAATACAACCTGACAACCCGCAAATCCCAGCACGACCCTGAGATGGGCTATTTCCATTAAGTTTCACCGCCCTAAAAACAGGATATTTCAATGGCAAAATGTCAACACATTACAATGTATTTATGGCGTGATAGACTTTTTCCTATCGTGTTCCACTTGTGTCACAAAAGAGCCATAAGATATTTCAGTAGCAAAATGTCAATATGTTATAATTGTATTCATGGTTTGTTTTACCGTGCTGTGTATTTGTCATGTATTGAGCAGTCATTTCTAGGAGCCAGACGTGTGTTATTCTAATCCGTGATCGATAAGCTGTTGTCACTTTGAATTGGAAAAAGGAAAGGAAAAAAAGACATCTATTTCCCTGCATTGGGATTCAAAAGACATCTCTTTCCCTGCATTGGGATTCAAAAGACATCTCTTTCCCTGCATTGGGTTTCAAAAGACATCTCTTTCCCTGCATTGGGTTTCAAAAGACATCTCTTTCCCTGCATTGGGTTTCAAAAAGACATCTCTTTCCCTGCATTGGGTTTCAAAAAGACATCTCTTTCCCTGCATTGGGTTTCAAAAGACATCTATTTCCCTGCATTGGGTTTCAAAAAGACATCTCTTTCCCTGCATTGGGTTTCAAAAAGACATCTCTTTCCCTGCATTGGGTTTCAAAAGACATCTCTTTCCCTGCATTGGGTTTCAAAAGACATCCCTTTCCCTGCATTGGGTTAAAAAAAGACATCTCTTTCCCTGCATTGGGTGTCAAGGTTCAATTTAGATATGGGAAGTTAATTACTCTGTGTACTGAGTTTCATCTTCTTTTCAAATGAATCAGCTTTTATGTTTCCCTTTTCATCTGAATCTTTGATAGACATATCAATGAGCATTGGCATTATTGTGATATCATCAATGAGTTAATTCACTGTGGTAAAATGTGAATAAATAGATACATCTGTCACGCCTACTCCCTAACTCCGGCGCTCGACATCGCCAGTCTATTAACCACCGGTCCTGGCAACCATCACTGCGCACACCTGGACTTCCTCACCACCCTGATTACACTCCCTTCATATAGCCCTCACCAACCTCCGTCATCAGGCAGTATTGGTTCTCTTTTCATGTCCAGACGCTGCTCTTGTTTTGTAACACATCATGTTCGTTATTATTAAACTCACCATCTGCACCTGCTTCCCTGCGTCTCCATTACAGAATACTGCCTCAAGAAATAATGGAAGCAGCAGATGATTACACCATATTCCAGACGGTCGAGAAACAGGGTAATCTACTCCCCCAACACCACGACCAGCTGGCTCTACTGGGTACGACCATGAAGGAGGTCCTCTGCGTTCTCCACCACCAGCGAGGATCTCCATACCGCTGACGGAGGGCCTCATACCACAGGTCGTCACAGTGAGCCAACCATCTGCCCATCGAAATAACGTGGCTTCCTACTTCAGTGCTCCCTCTATTTGCCTATCAGACATAAACCTTCACCACCGAGAGGTCCAAGGTTGCCACTGTCATTTCCCTGCTGACCGGACGGGCGTTGGAGAGGGCTATGACCGTCTGGGAGAGGAGGAGCTGGGTACCTATGAGAAGTTCATGGCTCTGTTCAGGGCGGTCTTCGACTATCCTCCAGAGGGCAGAGAGGGAAGTGAGAGACTTTTCCAACTCCAGCAGGGTGCCCAGACTGCTGCGGAGTACGCCCTCACCTTTCGGACTGTGGCATGGGATGAGCCGGCGCCATGGAGACATGGGTCTCCAGTGGATGGGATGAGCCGGCGCTCCACACTCTATTCCGGACTGCGCAAAGAAGTCCAGACGGAGTTGGCATGTCGGATGACAACATATCCTTGGACGCTCTCATCTCGATGGTTATCTGTCTGGATAACCTTCTTCAGGATCGTCGGTGTCCACCTTGCCACTCACTTCCCTCCTTTGGATGTCCTGAGGCAGAGCCTGAACCCATGGAGGTAGGGGCCACACCTCTCCGCGGCAGCTGGAGCTGAGAATCACCGCCTGGGAACCAGGATGCCGAGGACCTGCTTTCCCGCACCCTGTGGTTCCACATCGGTGGAGGGTCTTGTGAGTGTCCTCCATCCCATCAAGCGGTCCTCCCGTTTTGTTGGCCCTGTGTTTTGGGACGTAGATGTGGACATCCGCCAGGCTCTGGAGAGGGAACCCGCTCCTGCCATCTGCCCTCCAGAGTGCATCTATGTCCCCACGGGGGTGAGAGATCAGATGTTGACCTGGGCACACACATTCCTCACCGCTGGTCACCCGCACCATCCAATCCCTCCCCGATAAATACTGGTGGCCTACCTTGGCGCAGGACGTTGCCCACTATGCCAACTCATGTTCGGTATGTACTCAATCCAAATTTCCCCGGCATGCTCCAGCAGGTAAACTACTTCCCGTGTCTCAGCGGACTTGGTCACATCTGTCCATAGACTTTGTAACAGATCTCCCACTTTCTGATGGTTTTACCACTATTCTGGTTGACAGATTCTCCAAATCCTGCCGTTTTATCCCTCTCTCTGGTCTACTTACCACTCCAGGTCGCTGAGGCACCATTCCATCAGGTCTTCCCGGCACTAGGGCCTTCCGGAGGACATCGTTTCAGACCGTGGTCCCCAATTCACTTCGTGGGTCTGTAATGCCTTTATGGAGAAGCTAGGGGCCACGGCCAGCCTCACATTTGGGTACTGGCCTCCGTCTAACAGGCAGGTGGAGAGGACCAACCAGAAGCTGGGGAGGTTCCTAAGGAGTGACTTCCAGGACCAGCAGTGGGAGTGGGCCAGCTTCCTTCCCTAGACGGAATACGACCAGAACTTCATCACTCCTCCACCAGGCTGACTCCCTTCCAGTGCGTCCTGGGGTATCAGCCGGCCCTAGCTCAGTGGACTCCGAGCCAGACCGAGGTCTCTGCTGTTGACAAGAGGTCTGGAATGCCGCCTACGTGAGGCTCCAGCGCACCGTCAGAAGGATTAGGTGGACCGCCACCACAGTGAGGCTCCCGTGCTCCATCCTGGTGATAGCGTCTGGGTCTCCACCAGGAACGCTCCGCCTGCCCCTCTGGAAGCTGAGCCCCTGGTTTGTGGGGCCACTCAAAGTCCTCCGGAGGGTCAATGAGGTAACCCATCGTTTAGAACTCCCCACCAACTACCGCATGAGGGTCGTGGGGGTCGGCTACAGTACCTGGTGTACTGGGAGGGGTACAATCCTGAGGAACGCTCTTGGGTCCCGGTGGCGGATATCCTGGACCCCAACATTAACCCGGGATTTCCATCTCCGCCGACCGGCCCACTCCTTGCCCTCAGGGCCGTCCTCCTGGCCGGTGTCGTCCTGCGAATGGAGCCATGCGTCGGGTTACTATCACGCCTATTCCTGCTCCCTCCCTCCGGTGCTGGCTGTCGCCGGTCTACTAACCCCCAGTCCTGGCAACTCACATTGCGCACACCTGCTCCCCATCGTTAAGCACACCTGGACTTCCTCACCACCCTGATTACACTCCCTTCATATAGTCATTAGGCAGTGTAGGTTCTGTTTTCATGTCCAGACGCTTCTCTTGTTTTGTAAATCCATGTTCGTTATTATTAAACTCAACATCTGCACCTGCTTCCTAATTCCCTTCGTCTTTGTTACAACATCAAAATGGTCACGTTTTCATAAGGGGATGATCAAGGTTTTCAAATCTTGTCAGAAAATGCACCTGTTAGAAATCAGCTTAAAGTCAGAAGTACAAGGGATATATACATACAGCCCTGGGACAATAAGAGTCCACTACAAAAATATCAGTTTCTCTGGTTTGACTATTTATAGGTATGTGTGTTTGGGTAAAATGAACATTCGTTTTCTATAAACTACTGACAACATTTCTTCCAAATAAAAATAGTCATTTAGAGCATTTCTTTGCAGAAAATGACAACTGGTGGAAAATAAAGATGTAGTGTTGTCAGACCTCGAATAATGCAAAGAAAATAAGTTCATATTCATTTTTAAACAACACAATACTAATGTTTTAACTTAGGAAGAGTTCAGAAATCAATATTTGGTGGAATAACCCTTAGGGCTGGCCATGACAGGGTCTTGATCTGATGGTCCTCCATCCACACCTTCATTGACCTGGCTGTGTGGCATGGAGCATTGTCCTGCTGGGAAAAACCAATCCTCAGAGTTGGGGAACATTGTCAGAGCAGAAGGAAGCAGGTTTTCTTCCAGGACATCCTTGTGGCTTGATTCAAGCGTCCTTCACAAAGACAAATCTGCCCCCATTCCAGCCTTGCTGAAGCACCCCCAGATCATCACCGATCCTCCTCCAGATTACACAGTGGGTGCGAGACACTGTGGCTTGTAGGCCTCTCCAGGGGTTCTAAAACTTTTGACCTGTAGTGTAGAAAGGTGTGTGCCTTTCCTAATCATGTCCAATCAAATGAATTCACCACTGGTGTACTCCAAGTTGTAGAAACATCAAGGATGATCAATGGAAACAGGAGGCACCTGAGCTCAATTTCAAGTCTCATAGCAAAGCTTCTGAATACTTATGTTATTCAGTTTATTTGAATTTGATACATTTTCACATTTCTAAAAACCTGTTTTCGCTTTGTCAGTAATGGGGTATTGTGTGTAGATTGATTGGGATTTCTTTTTTTAAATCCATTTTAGAATAAGGCTGTAACGTAACAACATTTTGAAAAAGTCAAGGGGTCTGAATACACCGTATATAATGAAATCGGCCATCAAAGAACAAGAAAACCAACGACTTAAGTTAAAGATTCAAATCACTGGAGTTTGAATGGGGTAGAAAATGGAGCCGCGTTCAACGGTGGCAGGGAAGACAACACGGCCACGGGTCGAACAAAGCCCAAGAGACACAAACCCCTAGTCACAGTACAGAGCGTGGCGTGCACGGAAACACTCACAGACTGAATGAAAAAGGATGAGTAGTGGGTTACTATCAAGGAAAGGTTACTACCAAGGCACCTAGAGGTTTTAACTTATACATTTGAAAACACAATAAGGCAGTAACACCATTCTGTAGTCCTACAGTCTATTTGATCCCCAACTGTGGTGATCAACTTCAGCAGAGGTAACTCTGGGTCTTCCTTTCCTGTGGCGGTCCTCATGAGAGCCAGTTTCATCATAGCGCCTGATGGATTTTTGTGACTGAACTTGAAGAAACTTTCAAAGTTCTTGAAATTTTCCAGATTGACAGACTTTCATGTCTTAAAGTAATGATGGACTGTCGTTTCTCTTTGCTTATTTGAGCTGTTCTTGCCATAATATGGACTTGGTCTTTGACCAAATAGTTCTATCTTCTGTATACCACCCATACCATGTCACATACTTCCACAAAATAACTTTTAACAAGGCACATCTGTTAATTGAAATGCCTTCCAGGTGACTACCTCATGAAGCTGGTTGAGAGAATGCCAAGAGTGTGCAAAGCTGTCATCAAGGCATAGGGTGGCTACTTGGAAGAATCTCAAATATATTTTGATATGTTTAACACTTTTTTGGTTACTACATGATTCCATATGTGTTATTTCATAGTTTTGATGTCTTCACTACTATTCTACAATGTAGAAAATTGTAAAAATAAATAAATAAGAAAAACCCAACTTTTGACTGGTACTGTATATATATATATATATATATATAGTGAGTTTATATTTGACCATAAGAAATGTGGATACAGCAATGTGGGTTTGACTGCATTGAGCCCAATGTCGTTCTGTCTTAAAAGGTTAGGGAAAATAACAAAAAATGTGCTACTGCGTAAATACCGCATGTGTGTTTGACTCAATTAAGCCCAATGTCTTAGCTCCTAAATCTTAGAGGAGGTTTTGGAAACAAAACAAACAGTGGCATAATCACTTAACCAGGCCTCAGGAACATGGTGTGTTGGAACAATTCCTGCTGTAACAACTGAATTATTGACTCTAATAGTAACCCATAAGGCTGTTTGGCATCAATTACTGAAAACTGTATCACAACGGTGTGCTGCTGTGTAAAGGAGAACGGATAAAACAGGTATACCGATTATCATTTCAACTATACTAATCAAATCAAAGTGTATTCATAAAGCCCTTTATACATCAGCGGATTTCACAAAGTGCTTATACAGAAACCCAGCCTAAAACGCCAAACTGCACTGCAATGCAGATGTAGAAGCACGATGGCTAGGAAAAACTCCAGAAAGGCCGGAACCTAGGATGAAACCTAGGGAGGAACCAGGCTCTGAGGGGTGGAGATAAGGCTGTATACAATGTACAGACATGCAGATCTGCTAGATGTGAATTCAAAAAGCGGGAAAATTATTTCTGCGGCTTATTCCAACTTTTGATTGTTTTTTTGCCAAACAATCACACAAGGACATAGAACATGTTAGGAGGTACAGGTCTATAAGAGAGGGTGGCTGACGGTACCTTGGGTGTACCTGGGAGTTGCCTGATTCAAAGTGGTCTTTCTGGAAACTGTCGCACTCAATGAGCTGGCCTGCCCATCTGATACACCGAGCTGTCATCCCTCTGAGGAGTGAGGACAAACAGATGGGCCCTTCTCTCTCTCCCCTTTGCTCTCTCTCTCACCCCTCCTCCCTCTCTCCCCGTTGCTCTCTTACGCTTTCGCTCCCTCTCCTTCGCTCACTCCCTCCTTCACTCTATCCCTCCCTCCATATCTCTCTTTCCCCTACCCTGCTCTTTTCCTCTCCTCCTCCCTCTCTGCAGTCTGCCCTGTCGGACACCCGTCTGTTTCTGGACGGTCATCTGCTCATGACTCAGCACCTCCCTCCCAGACAGCACCTTCCTTTATTTCTGTTAGAGAGGAAGGATGAACTAGCTAGCTGACGAACACTGACACCAGAGTAACACGTTAATACAGAACTACTTATAAAATGCTTACGTATACTGAACCAAAATATAAACGCAACACGGAACAATTTCAACGATTTTACTGAGTTACAGTTCATATAAGGAAATCTGTCAATTGAAATAAATTCATTAGGCCCTAATCTATGGATGTCACATGACTGGGAATTCAGATATGCATTTGTTGGTCACAGATACCTTAAAAAAAAGGTAGGGGCATGGATCAGAAAACCCGTCAGTATCTGATCACCATTTGCCTCATGCAGCGCGCCACATCTCCTTTGCATAGAGGTGATCAGGCTGTTGATTGTGGCCGGTGGAACGTTGTCCCACTCCTCTTCAATAGCTGTGCGAAGTTGCTGGATATTGGCGGAAACTAGAACACGGTGTCGTACACGTCGATCCAGAGCATCCCAAACATGCTCAATGGGTGACATGGAAGAACTGGGACATTTTCAGCTTCCAGGAATTGTGTAAAGATCCTTGCGTCATGGGGCTGTGTATTATCCTGCTGAAACATGAGGTGATGGCGGTGGACGACTGGCACGAATATCGACCTCAGGATAATGTCACAATATCTATGTGCATTCAAATTGCCATTGATAAAACGCAATTGTGTCCGTAGCTAATGCCTGTCCATACCAAAACTGCACATTTTAGAGTGGCCTTTTATTGTCCCCAGAAAAAGGTGTAATGATCACGCTGTTTAATCAGCTTCTTGATATGCATTGGCAGCAGCTAATGGGGATCCCTAATAAATACTGTTTAATCAGTTTACCTGTCAGGTGGATGGATTATCTTAGTAAAGGAGAAATGTTCACTAACAAATGTGTGCAGATAATTAGAGAGAAATAAGCTTTTTGTGCGAATCTGGGATCTTTTTATTTTAGCTCATGAAACATAGGACCAACACTTTACATGTTGCGTTTATATTTTTGTTCAGTGTATTCCTTATGAATGTGATATGAAATACTTATTTAGCTACATAGTGCACTTAAGTAATCATGAAATGCTTATGTACTGCTTAAGAATTTGTTATGGAGTCCTTATTTACTGTGCATTCGGAAAGTATTCAGACCCCTTGACTTTTTTCACATTGTTACGTTACAGCCTTATTATAAAATGTATTAAATACATTTTTTCCTCATCAATCTACACACAATACCCCATAATGAAAAAGTAAAAACAGGTTTTTAGAATGTTTTTGCAAATGTATTACAAATAAGAAACCTTATTTAAATAAGTATTCAGACCCTTTGCTATGAGACTCGAAATTGAGCTCAGGTGCATCCTGCTTCCATTGATCATCCTTGAGATGTTTCTACAATTTGATTGGAGTCCACTTGTGGTAAATTCAATTAATTGGACATGATTTGGAAAGGCACACACCTGTCTATAAAAGGACCCACAGTTGACAGTGCATGTCAGAGCAAAAACCAAGCCATGACGTCAAAGGTATTGTCAGTAGAGCTCAGAGACGGGATTGTGTCGAGACACAGATCTGATGAAGGTTACCAAAAAAAGTCTGCCACATTGAAGGTCCCCAAGAACACAGTGGCCTCCATCATTCTTAAATGGAAGAAGTTTGGAACCACCAAGACTTTTCCTAGAGCTGGCCACCCGGCCAAACTGAGCAATAGGGGGAGAAGGGCCTTGGTCAGGGAGGTGACCAATAACCCAATGGTCACTCTGACAGAGCTCCAGAGTTACTCTGTGGAGACGGGAGAACCTTCCAGAAGGACAACCATCTCTGCAGCACTCCACCAATCAGGCCTTTATGGTAGAGTGGCTAGACGGAAGCCACTCCTCAGTAACAGTCACATGACAGCCCGCTTAGAGTTTGCCAAAAGACACCTAAAGACTCACAGACCATGAGAAACAAGATTATCTGGTCTGATGAAACCAAGATTGAAGTCTTTGGCCTGAATGCTAAGCGTCACTTTTTGAGGAAACTTCCCTACGGTGAAGCATGGTGATGGCAGCTGGGGATGTTTTTCAGCGGCAGGGACTGGGAGACTAGTCAGGAATCGAGTGAGAGAGACACTTGATGAAAACCTGCTCCAGGGAGCTCAGGACCTCAGACTGGGGTGAAGGTTCACCTTCCAACAGGACAACGACCCTAAGCACACAGCCAAGACAACACAGGAGTGGCTTCGGGACAAATCTCCGAATGTCAGAGCCTGGACTTGAACCCGATCAAAGATCTCTGGAGAGACCTGAAAATAGCTGTGCAGCGATGCTCCCCATCCAACCTGACAGAGCTTGAGAGGATCTGCAGAGAAGAATGGGAGAAACTCCCCAAAAATACAGGTGTGAAAAGATTGCAGCGTCACCCTGCCAAAGGTGCTTCAACAAAGTACTGAGTAAAGGGTCTGAATACTTATGTAAATGTAATATTTAAGTTTATTTTCAATTTGCAAAAATTACTAAAAACGTGTTTTTGCTTTGTCATTATGGGGTATCGTGTGTAGATCGATGAAGAAGAAAAACAATCTAATCCATTTTAGAATAAGGCTGTAACGTAACAAAATGTGGAATAAGTCAAGGGGTCTGAATACTTTCTGAATGCACTGTAGGTACTCTTCATGTAAAGTGTAAGGCTACCGATAAGGGTGTATGGAATAACTTACTAGCTAGCTAACACTTTCACACTGGGTTTTGTAGCCATTTGAGAGGGAAGCTAATGCCATTTCACTCCGCGGCGTAAATTATTATCAAAAGTAATGAATGGATACATTGCTAAATTGTTGCCTGGCAAACGATGACTACCTAAAGCAGACTGCTCCACAACCTGAATGGAACGATACTGTCAAAACATGGTGTAAGTAGCTAATGTACTCACACCGCCTGGTGACACCGCTAACACACTTCTGCTCTTCTTCATCCTCGGTGGTGTCAATCAGTCAGTCTCTCTCTTCTTTCATAAACTCCTCTTCTATCCCTTCTTCACTGGGCACCTCTACCAACGCACCTGACCATGGAGAGGTAGGGAGGGAGAAAAAAAGAAGATCATTAAGTTAGGTAATCAGACAGTAGTATCCCTTTAAGTGGTGAAGTTATCAGCAGTGGTGGGATGACTTCTGACACAAACCAAGAGCGTATAAAGACAAGAGGCTACTCTTCTTCTTATCCTCTTCTAGGAATTTTACGTCACACAGCTATCATACTGCTTGAGAGTAGAGTGAACACCAGAGCATGTGGGTGATTCAGTGGAGGCTGCTGAGGGGAGGACGGCTCATAGGCTGGAATGGAGTGAATGGAATGGTTTGATGTGTCCGATACCGTTCCATTTATTTCCGTTCCAACCTTTACTATGAGCCCGTCCTCCCCAATTAAAGTGCCACTGGCCGCCGGTGACACACACAAATGCTTTTCACAGCCTCTCTGAACAAGATCTGCCTCTTTCTGTAATACCTTTGGTAGCCCTGCTGTTTACATGACATGCTGGGTCTCTGTAGAAAATTAAGTGAAGCAGAACCATTAGAAAACAATGGGGTTAATAATGAACAAAGTAGGTTTAAGGGTGTGACAGTTAATCAAGCCACAGCAATCAATCTTGTACCGTCACACACTGTGCCTGAAGGTCTTGGCCTGTACAGTACACGCTGTCTGTAATCTTTGACCTACAGGACTTCAGCTGGGGGCTTGGAAAGAGCTCAATAATAAATCAGGAAGGGGCAGTACATCTTTGTGACAGGACCAAGTCAATATCTGACACCATTATGGATTTTTTTTAGTGACAGGGAGAATTTGTGTCATAGTGATAAAGCTGACAAAAAGTCCATATAATATGTTGGCCTGTCTGGTGCTCCAAGGCTAGTGTCGAGGTGAGTGACCTGGAAACACAACGGACAGGGGCTCTGCAACGGGCACTGTATGGTTTGTAGGCATTCCTTGGATAAAGCGTCTTTATAACTTAATATTTAAATTTAAAAAATGGAAGGAAAACTATTTCACTCATATTGTAATTATAGGTCATATTTAATAGAAATGTGGAAGCATGGACAGTTACTTTAAAGTGGCTATTGTAAACAATTAGGTGGTAGGATCACTGAGAGGTCAACCCACTCACTCCCTTATCAACTGACCCAGTTGTTAAAATGACCTTACCAGTCCAATACATTGAACTGTACTGCAGTGTCTGACATAGTGTCACTGTGCCCTTAGCGTAATGGCTGTTGACATTCAATATTGCATGTTTGTGAATGTGGCCCTGAATTTCATCAGCTAAAAATGTTGGAGCGAGTACATTATTATTTTTTTTAAACAAGAAAGCAATAGGAGTGCTACTGTATCTAGGGAAATTATATATTGCAGATTTATAAGCAAATGACTGACTCTGTATACCCGTTATCCATAAAATATCAAGTAGCCTCATTCTGAATCAGTTTTCTTGCCATTCAGATTCCTACATTTTCCGCGGAACATATTCCACTGTACTATGTAGTTGTCATGATGGAATTCAATAATTATTCAAAATAGCTTCGTAAGTTTCATAATTGTATGTTCATTAATGAGGGGGAAAAATTGCAGTTTTTTTCCTTTTCCTGAAAAGTTTCTGTTTTGGAGATGGGAGGTTTCATCTGACAGTGACAACATATTGATATACATACAGTTGGGGTCTGAAATTATTGATGAAAATGAGCAATAACGAATGTCATTGAAAAGGCGCAAAACTCACCTTAAAACATTCTTAGTTTTACTGAAGCAAGGTTAAAAGATTCATGTTTTTCGGCTTTCAATGGCCTTCATCTAAACGTTCATTTCATCATTTCAGCCATTGAAGGCCGAAACGTTACTCTTTTAACCTTGCATCAGTAAAACAATGCATTTTCTGGCCTCCCGAGTGGCGCAGTGGTCTAAGGCACTGCATCGCAGTTGCTAGCTGTGCCACTAGAGATCCTGGTTCCTCTGTCGCAGCCGGCTGTGACCGGGAGACCCATGGGGCAGTGCACAATTGGCCCAGCGTCGTAAGAGGGAAGGTTTGGCCGGCTGGGATGTCCTTTTCCCATTGTGCTCTAGGGACTCCTGTGGCGGGCTGGGCGCATGCACACTGACACGGTCGCCAGGTGTATGATGTTTCCTCCGACACATTGGTGCGGCTGGCTTCCGGGTTAAGTGGGCATTATGTCAAGAAGCAGTGCGGCTTGGTTGGGTTGTGTTTCTGAGGACGCATAGCTCTAGACCTCCACCTTTCCCGAGTCAGTATGGGAGTTGCAGCGATGGGACACGACTGTAACTACCAATTGGATACCACAAAATTGGGGATAATATATATATATATATATTATAAAAAACAATGCATTTTCTAATGGTGAGCGAGTGTTGCACCTTTTCTTTTCGACAATCTTAAAAAATATATATTAGTTAACCTTTATTTAACTAGGCAAGTCAGTTAAGAACAAATTCTTATTTACAATGACGGCCTACCCCAGAACTACATTAATTTCTAATGAAACGCTGCGTTTGTCTTGCAGCATAGCGTTGCAGAGGCAGTTGTAGTGTTCTGTGTAGTGCATAGGATGGATGTATTGAACGTATGCGTCAAACTGTATGTGTAGACGGCTTGACAGAAACGGTAGCAGAAGGTGAATATTTAACTTTTGTTGCACACATATTCAGATGATGCTGCGTACCATTTTTGCACAAACCACTAAGTCTGATCGAGGCACAAAGCTTTGATCGCACAGAGTCATTGCGCAAAATAGTATTTATTTAATTTAATATTTATTTAACTAGGCAACTCAATGACGGCCTACACCAGCAAAATCTGGGACAATTGTGCGCCGCACTATGGGACTCCCAATCACGTCCGGTTGTGATACAGCCTGGAATCGAACCAGAGTGTCTGTAGTGACACCTCTACCACTGAGATGCAGTGAGACCGCTGCACCACTTTGGAGCCCGATAACTGTATAACATAAATAATTCGAACACTGAGGATAACCTTAAATGATAACCAATTCACTGTCAGGGTGCTTGAGGCAAATTGCCTTTGGTGCGCTTGAGAGGCTTTCTCATTCGCAGTCACCACGAGCAGTCTCTCATGCCCATCAAACGTTGGCCAAGTTCTTCAGATATTTTCACTGCCACCGCTTTTACTTCAATTTATTTCAGTCTCACTGTGTCAATTAAGACCATGCACAGAGCACGCCAACACAGCCTTCAGCGTCTCATCCAGTTAAACCACTTACAAATGTAGTCGGTAAAGGCATACCCAGATATGATTTGGCAGACACATCAAAAGCAAAACCTGTGTGAAAAGCATTACTAGACATCGGGATTTTTTTTGTATTTTATTACGATCCCCATTAGCTGTTGCAAAAGCAGCAGCTACTCTTCCTGGGCTACTCTTCCTGGGCTACTCTTCCTGGGCTACTCTTCCTGGGTTCCACACTAAACATGAAACATAATACAGAATGACAGAATACAGAACATCATTAGACAAGAACAGCTCGAGGACAGAACTACATAAATGTTTAAAAAGGCACACGTAGCCTACATATCAATACCTACACACAAACTATCTAGGTCAAATAGGCGTTGTGCCGTGAGGTGTTGCTTTATCTGTTTTTTGAAACCAGGTTTGCTGTTTATTTTGAGCAATTTGAAATGGAAGGAAGTTCCATCTCATAATGTCTATAAGAGACCCTTTGTAAAACAGCCGTCACTAACATTTTTTTTATATCCATCTATAGCAGGGGTGGGCAATTTCAGTCCTTGGGGGCCTGATTGGTGTCACAGTTTTGCCCCAGCTCCAGCTAACACACCTGACTCCAATGATCACCTAATCATGATCTTCAGTTTAGAATGCAATTTGATTAATCAGCTGTGTTTTCTAGGGATGGAGAAAAAGTGACACCTATCAGGCCCCCGAGGACTGGAGTTGCCCACCCCTGGTCTATAGGATGAAAAGAACTCAAAACAACAGTTTTCCCATCTTTTTTATCCTTTATTTAACTAGGCAAGTCAGTTAAGAACAAATTCTTATTTACAATGACGGCCTACCGGGGAACAGTGGATTAACTGCCTTGTTCAGGGGCAGAACGACAGATTTTTACCTTGTCAACTCAAGGATTCAACCCAGCAACCTTTCGGTTACTGGCCCAATGCTCTAACCACTAGGCTACCTGCCACCCCATCTGGATGCTTTGCTCTTGTGTCAAGGTGATGAGAAAAGGTGGGAAACGACAAAGGTTTCATGCGGGGTTCATCAACTCAGAGACCACACCCAGCTAATTGCTACAGCCTGAGGAATCATCATAACCTCAACATCAAGACCAGCTCTACACCGACTGCCTGTTGATGTGGAAGGGACCGGTTACCACGGCAACGGCACTTAAATGCACCGGGCAAAATGCACGACCACTCGCTGGGGACGTTCAAGTGGCAGGTAAGGGTTAGTGGATTATATTTTTTACCCCAGTGCATAAAATGGCTCCGCAATACCCTAAATATGGATCTGTTGTTCAGTCTGCATCAGTGCTTGACTTGGACTGAAATAGGTTAAAATCACATTTTATTTGTCACCGAATACAACGGATGTAGACCGTACAGTGAAATGCTTACTTACGAGCCCTTAACCAACAATGCAGTAAGCATTTCACTGTACGGTTTACATCCTGTATTCGGTGACAAATAAAATGTGATTTGATTTGAAGCTATTTCAGTCCAAGTCAAGCACTGATGCCGACTGAACAACAGATCCATATTTAGGGTATTGCGGAGCCATTTTATGCGCTAAAAGAGAAATAAAAGTAACAAATAGGACAATAAATAAATAAATAAATAAATAAAAAGGACATGATGCCATTTCAAATTGTTGAGAGGCCTGGCTTTCTGAGGCTGATAAAGGAGAGGCCTGGCTTTCTGAGGCTGATAAAGGAGAGGCCTGGCTTTCTGAGGCTGATAAAGGAGAGGCCTGGCTTTCTGAGGCTGATAAAGGAGAGGCCTGGCTTTCTGAGGCTGATAAAGGAGAGGCCTGGCTTTCTGAGGCTGATAAAGGAGAGGCCTGGCTTTCTGAGGCTGATAAAGGAGAGGCCTGGCTTTCTGAGGCTGATAAAGGAGAGGCCTGGCTTTCTGAGGCTGATAAAGGAGAGGCCTGGTTTTCTGAGGCTGCTAAAGGAGAGGCCTGGCTTTCTGAGGCTGCTAAAGGAGAGGCCTGGCTTTCTGAGGCTGCTAAAGGAGAGGCCTGGCTTTCTGAGGCTGATAAAGGAGAGGCCTGGCTTTCTGAGGCTGATAAAGGAGAGGCCTGGCTTTCTGAGGCTGATAAAGGAGAGGCCTGGCTTTCTGAGGCTGCTAAAGGAGAGGCCTGGCTTTCTGAGGCTGATAAAGGTTGCCGTGTCTCACTACAAAGTGAGTGCTGCTAATTTTATTTGTTTGTTTATTTGATTTGCTTACTTAAGGTTGTGTTCATTTAAACCTGCACGAGGGAAACGTTTACCTCTCATGGCCACATGGTGCCATCTTTAATGTTAATGTTATTATGTTAAATGTTTATGCACACAAAAAGCGCATAGTGCTGCTAATTTTATTTGTTGTTTGTTGGTTTTCAATATAAACCTTGGTGAAATGATTTCAGTGTTTGTACTTTTTCAATATTTCCAGTACGTTTGAACAATACGTGATAACACTGATAGTACTGACAACCGTGATAATTTTGGTCACTATAATCGTGATATGAAATTTTCATACCGTTTCATCTCTACTCAACACTAGTGAGACTCATGTCGCCTACGGTAGGGCCTACAGTATTTAGAAAAATATGACGTGACTCTCTGTCAATAATTACATATTAGGATTGGTGGATTCTAAATTAAAACCAAAAGCCGCCTCATGGGTCTCCCGGTGGCGGCCGGCACGGGTATCTGTAGCAACGCATTTTGCATTGAGATGCGATGACTTAGACAGCCGCGCCACTGGGGAGGCCCCATCCACAAAGTATCAAAATACAGAGAGGTGTTGGTAAAGGTATATTGTCCTGCTAACAGCCCATAATGGGCTATTATAATACTGTACATGGTGTTCAGGTCAGGATAACCAAAACATTTCTTTATTAAAGACTATCAGAAAGAATGTTGGTACTTATTTATTTTGATCCAAAGCCATGAATGAATGTGTCATTCAGCTTTATGTAAGTGCCAGGCTATATGACTGTGCCATCAACTTGACAATATATAAGATATTTTGGAGGTTATTTTGTTTTCAAAAAAACTAAAGTGAGCAATTGTAATCTGAATAAATGCCAAATTAATATTTAATATATATTTATTTATGTTTTTAGAGGGAGCGAAACGCTGGGCCAATTGTGCGTAGCCCTATGGGACTCCCAATCATGGTCGGATGTGATACATAATCATAATAATACTTATTGTTGTATTATATGTTTAGTCTTTTCTGGTGCATTAAACTGAAATTGCAACCAATCACGGCCGGTTGTGATACAGCCAACCTAACTTAGAAATACATTTGACGATAGAATTCTCCCCCTACCCTCCTTCTAGGCAAGTCTATTGTCCAGCTACCTGCTAATAGCCATAATGGCGCTGTACGACGTGACCACGTGTGTTTGAAAGAGAAATTTCCAGTATGCAACAATTTGTTTACCTTCATTAGACAACTTTGTTCCAATATTTCTGTAATTCAGTGATATTTATTCCCATAGTAATTCGTTATAGATCCATAACTAAATAAACAAACATTGGCATTTTGAAAGAGTATTTATATAGTTATTTTATTAACGAAAGTATAAATATTCCATTATTAGTTACATTGTTTTAGTTTGAACGTGCAGACTGGCACTAAGAACAGTGGGAACTTTCCCTAGTCAGCTCCATTATTAGTGTAATGCCTCTTAAAGTGTTGCTCTGTGCTACCCCCCCCACCCCCATGGGCTAGGTCCGTCTTCTGCCCCCTGCCCTCGTGCCTTGAACCTCGCAAGCTTTCAGTGGATACAGATGGAGAACTGCAAGGCAATCGGGAGCCATGACCAATATGACCAATATATATTGTCCTGCTAATAACAGGGTTAATAATATCTGTGAGAATATCCAAGGGGCTTTTATATAATAATAATAATAATAATAATTGTTTTGTTTAAAAAAATAACAATATTTTGGAGATGATTTCGTTTTCAAATAACGTAAGATGAGCGAGAAAAAGGCCATTCTTGAACATGGGGTGAGACATTGTTACTAATTTGTAAATAAAGCCAGTTTGTTATTTAGAATTATTTATTTCTATTTTTAGAGAGAGAAACCAAAAACCTACAGTCATCTCATGGTTCACCCAGTTAAGGCCGGCATGGGTATTGAACCAGCATCTGTAGCAACACAGTGCACTGCTATGCAGTGTCTTAGACCGCTGCGTCACTCAGGCACTGTACAATGTGACCTGTCGGGAGTAGGCTACAGTACTACAGTAAGAGCAAAATAATTCGAACAAAAGAAAATTAGTGTAACAACAGTTTTAGTAAGTAATACTGAAGTCATGCACAATTATCAGTTTCTATTTAGGTTTATGTCGCCCATTCATTGTCAGTTAGAGACACAGTAGGACCCAAAAGCATAATCAGTGCTCTAACTCCCCCCTGTGGTGGTCTGGAGCAATGAAGTGGTGACGCAGGGTACCGTACTAAACCACAAATGACCTCTAAATCCCGCAGCATAATCGCAAAACTTTTAGTGGAGCAACCACTGTATATTCAATGTGCGGCACAAAATTGAGGCTATGATTAAGAAGTTGGAGCTCTTCTCTGTCTGCATTAACAAGGACAACACACAGGTCTTTCCATCATTGTATGATTTTTTTGTGTGCAAATGAACTCAAGCTTACGGACAATGTCAAATGTGATATAGCGAAGCACCTGAGTGAGTTGGGTGCGCAATTACACAGGTACTTTCCCAAAATGGATGACACAAACAAGTGGATTCGTTATGCTTTCATGCCCTGCCTCCAGTCCACTTACCGATATCTGAACAAGAGAGCCTCATCGAAATTGCAACAAGCGGTTCTGTGAAAATTGAATTCAATCAGAAGCCACTGCCAGATTTCTGGATTGGGCTGCGCTCAGAGTATCCTGACTTGGCAAATCACACTGTTAAGACACTGATGCCCTTTGCAACCACGTGCCTATGTGAGAGTGGATTCTCGGCCCCCACTAGCATGAAAACTAAATACAGACACAGACTGTCTGTGGAAAATGATTTAAGACAGACTCTCTCCAATACAACCCAACATTGCAGAGTTATGTGCATCCTTTCAAGCACACCCTTCTCATTAACCTGTGGTGAGTTATTCACAATTCACGATGAACAAATTTTATATGTAAGATGGTTAAATAAAGAGCAAAATTATTGATTATTATTATTTCTGCCCTGGTCCTATAAGAGCTCTGTCACTTTCCACAAGCTGGGTTGTGACAAAAACTCACATTTATTAAACATAAGAATGAGTGTATCGTATAGTGTGTGAGTGGCAGTCTTACAATGATGGCAAAAAACAACAACATTTGAGAGTGCGCTGACCCTGGTGCTAGAGGGGGTACAGCTGGAGGTTGAATGTTTGAAGGGGTACTGGACTATACCAAGTTTGGGAACCACTGATCTAGGCTAACTGCTGTCAAATGCCACCTCTGTGTTGATTAGCACACACTAAATGATGGGGTACACGCAGAGGACGAATTGTCAAAAGTTAACAAGGGGGGTGGTATTAGTTGTGTAGGGGTGGTGGTGGGCGGTTCTGTTAACGTGGGTTTCTTAGTCAACAAGGGGGATGCCATACACCCCCAATCTCCACTCAAATCCCCTGGGTCATAAATAACAATTTGAGACCTGCTATGAATTCACATGAACTAACATTGGGATATCCGTTGCCGTACACCAGAGGGGCTAGGTTTCAGAGCTCAGTCAGACAATACGAATATCAGATGAGACCTCAATCATAATGTTTACAGTAAAGAGAAAACATCCTCTGTCTCACAAGACATAAGTGTACAAAGAAAGACTGTGTAGAGGGTGATGCAATGCCCAACACACCCCTCAGGTCATTGGACACCCAGTCATCCATACAAAGATTGTTTTTGTGAAACCAAAACAAAGGAGTTTAAAGACGTCATGTGTTCAATTGCGTTAACATTACGTTCAAATACCATGTGAAGAACAGTGATTGCATTCAAGGCTATCTTGGCACAATCATTAATATTAATTTACTTATTTTTTGGGGTATATGAAACATCTTTATCTGTCCTTGAGGAAAAGGCGCCGTCTGCACGATTTAAAAAAAGAAAACAGGTCAAGAATTGATGGATGCTGCAGATATACAGACAGATTAAATGGAAATCAAACCAAAGAAGAACCATCTTCCATTGCTGCATGCGGTACTAAACTACAATTGGCTTGGCCATATTCAGGGATTAGTAGCAGATTATAATTGAGTATAGATATGTGCCCATTAAGACATTAAATGGCTAGAGTTCCAGCTATCCATTAATCATCTATGTCGTAAAGGACCATTCGCCAAAACTGAAAAAAATTAGCAAGCTAAAGACCTCCTTTTGCAAGTGTAAAGAAAACGGTAGACAGAAACGTACTAGCTATGTTAGCCTACTGGACTGATAGAGAGCTACTCTCTCAAGTTCTTGTTGGGGCGAGTGACTCTTTGAACTTACAAAGGCTAGCCCCAAGTCTTTATATATATTTTTCTTGTGCTTTATGCTATTTGTCTCATGACTCCTGCGTGCTTTGTTGACTATGAACTTGCTTGTTTACCCAACCGTGGGACAGACTGTTTGTTCCCACACTCAGGACTCTAGACTATTGGTTACACAGACTCTTGGCCTCCCATCCTATCCTCTAACCACCTCTCGCCAGCTTTGTATTCATGTTATCTGATGAAATTGCTGTAAAATATGATCTTGTTGCCATCTGATGCACATTAAAATGTCCTAAAAAGCTCTCCCTGACCTCTATATATACACACCTAGTGCCTTTGGAAAGGATTCAGACTGCTGAACTTTTTCCACGTTTTGTTATGTTACAGCCTTATTAAAACATGTATTAAATAGTTTCCCCTTCCCTCATCAATCTACACACAATACGCCATAATGACAACGCAATAGGGTTGAAAAGGGTCGGAAACTTTCCCATAAATTTCCGTAAATTTTTCATGGGAAGTTAAACCCGGGAATTTGGGGAATTTTGCTTAAATTCATCAAAAAAGTTAGCTTATAACAGCAAACCTTTTTTTGTGGGATACACAGGAGGCAATTCTAGGTCTTGTGGCATATTTTGGTTAAACTTGAGATGCTGTTGAGCCCACACTACTACACTGTCTGATCCAAGGACTACATGCTTTCTGGTAGGTTTTGATTACAATACTGGGTGGGGTGAATATATTTTATATGACATACATTATTTTTTGTTAACTAGTATATAGTAGCCTACAGAAAAGTGTGTTTAAATCCTTTCTAACTTGTTAACAATTTCTGCTAGTTAGTTTTTGCTACCATGTGTGTTTTAGCTTGCATGTTTCATTTTAAAACATTTCTTACAAAGGAGTTGTTTAATCTAACTGCATAACTATTTATCTGTACATGGAATTGTATTTGGGTTTTTTACAAAAAAAAATCTAATCTTTACAGGAAAATTCCACGGGCACTATCTGATGTGTGGAGACATTTCACTGGAGCTACTGTAGAAGGAAAAGCTGTGTACATTTGCAAATACTGAACCAAATCATATGTGAAGAATGCAACAAAGATGCAGAATCATCTGGCCAAGTGCAGAAAGTTCCCTCAGTGCTCACAACAAGAAACTTCTGACAAAAGTCCCTCTACTTCTATTCGAGGTGAAAATTATGAATCAGACACCTTATCAATAGCAACAGCTCATGGTCCTCCTGGAATCCGAAGTTTTTTTTTACTCAATGGAGGAACGTAGTCAGAGAAATGCTGATGAATGTCTTGCTCGAGCTGTGTATGCAACTGGTTCACCTCTGATGCTCACTGGCAATGAGTTTTGGTAGAGATTTCTGAATGTTCTTCCCCCAGCATACACCCCTCCAACCAGAAATGCTTTATCTACTCATTTGCTGGATGCAAAGTTCAACATAGTTCAAGTGAAGGTCAAGCAAATCCTAGAGAAAGCAGACTGTATTGCAATCATCTCTAATGGGTGGTCGAATGTTTGTGGGCAAGGAATAATTAACTACATCATCTCCACTCCTCAACCAGTATTCTACAAGAGCACAGACACAAGGGACAACAGGCACACCGGTCTCTACATTGCAGATGAGCTGAAGGTAGTCATCAATGCCCTTGGATCACAGAAGGTATTTGCACTGGTGAAAGACAATGCTGCAAAAATGAAGGCTGCTTGGTCTAAAGCGGAGGAGTCCTACCCTCACATCACACCCATTGGCTGTGCTGCTCATGCAGTGAGTCTGCTCCTCAAGGACATCATGGCACTGAAAACAATGGATACACTCCACAAGAGAGCCAAGGAAATGGTTAGGTATGTGAAGGGTCCTCAAGTTATAGCAGCAATCTACCTCACCAAGCAAAGTGAAAAGAATAAGAGCACCACATTGAAGCTGCCCAGCAACACCCATTGGGGTGGTGTTGTCATCATGTTTGACAGTCTCCTGGAGGGGAAGGAGTCTCTCCAAGAAATGGCCATATCACAGTCTGCCGATATGGACAGCCCAAATCAAGAGGATCCTCCTGGATGATGTATTTTGGGAGAGAGTGGTAAGCAGCCTGAAACCTATATCAGTAGCCCTTGCACAGATTGAGGGAGACAATGTCATCCGGTTTGATGTTCAGACTCTGCTTGCAGATGTAAGAGAAGAAATCCGCACTCCCCTGCCCACTTCACTGTTGCTCCAAGCAGAGGAAACTGCAGTTCTGAAATACATCAAAAAGCGTGAAGACTTCTGCCTGAATCCCCTACACGCCGCAGCGTACATGTTGGACCCCAAGTATGCTGGCAAGAGCATCCTGTCTGGTGTAGAGATCAACAAGGCCTATGGTGTGGTCACTACCATGTCTCGCCACCTTGGCCTGGATGAGGGCAAGGTTCTTGGCAGTCTAGCTAAGTACACTTCCAAGCAAGGGCGATGGGATGGAGATGCAATATGGCAGTCGTGTCAACATATCTCATCAGCCACCTGGTGGAAGGGACTTTGTGGATCTGAGGCTCTTTCCCCTGTTGCCTCCATCCTCCTCCAAATCCCACCAACATCAGCCGCATCAGAGCGCAACTGGTCCTTGTTTGGGAACACACACACCAAAGCACTCAACAGGCTGACCAATACAAGGGTTGAAAAATTGGTGGGCATCCGGGCAAATTTGAGGCTTTTTGAGCCTGACAACAAGCCATCCTCAACAAGGTTGGAAAGTGACAATGAAGATGAGGCCTCAGAGTCTGATGTTCAAGAGGTGGACATTGAGGAGGTCCAGGGAGAAGACATGGAAGCCAGAGAGGAAGACAACCAAAGCTTTAGTTTCTAGACTATCATTTTACAGATGTATGTTGAAATTTTTTTGGGGAGATGCGATGGATCATTGGGGTCATTTAATATTCCCTTTCTTTTATTGTTCAGTGAAATCATCCCATGTGAAGAGTCAACTCATTTAATTAAAGTGCAATTCATAAATGTTTTATTTATTTTTTCTATTGGAAGGATTTAATCATTTGCAATTATGTCTACTTATGATAAGGTAAAATGTTTATGTTTCTGTCTCCATATGATATGGTATATATATATATCCAATGCAAAAAAACATCTACATTTAAATGGTATTAATATTAAATTTGCATATATTTCCGTTAATTCCCATATATTTCCATTAATTCCCATATATTCCCGTTAATTCCTATGAAAAGTTTCCACCTCTGAATATTCCCCAAAATGTGCAACCCTACAAAGCAAAAACAGGTTTAGACATTTTTTCAAATGTGTTAAAATACAGAAATATCACATTTACATAAGTATGAAATCAAATTATATTTGTCACACCTGCCGAATACAACAGGTGTACACCTTACAGTGAAATGCTTAATTACAAGCCCTTAACCAACAATGCAGTTAAGAAAATATTTACTAAATAAACTAAAGTAAAAAATATATATTTTTAAATTGTTTAGCTTTACTCAGCACTTTGTTAAAGCACCGATGGCAGCAACTAGAGCCTCGAGTCTTCTTGGGTATAAAGCTTGGCACACCTGTATTTAGGGAGTTTCTCCCATTTTTTTTCTGCAGATCCTCTCAAGCTCTGTCAGGTTGGATTGGGAGCGTAGCTGCACAGCTATTTTCAGTTCTCTCCAAAGATGTTAGATCGGGTTCAAGTCCGGGCTCTGGCTGGGCCACTCAAGGACATTCAGAGCCTTGTTCCGAAGCCACTCCTGTGTTGTCTTGGCTGTGTGCTTAGGGTCATTGTTCTGTTGGAAGGTGAACCTTCACCCCAGTCTGAGGACCTGAGCGCTCTGGAGGAGGTTTTCATCAAGGATCTCTCTGTACTTTGCTCCGTTGATTTTGCCTCAATCTATACTAGTCTCCCAGTCCCTGCTGTTGAAACACATCCCCACAACATGATGCTGCCACCACTATGCTTCACCGTAGTGATGGTGTCAGGTTTCCTCCAGACGTAACATTTGGCATTCAGGCCAACGAGTTCAATCTTGGTTTCATCAGACCAGAAATTCTTGTTTCTCATGGTGTGAGAGTCTTTAGGTGCCTTTTGGCAAACTCCAAGCGGGCTGTCATGTGACTGTTACTGAGGAGTGGCTTCCGTCTAGCCACTCTACCATAATGGCCTGATTGGTGGAGTGCTGGAGAGATGGTTGTCCTTCTGGAAGGTTCTCCCATCTCCACAGAGGAACTCTGGAACTCTGTCAGAGTGACCATCGGGTTCTTGGTCACCTCCCTGACCAAGGCCCTTCTCCCCCGATTGTTCAGTTTGTCCCGGCGGCCAGCTAGAGTCATGGTTGTTCCAAAAGTTATGGAGGCCACTGTGTTCTTGGGGAACTTCAATGCTGCAGACATTTTTTGGTACCCTTCTCCAGATCTGTGCCTCGACACAATCCTGTCCCCGAGCTCTATGAACAATTCCTTCGACCTCACGGATTGGTTTTTGCTCTGACATGCGCTGTCAACTGTGGGACCTTATATCGACAGGTGTGTGTTTTTCCAAATCATATGCTTCTACACCTGCATTGCTTGCTGTTTGGGGTTTTAGGCTGGGTTTCTGTACAGCACTTTGAGATATCAGCTGATGTACGAAGGGCTATATAAATACATTTGATTTGATATCACAAAGGGTCGATTTTGAGTCTCATAGCAAAGGGTCTGAATACTTATGTAAATAAGGTATCGTTTTTTAATTTAAAATAAAATTGCAAACATTTCCAAAAACGTGTTTTTGCTTTGTCATTATGGGGTATTGTGTGTAGATTGCTAAGGATGTTTTATTTAATCCATTTTAGAATAATGCTGTAAAATAACATTTGGAAAAAGTCAAGGGGTCTGAATACTTTCCGAAGTATATATAAATAATTGTATCACGGGAAACCTGTTTAATGTTATAGAAGTTAAAGGATGTATTCATAAATTATATCTGATCATCTCAGCCTATCAATCCCAATGTCAACTGCCTCCAGATCATGAATTGAACATGTTATCCCAATTTACTTTCTTGATTGATGACGTTTTTTTTTTATTGATCATGGATCAATTACTGTACATTGAATTATCCTCTCTAGGCCTAATCTATTTCAGAAGATCGGCACTGACTGCAATGCATATCACAAAGGCTCAAAGCCAAAAGTCATAGCACATGACCTTTGTAGGCCACTTAAAACATTGTGACCACAAATCCCAAGACAGTTGACTGGTCTTCAATGTTTGGCCTGTTATAGACATCAATAAGTGTTTCCAAGTGTCTCGAAAATGCTTATCTACATGTTAACAAGACAACACACAGACAAAGACAGGGACAGCAGTTTGTTTCTTCAAACAGAGACAGAATTAGCAGTGCTTGATGGAAAGAGAGAGCAGGGAGATGTAGGCCACTGACAGATGGCACACCAAGACAGACAGACAGACAGACAGACAGACAGACAGACACAGAGAGAGACAGAAAGAGAGAAAGCGACAGACAGCGAGAGAGACACAAAGACAGAGAGCGACAGACAGCGAGAGAGACACAAAGACAGAGAGCGACAGACAGCGAGAGAGAGAGAGACACAAAGACAGAGAGCGACAGACAGCGAGAGAGAGAGAGACACAAAGACAGAGAGCGACAGACAGCGAGAGAGAGAGACACAAAGACAGAGAGCGACAGACAGCGAGAGAGAGAGACACAAAGACAGAGAGGGAAAGAGAGACAGCAGTGTGTAGCAGCTGTGAGATGAGATAATGCTGGGCTACTGTATATGGCACAGCCTGGACAAGACAGACTCCCCCAGGGCACTGCCAGAGATATACTGGGTTGTTAACTAGTTTTGGCCATGTTGGAACCAAATGTTCCATGACAATAACATTGTAATTTACATCCTTAGTAAAATGTAATGGTCTTTGAACGATGAGTACCAAAATGGTCAAACACTCAAACTGAGTTGCCATTGTACATCTACAGAGATCTGGAATGACTGACACTTGTCTCCTCCAAATGAGTCCCAAAGCAAGCCAATAGGATTGGCATGATTCCACATTCCCAATGACAATATTATTTATTTTTTTGACATATAGTATGCCAGTTTTGGGATCTTTTTGGATTCATTTTTTGCAGTAGACCCATTGAGTACCCACACCCAGAAACTACACAAAGCATGTGCTTACTACCTGTCCTCTTTGATATAAGGCTGGACAAAGCTTTTATGTGCACAAAAATGTATACGATCAAGATCACTTTATTGATCAATTACACACAAGGTCCAACTGAAATCTGACTTTGGCTTTTGATCCAACCCCTCCAACACACACAAAAAGAGAAAGAGAGGTGCTGCCATACGGGCAGCTGTGTTGTGATGGGTTAAGTGCCTTGCTCAAGGGCACAATGGCATCGAGCATTTGATACCAGCTTTCAGTTGCCAGCTCAGTTCCAGACAGATTTTTCCCATCGGACCGGTATTTTGAACAGGAAACCCTCCGGGTGCTGGCTGGCTCGCCTCTCCCACTAGGCCACCAACTGCCCCCTTTTGTAGAGCACTTGTCTCTAAGACAATTGGACATTAAACTTCTCCAACAACTGGAGAACAGTAGTTATGGTAGGGACTAATTCATCACAGGCTTTTAGTGCGCTAACGCAGAGCGCTGTAGCTAAGTGACCCGGCCACCCGTCGCAGGAAAATCTAATTGCGCGAACACATTTATGATCTTGGTGAGTTATCGTCTGATAGGAGAGCTGAATAAGCACAATAAAATCAGCATGGTAACTAAGTCTGTCACTGCCTAACACACATTGTGATCTATCATATTGAGGGCAACCCATTAAAACTCCATTGAGGTATCACTGATTTAATATACTGACGGTGTAAGAACTTAGTCAATGATCTCCATTCAATGGCTGTGGACTGTTGCCTGACGGATTAAAATCCCTCCTGAGTCACAGTGACAGACAGAGAAGGATAACGGAGGAACTGTCAACCGGGAGACCAGGGATGGGGCAAGTCCTATGTGAATGTCACTAGATGACATGTACTGAAATCAGGTCCACGGCACCTCAAAATGTCTGCAGATGGGAACATAATTCAAAGTGCAGCTTTGGCCGACCTACCAGGCATATGTCAAAGCTTCAGCTATGTGAATCCATATGTGAATCAAATTTACAGTTGAAGTCGGAAGTTAACCTTAGCCAAATACATTTAAAAACTCAGTTTTTTGCCATTTCTGACATTTAATCCGAGTAAAAAAAACCTGTTTTAGGTCAGTTAGGATCACCACTTTATTTTAAGAATGTGAAATGTCAGAATAATAGTAAAGAATGATTTATTTCAGCTTTCATTTCTTTCATCACATTCCCAGTGGGTCAGAAGTTTACATACACTCAATTAGTATTTGGTATCATTGCCTTTAAATTTTTGAACTTGGGTCAAACGTTTCTGGTAGCCTTCCACAAGCTTCCCACAACAAGTTGGGTGAATTTTGGCCCATTCCTCCTGACAGAGCTGGTGTAACTGAGTCAGGTTTGTAGGTCTCCTTGCTCGCACATGCTTCTCAGTTCTACACGCAAATGTTCTATAGGATTGAGGTCAGGGCTTGTGATGGCCACTACGATACCTTGACTTTGTTGTCCTTAAGCCATTTTGCCGCAACTTTGGAAGTATGCATGGGGTCATTGTCCATTTGGAAGACCCATTTGCGACCAAGCTTTAACTTCCTGACTGCTGTCTTGAGATGTTGCTTCAATATAGCCACATCATTTTCCTGCCTCATGATGCCATCTATTTTATGAAGTGCACCAGTCCCTCCTGCAGCAAAGCACCCCCACAACATGATGCTGCCACCCCGTGCTTCACGGTTGGGATGATGTTCTTTGGCTTGCAAGCATCCCCCTTTTTCCTCCAAACATAACGATGGTCATTAAGGGCAGACAGTTCTATTTTTGTTTCATCAGACCAGAGAACAATTCTCCAAAAAGTACGATCTTTGTCCCCATGTGCAGTTGCAAACCGTAGTCTGGATTTTTTATGGCGGTTTTGGACCAGTGGCTTCTTCCTTGCTGAGTGGCCTTTCAGGTTATGTCGATATAGGACTCGTTTTACTGCGGATATAGATACTTTTGTACCGGTTTCCTCCAGCATCTTCACAAGGTCCTTTGCTGTTGTTCTGGGATTGATTTGCACTTTTCGCACCAAAGTACGTTCATCTCTAGGAGACAGAACGCGTCTCCTTCCTGAGCGGTATGACGGCTGCGTGGTCCCATGGTGTTTATACTTGCGTACTATTGTTTGTACAGATGAACGTGGTACCTTCAGGTGTTTGGAAATTGCTCCCAAGAATGAACAAGACTTTTGGAGGTCTACAATTTTTTTCTGTGGTCTTGGCTGATTTCTTTAGATTTTCCAATGATGTCAAGCAAAGATGCACTGAGTTTGAAGGTAGGCCTTGAAATACATCCACATCCACAGGTACACCTCCAATTGACTCAAATGATGTCAATTAGCCTATCAGAAAAAAAGTCATTCTAAAGCTATGACATCATCTTCTGGAATTTTCCAAGCTGTTTAAAGGCACAGTCAACTTCTGACCCACTGGAATTGGGATACAGTGAATTAAGTGAAATAATCTGTCTGTAAGAACAATTGTTGGAAAAATTACTTGTGTCATGCACAATGTAGATGTCCTTACCGACTTGCCAAAACTATAGTTTATTAACAAGAAATGTGTGGAGTGGTTGAAAAACGAGTTTTATCGACTCCAACCTAAGTGTATGTAAACTTCCGACTTCAACTGTACCATAGATGGCCTTTAGGCAAAGTCCAAAAGCATATTCCCTCTGTGCATATGTTTTGATACGTCAAAAGGCACAGCACACTATGGTGCTTCAGCTCCAGCAGCCACAGACTTGATATTTCATATCAGAGACCAGCCTGAGATGGAGTGGGGATCTGGGATTTAATTTTCACTCTCCTGATTTAGGGCTGGAACAATGACCTTATAACCGACGGTTATGGATGAAGACCAGGGCTCTAGCCGAAACATGGACTCTATAACAAAGTGATGAAACTTTGTTGCTCCTTTCTGAAACAACCAAACGAGTTCTGCAGTAGCACACGTATAAATAGAATGGGCTTAGAAGTTGGAAACCTCTAACCCTAGCAATTTGAATGGTAAACTCATGGGTACAGTGCATTCGGAAAGTATTCAGACACCTTGACTTGATCCACATTTTGTTACGTTACAGCCTTATTCTAAAATAGATTTTTTTTTTTTTAAATAATACAAAATACTGAATCTACACACAATACCCCTTAATGACAGGGCAAAAACAGGTTTTTCAAAATGTTTGCAAATTTATTTAAAAAATGTAATTACTTCAATATCACATTTACATAAGTATTCAGACCATTTACTCAGTACTTTGTTGAAGCACCTATGGCAGCGATTACAGCCTTGAGTCTTCTTCTCCCTATTCACATTGACGGAGCTGATGAGGAGCGGGTCGAGAGCTTCAAGTTCCTCAGTGTCCACATCACTAAGGATCTGTCATGTTCCAAACATACCAACACAGTCGTGAAGAGGACAAGACAACACCTTTTCTCACTCAGGAGGCTGAAAAGAGCCCTCAGATCCTTAAAAAGTTCAACAGCTGCACCATTGAGAGCATCTTGACTGGCTGCATCACCGCTTGGTATGGCACCTGCTTAGCAGCTGACGCAGGGCTCTAGACGCAGGGGTGGGCAACTCCAGTCCTCGGGGGCCTGATTGGTGTCACACTTTTTCTCCATCCCTAGAAAACACAGCTGATTAATCAAATTGCATTCTAAACTGAAGATCATGATTAGGTGATCATTGGAGTCAGGTGTGTTAGCTGGAGCTGGGGCAAAACTGTGACACCAATCAGGCCCCCAAGGACTGAAATTGCCCACCCCTGCGGCTAGAGGGTAGTGTGTGCGGACCAGGTCATCACTTGGGCCGAGTTCCCTGCCATCCAGAACATCTATACCAGGCGGTGTCTTAGACACCCAAGTCACAAGACTGTACTCTGCTACCGCACGGCAAGCTGTACTGATGCACCAAGTCTGGTATCAACAGGACCCTGAACAGCTTCTACCCCTAAGACATAATACTGCTAAAGAGTTAGTCCGGGTAGCTATTTGGTTAACTATTTAACTATCTACATTGACCCTGTTTGCACTACATTTTGAGACTCATCAAATACCCTGCTGCTGCTACAGTTAATTTTCTGTCACATTAATCCTAGTTATTTGTACATATCTACCTCGTAGCCCTGCACATCAACTTGGTACTGGTACCTTTTGTATATAGTCAAGTTATCATTACTCATTGTGTATCTATTGTTACTTTCATTATTATGTGTTTTACTTTTCTATTATTTCTCTATTTTCTTTCTCTCTGCATTGTTGGGCAGGGCCTTAGGTAAGCATTTCCTTGTTAGTCCACACCTGTAGTTTATGAAGTATAAAATTGGATTTGACCTTGTGTGTGTTAGATATACACCCTTCTCCATCACTTTAGGGTAACTGCCTAAATGAGGGATGCAAAGTATATTGAAAGCTTCCACACAGGTGTGTTTCCTGAGATAATGAAGCACCGTGGCTATGTATAAAAATGCTGGCTAGGTAGACCATTATTTTGGCTATCATGGCTATGCCCACATAGTATGACTGCCGCCTCAGGGCATTGACTGGTTTGACGCGCATGAAAACCATATGGCCGTCTCAGTCACCAGAGCTCAACCCAATTGAACACTTTTCACCATCAACAAAACACCAAATGATGGACTTTCTTGTGGAAATATGGTGTCGCATCCCTCCAATAGAGTTCCAGTGGAACCTATGCCAAGGTGCATTGAAGCTGTTCTGGCTCGTGGTGGCCCAACGCCCTATAAAGACTCGGTTTGTTTTTCCTTTAGTTACTTTTACCCTTCAATAAACTTGGCTTCTCTCATTAGTTTAACCTAATGGTAGCATACTCGGTGAATGGCACAGATTTACGCTGTTTTGTGAAAGAGTTATGCAAAACAGACAACCTAGTAACCTACACAAGATTATGGGATGAGCTGAACAGAAAGCAGTCCTCAAACTAGCTATTTGAGATGTTAGCATACCTAGGCTACACTGTAGCAACTTCTAATTTGGCACACCTTGGTAATAGTCGAATGCAAGATGACACATTTGTTACCACCGGGCAACAACTACGTGGAAAAACTAACAACGTGAGGTGCATGGACGACAGCTATAGGTTTCTGGACTTGAAAGGGACAACATGGGTGAGTTAATGGTTTAGAATATATATTATTAGATAAGGTAGCCAGGCCTACGTACAGCTACGTCTATGATATGTTAAAATCATCCTCAGCCCCTCGAACAAAAGGCGGTAGCCTACTACTAACTGAGCGACCCCCCCCACACACAAAAACAAAGTAGAAGACGCCTTACCCGGAGAGTAGTCCACTTTATAAGATTACTTAAGTGTAATTATGAAGTATGAACATACGGTCTCTGTTAACCTTCTTGACTTCAGCGCACTATCCTATGTGCTCCGTCGCGTGCTTCTCTCTATTGGCGGTGGATTTTGGTCTCTCTCTCGCAGGACCTATTTTAGCTTTGACACCACAGAAGAAACACACCCCTGAATCCCACTCGCTCTCTCTGGCCGTTGCCCGTGCTTCCCCACTCGTTCTCTCTGGCCGTTGCCCGTGCTTCCCCACTCGTTCTCTCTGGCCGTTTCCCGTGCTTCCCCACTCGCTCTTTCTGTTCTTGTTGACAAGCGTCGCTCTCTCCCTCCCTCTTTTAGTGTTGATGCTGGCCAGCCTACAGAAGAAATTACACCAAACTGACATCAGCATTCATGAATCTGATAGGCTGTCTCTGCCAATCCAGCTGCCATCCAGCCAGGCTATTAAAAATATCCTGCAGTCATTATACTGCATAAGCCATCCCACATAGCAGGGCCACCCACTGTCCTAACTTTCCCTGCATATCTCATCTAGATTGCTGAGTTTTTGGATCCAGCAGCGGCCACTGGCCAGGATATCCTGCTAACTCTAAAGACATGCACCTCCATTGTAACTGTTGGGCAGCCAGCTGTGAGCGCTACGGGGGTGAATTTCCCCCCCAGGTGCAGATCTAGGATCAGCTTCCCCTGCCCCATATCCTACCTTAACCATTAGTTGGGGAAATGCAAAACTGACCCAAGATCAGTGTCTAGGGGCAACTTCACCCTACTCCAAAGACGGGCACCTGCAGGGTAACTGTGAGCACTGGCTATAACCATCTGTTTATACCTTTTTGAGGAGTTATTATGTTCAAGGCTAGAGGGGCCAGTCCAAACTGTTTTGATCCGTTTCTAGGCTGTTGCCAGGCAACAGTTGTCCCAGGTGCCAATGATGGATGGTCATTCCAGGGCCCCTTCTTTTTCATCCTACCGTCATCCTACCTATACCTATACCCTGACCTATATAGTACCCGTTAATCACATATGTACAGGCACGCACGACACACACACACACACACACACATATGCTCACACACACAGTATATCATTGTGTCATCGATATCTGCCTCAGAGGCTCGTCAAGTCTGAAAAGCCTTATGACCAGAATCCTATGGGCCCAGGGTCAACTAAAACAAGTTACTGAAGTTTATGCTTGACGTATACAAACCCCATCCGGCCTTGCAGCTTTGAAGTGCTCCATGACTGCGTCCCAAACGGCATCGTATTCCCCAACATACACTGGTGCACTGCTTTTGACCAAAGCCCTCATGGAGGTATTCCCAGCTTCAAGGCCAGATGGGGTTAGTACCTCTGAGTCTCAACAGTATATTGCTTTAGTTGAACCTGGTGAACTCCATCATGATGCCTTACATCATTCATCCAACTGCACCTTCATCTCTTTCACACACACAGTTTCACACAAACACTCTCTTATACAGTTTCTCTACTACTTCTCTCTCACACACACACACACACACACATTCTCTCTCTTTCTCTCCTACAGTCTCCTTCTCTCTCTCTGACAGAACAAAATGGATATCGTGAACACAGCCACCAGTCAAGTTCCACACCACATCAATGTTTCCCAACCAAATAAGGACATGTCTGTCTGATAATACAATCCCTCCATCCTGCGTCATCACACTCCCATTCACAGCCCAATGCATCCTATAATCAATGACATGCCAATTCTGATAAACCCAAAGCACAGTGACAGATGTGTATCATTAAATCTCCTTTTGTCTTCTTAAACTTTGCTAAACACAAAGTGGCAACACAAAGACAGCCTGAAATAAAACAGCCATTGATTTCTATCTAATTAAATAAAAATTAAACATTAAACTCATGTTTCTTTTACTTCGTTCGTGAATTGAATTGGCATTGAATTCGTTATGTAAATACGTTGAATTGTGCCTCCAGGACATCTGTGTGTTTAAGGAAGATCATAAAGGACTCCAGTCACTCGAGCAACAGACTTTTCACTGTTACCATCTGCCAAGCGGTATTGGAGCATCGGGTCTCGGACCAACAGGCTCCGAGACAGCTTCTACCGCCAGGCCATCAGACTGCTGAACAGCTAACTCTAGCTGTCTCCCTGCGCAGACATGCACCTTAGAACCTAGCTGCAGCTTAGACCCTAGCTGCACCTTAGAGCCTAGCTGCACCTTAGAACCTAGCTGCACCTTAGAACCTAGCTGCACCTTAGAACCTAGCTGCACCTTAGAACCTAGCTGCACCTTAGAGCCTAGCTGCCCCTTAGAGCCTAGCTGCACCTTAGAACCTAGTTGCACTGACTCTCCACACATCTAACCCCTACATACAGGCACACACAGCCATCCATAAACAAACATGCACATACTCTCTCTCTCTCCACAGTGCCATTCTATTATATACTGCACGACCAAGACAATACCCACTTTATATTTGTAAATAAATAGTCATACTTGACATGGCACATTCATGATCTATTCTGTATATCCATTCACAATCTGTTCAGTATATCCTATTGTTCATGATCTGTTCTGTATATCCTATTGTTCATGATCTGTTCAGTATATCCATCCACAATCTGTTCAGTATATCCTATTGTTCATGATCTGTTCAGTATATCCTATTGTTCATGATCTGTTCTGTATATCCTATTGTTCATGATCTGTTCAGTATATCCTATTGTTCATGATCTGTTCTGTATATCCATCCACAATCTATTCTGTATATCCTATTGTTCATGATCTGTTCTGTATATCCTATTGTTCATGATCTGTTCTGTATATCCATTGTTCATGATCTATTCTGTGTATCCTATTGTTCATGATCTATTCTGTGTATCCTATTGTTCATGATCTATTCTGTGTATCCTATTGTTCATGATCTGTTCTGTATATCCTAGTGTTCAAGCACTGCAATGCACCTTTTATACCTGCTGTAAAACTGTGTACATGACAAAAAAAAAATGGATTTGATTGAAAGGTTAAGTCTATTTGTGATGTCTCATACTAAAGAAAAACAATGTTTAGGCCTATCATCTGAATTTAGGGTCAGCCTCCAATTGACATCCTCCCTCTGTCTGTCTCTCTTTTTGTATCTCTCTCTCCCCATGGGAGCTCTTCACAGAGATTTATCCAGTCATTATGGCTGCTGTGTAAATCCTGGTGTCTACTAAAATGCTCCATCCATTAATAATACTCAGGGAATGGCCATGGTATACAGATACAATGATTCTGTATAGAAACAATTTTTGTGGTTGACTACAACAACAAAAAAGTGTCCAAGTGAATATAGTTAAATCAGCATATCACACTATTTGTTAAATGTTGCATACAGTACAACAATCTCAGAAGAAACTTACAACTGTACCATTATTAATAAGTCTAAGTATATCTGATTCAGTAATAAGGTTTCCTAAAATGGATATCTCTTTACTTACCAAGTCTCCTGTGTGACTGTGCCAGCAACCTGCACTTGTGTTCTGGCTTTCTGTCCCAATGCTCTCTCTCCATTCCAACCCCTTTGTGATGTAAAACTGCAAAAATATTGGACTCAAAAGATGGCCATTGAAATATTTACATATTAAAAAAGAAAACAAGAAATATTTTATTTCAATAGTGTTTTAATTAATGTTAGAAAACAAGACTGTGTATAGGTTTTTTTTGGTCATAGTTTAAAAAACAGTTCTCTCTGGTGCCCTCTAGTGTTTTGAAAGTGATGTTACATTTCGAGTTGACCAGTACATGTGCAACACAAAGGCGTCATAATGAACGATTGTTTTATGAGCTATGTTTATATTCATGAGATAAGATCATGTAGCAATGTTCAATATGTTTTTCTTTGGTGGGTGCTTATATTTGTCCTATTACACACGCACAAGTGTATCATTTATACATACGAGTGAATTGGAAACGTGTATTATTTTGGTTGTTGTTGTTGCATATGGCCACTCTCCCTGAAACACCCTTCAATTGACCCTTCAGTGAAAATAAGACATTGATTGGAAGTAGGCCTACTTTATACTTAGTGATTGCATGTTGCTATAGCTAAGTATAAAGTAGTCTGGTTACATTTGGTCACTAATTGCAATACATCATTCTATACTGTACTATATATATATATATAGGTTCTCAGGCTTTACCAGTACAGAATGTAAAAATTGGCTTTTATAAGTTATATAAAAACGTTTTTGAATTAGTAAAAAATAGATATTTAACAGGCACTTGTCAATGTGTTTAGTGTTTGTTGGTGAATAGAAACTTGGGCACTTCATTTTAACACAAACAGATCTGGTCTAAAAACTGCAAAATATATAGTGTTTACATTCCATGTGTGAAATCAACATTCCCGTACAAATGTAGACAATGATTCACAAACCCTTATGTTAGCTTCTGTCCTCAGTGAAGACAACCAGCTTATAATGGCATAAATGTAGTTTTCATAATTAATATGAACTGTGTGTTTCATAATCATAGACACATCAGAAACCTTAGTGGGGGGGGGGGGGGGAATCATGTCTACCTTATTTTCTTAAAATGGCCTTTGGTATTGGTGGAAATAATTGCAGAAGGGCAACATGTTGAAAACTACAGACAGAAACCTTGACCTGGTTATGTAGTCATACCCAAAGTGAGCATATGAAATAGATACATACAAACAAAAAGGTACACACGTAATCAACTGAAAAAATGAGTTGATCATTTGAAATGCTTACGCTTAAAATAAGATATTTTCACAAACAGAATACTCCCTAAATTAATTAGAAATAGACGGTGTAGTGGTGATTACAACAAAAATCATTCAACAGTATCCTTCATAACACATGTACAAGTTATTACTATCCTTAAACTAGCCTCTGGCTTTATAGATATGACTGTAGAGAGGTGGGCCTTGTCCAGAAACAACCACTCTAGCCCTAGACACTTGTGTAGATGTTAAAAGAACGTTTCCCCTTGGTGATATTTCACCATATGCTTACACCTATCCAGTCTTCTCACTGAGATCAACAGGTTCCTAGGGGGGGGTTTCTGGACGGGACACTGGTTTTCAATGACTCTCCCTCAGCATAGGGGACAGAAAAGGCAAAAAAGGTTGAAGGGAATAATGGAGCGAATACTATAAAAAAAAGGACAGACATCGCAGTGTCATTGTCCATTAACATCCCAGACACACTGTTCAGTGCCACCCTCTCCTCACTAACCAATCCCTTTCTCATAGGACATTAAATAGTCAGCATCAGCTTCTTAAAACGTCAGTTAGTAGCGACGTTAGGCCATAGTAGCTTTTGGGTTTATCATATCTGTTGTCCACCACTGTAAACTTGCTGTTAACAGGAATGACTGACTCCCTCTGTCTCCCAATCGATCCCTAGACCCTATGCACTTTTAGAGATCAGAGTAGATTTGATTGGTTTAAACAATATGGTGAAACTTCCACCTAGCCTATCAGAGGGCAAGGTGAAGCTACTACCATATTGGTTGCACCTGTCAAATCTCAGATCTCCACAAGTCCATAGGGTCTAGGGGGTCCATTTGGGATTGTGCCAGAGATCCACAGACGGTCTACCACTGCTCCCAGCTGAAGTCGTCTCCCCCGCCGAACACCAGGAAGAAGCCCAGGATGGTGAGGAAGATGAAAGCGTTGCCGGCCATCACCAGGCCACAGGCCCCCCACTGGATCTGTAAGAGAACAGGGCCATGTTCATTAGGCACCAGACGGAATAAAACAGGGAGGGACTACCTGGACCTGTCCAATGACAAAATTGCCTTTTTTTCTTCCCTTTCTTCCCCCCCAGGGCAAAATTTTTGATTTTTTTTCTTCTGTTGCGTGACGTTATGAACAAAACCTAGATAAGACACAGTCACTGGTTGTGCTCTATCAATTTGATTTATTAGATGTTAACTACAGCTCTGCTAACAAGTAATATAGGTGTAGTATTTTACCTTTATTTAACTGGGCAAGTCAGTTAAGAACAAATTCTTATTTACAATGACGGCCTACCCGGCCAAACCCGGACAACGCTGGGCCAATTGTGCACAGCCCTATGGGACTCCCAATCACAGCCGGTTGTGATACATCCTGGAATCGAACCAGGGTATGTAGTGATGCGTCTAGCAGTGCCTTAGACCGCTGCGCCACTCAGGAGCAACTTTCAGTTACCTGAGCTATTATTGGGTATCATCAGGACTCGTACCAGCATCTATCATTCACAACTACATTAATTCTAGGATCAGCTTTACCTACCCAAGTCATTATGACCATCAACACTTAAATTGACCCTAAATCAGCTTATCAGCTTATCAACCTTAGGCCAGACATGGTACTCTGGTCCCCTTCACGAAAGGCTGTGTACATCATAGAGCTCACAGTCCCGTGGGAAAACTCTGTTGAAGAGGCCTACGAGCGTAAGAAACTGCGTTACACAGAGTTGGCAGCAGACGCAACTCAGTGTGGCTGGAATGCAAAAGTCTGGCCAGTTGAAGTGGGATGCAGAGGATTCGTGGCTTCTTCCACCATCAGGTTGCTGAAAGAACTTGGAATCCATGGACAGGCTCTGCGGCAGAGCGTCAGAGCAAATTCTCAAGCAGCTGAAAGAGGCAGCCAGTGGATCTGGATCAAACGGAAGGACCCTTGCTGGGCTATAACTTCATGACCCCCCACCCTCACCTGAGAACCCAATTCAGATCCCTCCAACTTGAGGAGGGCATATGAGGTATGCGGTCAGCTGTAGGGCTGGCTCAGGGAAGAGGACGCCCCTGCCTTGCATAGTCCCGTGGGAAATCTTAATTGGGCATGGGACACAAGCTAAGGCTTGATCACCCTTTAGCTGGCCACCTTTGATGAGAGTGTTTAGTAATTAAAGGCCGAAACACCCACTGATTCGAAGGCAAACTACTGAGGATGTGTCCCAAAATTGACATCTTAACCCAGTCTAAGAAATAAACCTCCCATGCCACTCTTTCAACATCACGGCAAATCTCATGTGAGTGCATACCATCTATTGGCACAATGGACAGTTTTAACATCTCGTCCCGTGTTTTATGATTCTGATTCTATAATGGCATAAAGCAACTAAATTGACACATGACAGTCATTGGCCATTGACAATATCAGGCAGGACTCACTAATGCAACCCGGGCCAGTATGATGGGAAGCCCAAACGCAGACACCACAATGCCCGTAGTGAAGAAGCATGCCAGCTCTCTGCATGCGTTGCTGGCGGCGTCACTGTCATCACTGAGCCTTCTGGATATGAAGGTGGGGATAGGAGACAGTATGTAGAAGATGAGGACGAAGAGAGGCCAGTACACCCTGTGAAAACAATGAAAAGAAAACCGGTTCAAATCAGTTGTGTTCATATTCATTTAATTATCAGAGATGCAGAACATGACACCCCTTGCCGGTTTTGAACCTGGGTCACCCAGCCCATATGGAAACACACTAACCACTGCTCCGGTATGGTTAACCACCTTGGAGAAAATCATGACGCATTGCACCAGAGTTAGGTACACCACTAACTTCCATATGTGGTCCCATTTAACAAGTGTCTTCACAGATTTCAGAGGTAAGGGGGCAAATACATACCCATACTGCTCCAGTGCACAGCCCAACAGCAGGAAAGTCAAGCCAATAGCTCCACCGAAGGACAAGCCAACCAGCGCTATAGGACGACAGAAACAGAGATGGTGAGGCAGTTGTCACTTTTACAGACAGGGTTCTTACTGGCTATCCAGCAAAGATGGATCCTACTCAGTAGTCTACTCACTCTAAGCAGCCAAATGTCCCATCCAAATAAATACTCAAATATAAGAAAAGGTAGCATGCAACTTATAATGTATTATGCAACTAATAATAAGGTTCTGCCATCATGAACGTGAATAAAAGGATAAATGGAATTTACACAATTAAGTAACATTTTCTTTTCTCAAGAGAGAGCTGGTCGACCGTTTGCAGTGTGGATTGCCTTCACTGCCCGTGAATACACACTACCGTTCAAAAGTTTGGGGTCACTTAGAAATGTCCTTTTTTTTAAAAGAAAAGCTCATTTTGTCCATTAAAATATCATCAAATTGATTAGAAATACAGTGTTGACATTGTTAACGTTGTAAATGACCATTGTAGCTGGAAACGGCTGATTTTTAATGGGATATCTACATAGACGTAGAGGCCCATTATCAGCAACCATCACTCCTGTGTTCCAATGGCACGTTGTGTTAGCTAATCCAAGTTTATCATTTTAAAAGGCTAATTGATCATTAGAAAACCCTTTTGCATTTATGTTAGCACAGCTGAAAACTGTTGTTCTGATTAAAGAAGCAATACAACTGGCCTTCTTTAGACTAGTTGAGTATCTGGAGCATCAGCATTTGTAGGTTCAATTACAGGCTCAAAATGGCCAGAAACAAAAGACCTTTCTTCTGAAACTCGTCAGTCTATTCTTGTTCTGAGAAATGAAGGCTATTCCATGCGAGAAATTGCCAAGAAATTGAAGATCTGGTACAACGCTGTGTACTACTCCCTTCACAGAACAGCACAAACTGGCCCTAACCAGAATAGAAAGAGGAGTGGGAGGCCCCGGTGTACAACTGAGCTAGAGGACAAGTACATTAGTGTCTAGTTTGAGAAACAGACACCTCACAAGTCCTCAAAATCTTCCGTTTCCAGCTACAATAGTCATTTACAACATTAACAATGTCTACACTGTATTTCTGATCAATTTGGTGATGTTATTTTAAATGGACAAAAACAAAAAGTGCTTTTCTTTCAAAAACAAGTAATTTCTAAGTGACTCCAAACTTTTGAACGGTAGTGTATGATATACTTTATTGTCCACATGAGGCACTGCATCTCAGTGCTGGAGGCGTCACTACAGACCCTGGTTCGATTCCAGGCTGTATCACAACCGGCCGTGATTGGGAGTACCATAGGGCAGCGCACAATTGGCCCAATGTTGTCCGGGTTAGGCCGTCATTGTAAATAAGAATTTGTTCTTGACTGCCTTGCCTAGTTAAATAAAGGTTCAATAAAATCAAACTATGCATAGACGGCTTGAAAGAAACGGTAGGAGAAGGTGAATGTTGAACTTTTGCTGGATACATATCCTGATGATGCTGCGTGCTACTTTGCGTAAAACACTGTAGGTGTGTTCTAAGCCTGACGCATAAATCCAACATATGCAAAACACAGAACGCACTGCAACGCAATGCTGCAAGGCAAACGCAACGTTCCATTGGAAATGAAATGTACTTCTGGTGTACCAAAATGTAAACACTGTCGGTGTGATCGAGGCGTTTTTCGAACACACCGATAGCGTCATTGCGCAAAATAGCACGCATCATCTTGATATGTATGCAATAAAAGTTCAACATTCACCTTCTGCTACCATTTCTGTCAAGCCGTTAAACGCATACAGTTTTACGTATACATTAGATAAATCAACGTATGCACCACAACTGCATCTGTAGGCAATGCTGCAAGGAAAACGCAGCGTTTCATTGGAAATTGATGTAATTATGGTGTCGGTGCGTTTGAAGCAAGCCTGCATTTGTTGCGAACTCTCAAGTAGCCAAATAAATCGTACTTGAGTCTTAATTGTAGGGAAATACACAAGCACATTGTATAATTATTTTATATTTCAATACTGGATAACAAACTAACATGTCAATGTGACAGTGTACGCCACGGCAACGTATCACAACAAAGCAAAAGTTATACGTGACACCATAACAGGGATCATGGCTAGAACGAATACATTTTTTTTTTTAGATTAACATCAGATTTTACAGATTTTACTGTAGCAGGTTAGGGGAATAGGGCTACGGTTATGAAAATGGTAAAGGTTCGCTAAAATAAAAATCTACTTTTGACGTTAATTTGACAAAAGCTAGAACCCTTCTAGCCAAGACCCATAATAAGTGTTCGTAGCATACGTGGAATCGATACAATGTTGCACTTGGCTTGCCAGTGGCGGGGAGAACACGTTTATGGAAACAAGAGAGTTGTGTAGAGCAAGTATCAATCAATTTACCTTTAATACCCGCCATTGTCTTATGTCTTAAATTGTCAATTTCTCTTTGTGCTTGGTTTGTTCGTAAACGACTTCCTATTTCCTCCTTCGAACTTTTTATTTGCATCAGCTGACTTTCTTAAAGGAGCCATTTGTTTTCGCTACGTTTAGTCTACGTTTCTATTTCCACTGTATATATATTTCACAATTTTATTATTGAGCTCAGCTACGGAATGTTCTTGACACCTACTGTGCAAAATATTCCTTGCTGTAAAATTGCTCCTGAATTGAAGTATTTCATCGTAACTAATTGAAATAGCCTTGTAGTCCTCCTGGTTCTGTAATCCAGTACACGGGTTCATTCTGTTTCCGCTAGATTGTTTAACCAATAGACATAGTTGGGCGTGGATTTTCGAAAGCGTTTTCGAGAATTGACACAACGTTTGCCTGGAAGACCCATGACCGAGATTTGCCAACTGCATTACGCAGGACTGGACACCTTTATCAATGGTAAATGCTGAGAAAGTCATTATAATACATAGTAATAATAGTACATTGATATTGAGGCACTGATGAACGACAGGGCTGTTTTTCCAGAGACTCGTGGACGGCAATACATAGGTGAGTTTCATGAGTTGTTTCATCATGTATTATTGGTACAGGTCAACTGTATACTGTAAAGGACTGTATGTTATGTATAATGACGGATACCTGTAACAAATCGAACTTCTCTGAAATGAAAATGGATGGCCCTCCCTTCAACAATACATATGTTTTACGTGACCCCCCCCTGAACGCTTTTTAAAAGAAACAAGTGACCCTCCCCTATACCCAAAAGAATAATTAAAAACTAAAGTGGATAGCAGGGAACATGCCTACCGTTTACCCTCACTCTTAGGGCAGACACGAGCCTTAGATGTGCAGTTTTAGGAACTGTTCTTATACGCATTATGCATTGCATGGCAATGTAGTATTTTTGACAGTGCTGCAAGCCAGAAGGTTGTGGGTTCGAAGACCAAGACAAGATATCTTTTATAACAAAAACATTGAATTCATCTATCATTTTATTTGTGCGTCCCAGAAAAAAAATAGCCTTTTATAAATTAATTTCATGCAATTCTAAGTCATTTTACATGACTGGAGGCAAGCAGTTATTATTTGTTTTATATATACTACACAAAACATGTGAGCGGAGTGGAACGGGGAGCCGTGCATTCATTATTTGGCGGAGCAGTAGCGCTCAGCCACGAGTTCTGGGCACGCTCTACCCAGTGTATTTCCGTTTCTTTAACCAGGTTTCCACCCCCCATATGTGAGTAAAGTACATGTCGGATAAAAATAAAAGTAATGACAAGCCTTATGGAAACAGAACATTTTCCGGTAAACTTTCCGAATGTCCGAATGTGCAAGGTGATGAGCTTGATGCTCCTTTCCAATAAATATCCAGGGTATATTCTGGTGTGACATGATAATCGATGCTTGGCTGCCGTTTGACAAATAAAAAGAATATCGCTCTTTTGTCCATGATACTAATCTTATCATGTAGGCTATACGTGCGGCTCTAGCCAACAACACCCAGATAGCGATGTTGGCTAGAGCCGCACGTACAAATAACAGAGCGGGCCCCTATATAACAACTTTTTTTTGTGAGAACCATCAGTAGAGTTCATTCAATGGAAACCTATTTAACTTGTATTTTTTTTATTCGGTACATGGTAATTTAACCACAAAGAGTATTTACTACGTCATCACGTGCAGCCCTTTTTTTCTGCAACAAGTCCGTTTGATGGAAACATCTCAGGTGGGGAAATGCGCATATTGTTTTTATGCGGATTTTTTTGAATATTCACATGAAAATCTGTCGCCAATTGGATGTAAACCTAGCTATTATTACTATAATTGTATTTATTTATTTTAAGGCATATTCTGTTGTATTTAATAGCCTACCCAAACACAAGTAATGCGCAATAGTTTTGAGTATCTAGGTTTCCATCCAATTGGTGGCAGATTTTCATGAAAATAATCTACAATCTACATAAATAAAATATGCGCGTTTTCCCACTAGAGATGTGTTTCCATCAAATTGACTTGTTGCAGATAACTTTTGCGGTTAAATCCACATGTACCGAATAAAACATTGTTACATGGGTTTCCTTCGCATTTTCAACTCTACTGATGGTTTTGTCACAAAATGTGTAGCATTAAATAGGGAATGTGCCCCCTCTGGTATTGGCAAGTGAGCTGTTGCCAACAGCTCGCGGATATAGCCTACACATTGAGATTACTATGGACAAAAAGAGCGAGATTATTTTAATTTGTCAAATGGCAGCCAAGCATCAATCATCATGTCACCAGAATAAGACTCTCGATATTTATTGGATTTGGAGCATCAAGCTCATCACCTTGCACTTTCACCACCCTGTGAAGTTCATCATAATTTATTTAATCTGTAGCCGAATAAATTGTATGCTTTCCAGAGTGGTGGTGGGAGGACTACACAACATATTTTCGCGTGACTACAAGTTTACGTCTATAAGATCGTTATTATATCAATATTTGCGCATAAAAGCGTTTCCACCGCAGTGGAGTGTATTCATGGATTCCAAGGGAAGCCAGGCATCCTCAAATATTTGACCAATAAAAAAAAAGATCATTATTATTATTTTATTTATCTTTCGTCTCTCTGTGTTTCATAATTTTCTGTCAATTCACAAGTGGCTGAATCTCACTGGAGAAATAATCTGAGTGAGGGAAACAGCGTCCCTCTGTCTCTGTATGTGTAGCCCATGTATCTGATGCTGTCTGGAACAAAAGAGTATGACATGTTGCCGCCATAGCATTTGATTGACTGATGCCAGTAAGTGTTTGGCCTCCTCCCTTGATCATTTAAAAAAAAACAAATAATTAGCCAATCAGCGTTGCACTGAGCTCAACTGTGGGTTGTCCTGGTGCAGCAAAATGCCTCTCAAGGGAGGCCAGTTTGGATTTGGCTTGACAATGCCCTGTGCACAAAGCGAGGTCTATACAGAAAATGTTTGTTGAGATCGGTGTGGAAGAACTTGACTGGACTGCACAGAGCCCTGAACTCAACCTCAGTGAACACCTTTGGGATAAATTGGAACGCCGACTGCGAGCCAGGTCTAATCGTCCAATATCAGTGCCCGACTTCACCAATGCTTTTGTGGCTGAATGGAAGCAAGTCCCCACAACAATGTTCCAACATCAAGTGGAAAGCCTTCCCAGAAGAGTGTGGGGGGGGGGGGCAACTCCATATTAATGCCGATGATTTTGGAATGAGATGTTCAACGAGCAGGTGTCCACATAGTTTTGGTCATGTAATGTATTAAAGCCACATAGTAACCTACTTCTTCACCCGCTCAACGTTCACCTTATCTCCTTTAGTGAAGCAGGGCAATGGAAGTGGGCAGGCAACTGTTGGTAAAGATGAGGATGAAGAGGAAGGGCGAGTTCACCTCAGTTCCTGTAATAGCGCAGGGCCTCGAGGTCCATCTCTACCTGGAAGACTCTCCCCGGCTGGAGTTTCTCCGGGGTTGTTACACTGCTGAGGAGCTGTGCACAAAGGCAGCTAAGAAGTCCGGTGAGTCTGAGTCACGTTAGTGTTGGCACATACACTGAGTGTGTACAGAACATTAGGAACACCTGCTCTTTCCAACTTGACACAACAACTGTAGGAAGTAGTCAACCTGGGCCAGCATCCCTGTGGAACGCTTTCGACACCTTGTAGAGTCCATGCCCCAACGAATATAGGCTGTTCTGAGGTCAAATGGGGTGTGCAACTCAATATTAGGAAGGTGTTCCTAATGTTTGGTAAACTCAGTGTATGTCCCCTGACTCTGTTCACTCTCTCTTTCTCTCTCTCTCTCTTGCACAGCACACACAACAAATGCACACACACACACACACACTATTAGTTGGTGCCCCATCTCAGTTTGTTCTCCTCTGTTTGTATCCTTCTTTTCAGAGTAGAACATTCAGCAGGATATTTTCACTCCTGCAGGATATTTTCACATTCCATAAGTCTTCCTTCTGCCTCCTGACTTATTTGAATGTTTGTCATGGATCATGAATATGACATTGTCATATAGCACCTGGCTGGTTCTTGTTGAGGGAAATCATGTCTCTCTTTTTTTTCTAGGCATTTCCCCTCTTTGCTGCAATTTGTTTGCCCTGTATGATGAGGTCAGGAAAATCTGGTTCCCTCCTAATCACACCTTCAAGGAAAGCAGCCGCTTAAAGCTCCACTATCGCATGAGGTAAGAATTAGGATAAGCTACTCCTCAGTTTGTCACAAATATTGAAGTAACAAAACAGAGAGAACCATTTTAGGATGCAGCAGCTATTTGGTCTGCAAATTCAACAAACTTGTTGAGTTAAACCATTTCTTTCTTACAAAACGTTCATACTGACAGTGAAATACCTTTTAAAGATAACCCTGATCTCTTTATTCAGGTTCTACTTCACCAACTGGCATGGTGCGAATGAGAGTGTGCCACGTGTTTGCAGACACGCCCTCAAGAGAAAGAACAGCAATGGTCCGAAGACCGAACCAGAGGGTAATCCCCTCCTTGACACTGCCTCACTGAAGTATCTGTTTGCCCAGGTATCCTTTCACACTCAGAACATATTTTCACACAGTTTAAAACAGGTATATACTCAAATGGAGAGCTCTAGCATACACAATCATATATCCTGAATCATGTGTTTGTGCGTTTGATTTTCCCAGGGTCAGCATGACTTCCTGAAGGGGTGGGCCACACTGTGTAACCCTCAGAATGAAGAGGAGGTCCACTATATTGAGAATGAGTGCCTGGGGATGGCAGTGTTGTCTATCTCACACCATGCCCTGGACAACAACATCGTCATCCCTGGTGTAGCAGGGCAAATCAGGTAACCAGTCACAATCCCAGAGGCTCAAAATTAAACCGTTTATTACTGTCGGTTTACCATCTTTCTTACGCTCATGCACACACACACACAGACCCGACTCACACACGACTCCTTCCGTCCCACCCAGCTATAAGAAATATATCCCAGATAGAGTGAACCAAATCATCAAGCAGCGGAACTTCCTGACACAACTCCGTATCTCCCGGGTGTTCCAGGACTTCCTCAACGAGTTCAACAACAAGACAGTGCAGAGCGACAACGTCAGCACCCACGACATCAAGGTCAAATACCTAGCTACATTGGAAACTCTGACCTGTGGGTTCGGCTGTGAGGTGTGTAGCAAGATGTACTACAGTACCCATAATGCTCTCTGTAACCGTGTTTGCAGACACACTCTCAGAAAAAAAATTGCACTGGGCCAAAGACAGAACCAGGTGGTACTCCGATAGTCTGTCTAAGGTCTGTGTAAAGAAGTTCCTGAAGCTAACAAAATGGTGTCCTGTCTCATCAATACAAGGACTACGAGCCCAAAGTGCTCCGTGTGATGGACAGCGAAGGGGAGATCCAAGGAACACCCACTTCCTGTAACCAGGGTCAGCCCACCCAGTACCAAGTCCTTGTGTCTGGAAATACAGGGATCAAGTGGCGGAGGAAGCAACAGAATGTGACCGTGAGTATATTATTTTGGCACATATAATGTGTAAATGATGGTACACCTTGTATCTATCATTATTATCTGAATTAAACCAAATCTAATCTTATTAGTCACATGCTAAATACAACAGGTGTAGACTTTATAGTGAAATGCTGAATACAACAGGTGTAGACTTTACAGTGAAATGCTGAATACAACAGGTGTAGACTTTACAGTGAAATGCTGAATACAACAGGTGTAGACCTTACAGTGAAATGCTGAATACAACGGTCGGAGGCCGAGCAGTTGCCATACCAGGCAGTGATGCAACCAGTCAGGATTCTCTCGATGGTGCAGCTGTAGAACCTTTTGAGGATCTGAGGACCCATGCCAAATCTTTTCAGTTTCCTGAGGGGGAATAGGTTTTGCCCTCTTCACGACTGTCTTGGACCATGTTAGATTGTTGGTGATGTGGACACCAGGGAACTTGAAGCTCTCAACCTGCTCCACTGCAGCCCCGTCGATGGGAATGGGGGCGTGCTCGGTCCTCTTTTTCCTGTAGTCCACGATCATCGTCTGATATTTTGTTTATCAAGAGATAAAAAATGTCATGTTCATCTATTTCTCAGAATGCATGGACTGCCAAAGAGAAGAAAAAATCCCCAAAGCACAAAACCAACATCAACTGGACGAACAAACCACCTGAAGGCGTTTCGAACGAATGGAAAACCTTCTCTGACTTCCATGAGATCACACACATCAACATCAAGGGCTCCACAGTCACTGTCCACAAGCAGGACAACAAAAAAATGGTAGAGTTTCATTGTTTGAAGTTTCAGGGGAAACTTATTTAGCAAAATGTTTAATAATATCTGAATGAGCAATCTTGATCGAGGCTAAGTTCCATTGCTTTACATTACGTCTGTGTATTCTTTTGTACCAATTTTTACATTGGACATCCACCTTTCATCGTTTGTTGTCACTTTGTTTCCATAGGAACTGAGCCTGGTTTTCCACGCAGAGGCGTTGTCTTTTGCCGCCCTTATTGATGGATACTTCCGTCTGACGGTGGACGCACATCACTTCCTGTGTACAGACGTGGCCCCTCCCTCTGTGGTGCGGAACCTGCAGGAAGGCTGTCATGGGCCAATCAGGTGAGTTTAAATATCCCCATTCAGTTGTCATTGGATAGAGAACATGTACATATTAGTACAATGCAAAAATGTAGTACTTCTATAGTCAGTTTGTTCGATTATACAGATATTGATATAATAATACTTCTATAATAGTGTAGAACTGAGTTGATCCAAGCCTTTTGGCCCCTCCCCTTCCAGCATGGACTACACCTCCCACAAGCTGCGTCAGGAGGGCGAGGAGGAGGGCATGTACGTCCTGCGCTGGAGCTGCATTAACTATGACCACATCCTCCTGACTGTCACAGGCAACGAGGTACAGTACCACAAACACCACCTGCCTCACCCACAGTCATGTAGACATGTATACAGCCACTCTCATTTTAAGACAATCGTACATTTATTTCTTTTGAAAACAGGTCCGCCCTATCTTGTTAGTCACCATAATTTGCCTGAACTGAATTGTGATAATCCGTTGCTGTATGAATTCCTGTGTTAATAAATGGACTGATGTATTGCTCTCTAACCTCTTTCTCCTCTTGGCTGCTGTAGGTGGACCTGACCAATAGTCGTCTGTACCGTAGCTTTAAGATCGAGGTGGGGCCGGAGGGCTACAGCCTGAATGGTACGGACCTGAGGCAGCCCTCCCTCAGGGAGCTGATGGAACAGCTGAGGGGCCAGACTCTCAGTACAGACAGAGTCACCTTCCAGCTCCGCAAGGCCTGCCCTCCCCAGCCCAGAGGTATGGTATGATACCCTGCCCCAAAACTATCACCACGGCACCTAATGCCTTACCATAGTCCTGCCCAGAGGTTTGGTATGATACCTTGCCCCAAAACTATCATCACGGCACCTAATGCCTTACCATAGTCCTGCCCAGAGGTTTGGTATGATACCTTGCCCCAAAACTATCATCACGGCAATTAATTCCTTACCATACGGGCATTGGTACATTATACCATACAATACACCAGGGGGCCTCATTTATAAACATCACGTACACACAAAATATGCCCCAAAACATGCGTGCGCCAGTTTCCACGCAAAAGTTGGATTTTATAAGAAACTAGATAGGCTATTATAATCTCATCAGGCAGGGAGTTTATAACATACAGTAGAGTTGAACATGGAAGTGTGTAGGATACCACTTTAAGTAGGGCTACAGTAGTTTTCATCAGAGTAGATCAATGTTTCAGAATTCGTGGGCAGTGCAGCATATTTAGGTTCCGGAAAATGCCAAACATTATTGCGTTCAAATGATCTGTTTAAAGGTCCACAACAATTTGTAGTTGTTTTTGTCTTTCAGAAACGGTCAGATACAACAAATGTCATTACAAAAGAAAACATTCTGCCAACACCTCCAAAGACATTTGATCAAGTTTGCCATTACTAGATCTAATTCCAACACTTCCAAAGTATACAGCACATAAGGGCGTTATTGTCACCATAAAAGGTGAATGATGTCAACGTCAACAGTGAAGTGAAGAGGCGACTCCAGGATGCTGGCCTTCTAGGCAGAGTTCCTCTGTCTAGTGTCTGTGTTCTTTTGCCCATCTTAATCTTTTCTTTTTGTTGGCCAGTCTGAGAATGGCTTTTTCTTTGCAACTCTGCCTAGAAGGCTAGCATCCTGGAGTCGCCTCTTCACTTTTGACATTGAGACTGGTGTTTTGTGGGTACTATTTAATGAAGCTGCCAGTTGAGGACTTGTGAGGCATCTGTTTCTCAAACTAGACACTCTAATGTACTTGTCCTCTTGCTCAGTTGTGCACCGGGGCCTCCCATTCCTCTTTCTATTCTGGTTAGAGACAGTTTGCACTGTTCTGTGAAGGGAGTTGGACACAGTGTTGTACGAGATCTTCAGTTTTTTGGCAATTTCTCGCATGTAATAGCCTTCATTTCTCAGAACAAGAATAGACTGATGACTTTCCGAATAAAATTAATTGTTTCTGGTCATTTTGAGCCTGTAATCGAACCCAGAAATGCTGATGCTCCAGATACTCAACTAGTCTAAATAAGGCCAGTTTTATTGCTTCTTTAATCAGAACAACAGTTTTCAGCTGTGCAAACATAATTGCAAAAGGGTTTTCTAATGATCAATTAGCCTTTTAAAATGACAAACTTGGATTAACTAACACAACATGCCATTGGAACACAGGAGTGATGGTTGTTGATAATGGGCCTCTGTACGCCTATGTAGATATTCCATTAAAAATCAGCCGTTTCATTAGTCATTTACAACATTAACAATGTCTACACTGTATTTCTGATCAATTTGATGTTATTTTAATGGACCAAAAATGTGCTTTTCTTTCAAAAACAAAGACATTTCTAAGTGACCCAAAACTCTGAACGGTAGTGTAGTTATTGTCATTTTTGAATTCAGGCTGTAACACAACACCATGTGGAATAAGTCAAGGGGTATGAATACTTTCTGAAGGCACTGTATGACGAGTGCCAAGTTTATACATCTCAATATCTTTGTGCGTGCGCGGTCTTTTCAGAAATGGTGCACGTGGATATTTAGTATGACATTTACACAACGGTTATAAATGAGGCCCCTGAGCTGGATGAGTTCTTCTGTTCATACCAATATCAAACAGGAAATGTTGCTCAGTAACCGTGGTTTTCTCTGTCACCTCATCTCACTTTAGAGGGACATGTTTGGCGTGTGTCTTTTTTGTTTCCTATTTCTGCGTGGTTTTTCGTTTTCTTTAGAAATCTCTAACCTTCTGTTCGTGACGAAGAGAGAGGCGGCGCCGACACACCCCATACAGAGTCAACTCATCTTCCACAGGATCCTCAAAGAGGACATATTGCAGGTGTGTGTGTCTGTGTGCTTGCGTGTGTGTGTGTATGTATTGGGGTCCCGAGTGGCGCAGTGGTCTAGGGCACTGCATCTCAGTGCTAGAGGCGCCACTACAGACCCTGGTTCGATTCCAGGCTATATCACAACCGGCCGTGATTGGGAGTCTCATAGGGCAGCACACAATTGGCCCAGCGTCATCTGGGTTAGGGTTTGGACGGGATAGGCTGTCATTGTAAATAAGAATTTGTTCTTAACTGACTTGCCTAGTTAAATAAAAGTTTAAAAAATAAAATAATAATAAAAAATGTATGTATGCATGTGTGTTTTCAAGCTAGGCTGTGTACAGTATGTTCGTGTGAGCAGGATGCCCTACACTGGCAATGCTACCTTTTCATTAATTTGTTTGACATCTACAGTTATGCTTTTCTGTCATTAACCAGGTCTGTGTCTCCCATATGTTTATCTAGGAGGAGCACTTGGGCTGTGGCACCAGAACTAACATCTATGCTGGTAAACTGAAGATAAAGTGTGAGGAAGAGAAGGATGTATGGGGTTCCCAAACCCACCACCAGGTCAAAGTGGTCCTGAAAGTGCTGCGGTCCCAACACAGGGACATCTCTATGGTGAGAACACACGCGTGCACACCCTCACACGTTCTGTATAAATATAAGAGGCTTTATAAATATATTTGATTGACATTCACACAGTGGTGTAAAGTACTTCAGTATACATATTTTAAAGTACTTCAGTATACATATTTTAAAGTACTTCAGTATACATATTTTAAAGTACTACTTAGGTTGTTTTTTGGGGTATTTGTTCTTCACTATTTATATTTTTGACAAATTTTACTTTTACTACATTCTTAAAGACAATCTCTACTTTTTACTCCTGTACATTTTCTCTGACACACAAAAAGTACTTGTTCCATTTCGAATGCTTAGGCAGCACAGCAGTATGGTCCAATTCACGCACTTATCAATATAACGTGTTCTCATCCCTACTGCCTCTGATCTGGCGGACTCACTAAACACAAGTACTGAGTTTTTAAATGATGTCTGAGTGTTGGAGTGTGCCCCTGTCTGGCCATAAATAAAAACAAAAAAGAAAATGGTGCCATCTGGTTTACTTAATATAAGGAATTTGATGTATAGCATTTACTTTAACTTTTACTCAAGTATGACAATTGAGTACTTTTTCCACCACTGTACTTGAGTACATTTAAAACCAGATACTTTTAGACTTTTACTCAAGTAGTATTTTACTAGCAACGGTCATCAAAATTGTTAATTTGAAGGAATGAAACAGTTGGCCAATGGATGAACATACTTTAAATCCAACAGATTTTGATTGAATTATAGGACATAAAACATTTTACTGGCATGGACAAATAATGGAGTTCAGGGATTTTGGTGGGAATTCAGGTAGTCAATTTATTGCCAAATTTCACTTTTGTTTTCTTAGAATGCACTCAGATATACTCTTTCTAACGGTATCAAGTATTTTGTAAATATTTCGTGTTAAGATAAAGAAAATTGTATGTGCTGCATTTGCATAAATACACTGGGTATATTTGCATGTATGAATACATTAACATAAAGGGGTGGAAAAACCACCAAAACTTACTCTGTCTAGGCCTACCTGCACTCACCTGCGCTGTCTAGACTGACTCATTAATTACTGTGGTTGTCACGTTCTCTTGCATAATTCAATAGCAGGATCGTCTCGGATTAAAACAGGTTTGGCTCTAGATTACACCTATTTATATATCACTATAATCCGAGTGTTCACTTTCGGAAGTTGCTTTCATTTCAGCACATCGAATTTGTGTAAAAAAAACAGTGTACATTTTTTTTCAACTGTGTAAAAAAAAATAAAAAAAATATTCCCCGTAAAATGAACACCTATCAAAATAAAGTGCTCTTTCTTCTGATGTAAGTGTCGAGACGATGCGTTAAATCCCAGACTAAGCTTTAGCGTTCTTATAAATGCAAAGACAGTATATTCCATTGAGCCCATTTCAGCCATTACCGGGTGTGTTTGACAGGCATTTGTGGTCAGTGCCGTTTAAAATGAGGGAGGGCGATTTAAAAAAATAAAATAATAATAATTCATGATCATGACCTTATTTCTATTACAAAATATTGGATGACTGTCTTTCATATTCCATTCACCCAGTTCAATGTAACAGCGATAGGTTTAGGCTACTACATGATACTCAACATTTTCTTTTGCTCCAACCTAGCCTATGAATGAAAGATTACAACGTAGGTGCACACAGGTCAAGAGAAACATTTGAGGTGACAGACAGTGACACATTCAATACATTGTTGCACACTCTTGCCTGCATCTAGCTGATATATAGGGTGTAATCATTAGTCCAACAGTTGCAAACAAACGTTTCTATTGGGAAAATGCAGGTATATTTATCCCCGTTTGCTTCCATTTAAGACTTTTTTTTTAACAGAATCGGCTTTAGTGAATACACCCCATATCACGCGTAAACACAGTTTACTTTCATAGCAGCCACGTTGTATTCCTTCTCGCATCTATGCGGTCTCCTCCACTCAACTTTTGCCTTCGCTTATGGACTTCAATGCACAACACATCAGCTGTATGTGGCCAGGTGAAAAAACCTTTCCAAGCCAAACCATGTCATAACCACTACACACAGCCTACATCGTTGTCACCGTATTAGCTAACGTCATAGTCAACACAGCTAATAGAACTAACGCATTAGTAAACCCGCTACAATCATGCGGTAATGTTACAGTGTAGAGTCAGTAAGCAGTTTAGAACTTACACTGGGGGGCCCAGTGGCAATACATTTTTAAAACCAAAAGCTTACCATGACATGGAAGAGTTCCAGTGTTGTGTTGGATAGTCATAGCCAGCTAGCTAACATAGTATCCCACTGTTTGAGCAGGGTGTTTGAGTAGGCTAAACTAGCTAGCTGTATTTGCTAGCTAAGTAAAACTGAAAAAAATTACACTCTCTCTCATTTTGGAATAAATTAATTAGTTAAAAACTGTTCAAATATTGTCTTTCTATTTTGACTCTCTGAGTTAACTGCTCACCACAAGTTATGCACTGCAGTGGAAGCTAGCTGTAGTTTATGTATTCAGTACTAGATTAATTATTTGATCCTTTGATTGAATGGACAACATGTCAATTCATGCTGCAAAATCTCTGATAGGTTGGCGGACATCCTCCAGAAGTTGTCATAATTACTGTATTGACATCAATGTATCCAGAGGAGGACGGAAGCTAGCTGTCCTCCGGCTACACCATGGTGCTACCCTACAGAGTGCTGTTGAGGCTACTGTAGACCTTCATTGCAAAATAGTGTGTTTTAATCAATTATTTGGTGACGTGATTATTTTTAGTATGATTTTATCTAAAAAAAGAATACCTTTTTTAAATGTTTAAAAACATTTTGTTTTATGAAATTCACTGAGGAGGATGGTCCTCCCCTTCCTCCTCTGAGGAGCCTCCACTGCTGACAGGTCTTTACAAACATTTCCGCGGTTGTAGCTTTACCTGGAAAAAACTTCAAGCACAAGCAAGAGTATGAAAGAGTCGCAGGAGTAATGTCACGCCCTGGCCTTAGTATTCTTTGTTTTCTTAATTATTTTAGTTAGGTCAGGGTGTGACATGGGGAATGTATGTGTTTTTTGTAGTGTCTAGGGTGGTTGTAAGGTTTAGGGGGTTTATTAGAGTAGTTGGGTTTATGTTTAGTATAGAAGTCTAGCTGTGTCTATGGTTGAGTGTAGGTATCTAGGAAAGTCTATGGTTGCCTGAATTGGGTCTCAATTAGACAGCTGGTTATTGTTGTCTCTGATTGGGAGCCATATTTAAGGCAACCATAGGCTTTAGCTGTTTGTGGGGAATTGTCTATGTCGAAGTGTTTTGTGTTCAGCACTTATGGTTGTATAGCTTCACGGTCGTCTGTTTTGTTGGTTTGTTTTGTTTTTTCCTTCTTTTAAATAAAAGAAGATGTACTTTCCACGCGCTGCGCCTTGGTCCTCTCTCAGTCCCTTTGACGATCGTGACAGAATTCCCCACCAATGCGGGATCAAGCAGCGTGAAAAGCGGTAACAGGAGCAGCGCAAGGAGGAATGGAAATGGGAGCGTAATATGGACTACACTACGTGGGAGGAGATCGACAGGTGGGCGATCCCAGGGCGAGTGCCGGAGCCAGCCTGGGATTCTCTGGCGCAGTGTGAGGAGGGATACCGGCGAATGGAGGCAGCACGACGACGCGGTAGGAAGCCTGTGAGTCAGCCCAAAAAATTTCTTGGGGGGGGGGCTTAGAGGTAGTGGGCCGAGGGCAGGTAGGAGACCTGCGCCCACTTCACAGGCTAACTGTGGAGAGCGGGAGTACGGGCGAACACCGTGTTACGCAGTAGAGCGCACGGTGTCTCCTGTACGTGTTCATAGCCCAGTGCGGGTTATTCTACCTCCCCGCACTGGTAGGGCTAGATTGGGCATTGAGCCAGGTGTCATGAAGCCGGCTCAACGCGTCTGGTCTCCAGTGCGTCTCCTCGGGCCGGCATACATGGCACCAGCCTTGCATGGTGTCCCCGGTTCGCCTACATAGCCCGGTGCGGGTTATTCCACCTCCCCGCACGGGTAGGGCGACAGGGAGCATTCAACCAGGTAAGGTTGGGCAGGCTCGGTGCTCAAGGGAACCCCAGCCCGGTACCACCAGTTCCGGCACCACGCACTAGGCCTAATGTGCGTCCCCAGGGTCCAGTATGCCCTGTTCCTTCTCCCCGCACTAGCCTGAAGGTGCGTGTCCTTAGCCCGGTGCCTCCAGTTCCGGCACCACGCACCAGGCCTACAGTGCGCCTATTCCGGCCAGAGCCATCCGTCTGCCCAGCGCCATCTGAGCCATCCGTCTCCCCAGCGCCATCTGAGCCATCCGTCTCCCCAGCGCCATCTGAGCCATCCGTCTCCCCAGCGCCATCTGAGCCATCCGTCTCCCCAGCGCCATCTGAGCCATCCGTCTCCCCAGCGCCATCTGAGCCATCCGTCTCCCCAGCGCCATCTGAGCCATCCGTCTCCCCAGCGCCATCTGAGCCATCCGTCTCCCCAGCGCCATCTGAGCCATCCGTCTCCCCAGCGCCATCTGAGCCATCCGTCTCCCCAGCGCCATCTGAGCCATCCGTCTGCCCAGTGCCGTCTGAGCCATCCGTCTGTCCCGAGCCATTAGAGCCGCCCGTCTGTCCCGAGCCGTCAGAGCCGTTAGTCAGTCAGGAGCCGCTAGAGCCATTCGTCAGTCAGGATCTGCCAGAGCCGCCAACCAGACAGGATCTGCCAGAGCCGCCAACCAGACAGGATCTGCCAGAGCCGCCAACCAGACAGGATCTGCCAGAGCCGCCAACCAGACAGGATCTGCCAGAGCCGTCAGCCAGCCATGAGCGTCCAGATCCGTCAGCCAGCCATGAGCGTCCAGATCCGTCAGCCAGCCATGAGCGTCCAGATCCGTCAGCCAGCCATGAGCAGCCAGATCCGTCAGCCAGCCATGAGCAGCCAGATCCGTCAGCCAGCCATGAGCAGCCAGATCCGTCAGCCAGCCATGAGCAGCCAGATCCGTCAGCCAGCCATGAGCAGCCAGATCCGTCAGCCAGCCATGAGCCGTCCAGCCAGGATCCGCCAGAGCCGTCCAGCCAAGATCCGCCAGAGCAGTCATCCAGCCAGGATCCGTCCCTCAGTCCGGAGCTGCCGTCCCTCAGTCCGGAGCTGCCGTCCCTCAGTCCGGAGCTGCCGTCCCTCAGTCCGGAGCTGCCGTCCCTCAGTCCGGAGCTGCCGTCCCTCAGTCCGGAGCTGCCGTCCCTCAGTCCGGAGCTGCCGTCCCTCAGTCCGGAGCTGCCGTCCCTCAGTCCGGAGCTGCCCCTTATCCTGGTGCTGCCCCTTATCCTGGTGCTGCCCCTTATCCTGGTGCTGCCCCTTATCCTGGTGCTGCCCCTTATCCTGGTGCTGCCCCTTATCCTGGTGCTGCCCCTTAGTCCGGTGCTGCCCCTTAGTCCGGTGCTGCCCCTTAGTCCGGTGCTGCCCCTTAGTCCGGTGCTGCCCCTTAATCCAGTGGGGTTAATGTGGAGGGTGACCATTTGGAGGAGGCTACGTAAGCGGGTAGTGACTATGGTGGGGTGGGGACCACGACCAGTGCCGGAGCCGCCGCCGTGGACGGACGCCCACCCAGACCCTCCCCTAGACTATGTGCTGGTGCGCCCGGAGTTCGCACCTTAAGGGGGGGGGTTATGTCACGCCCTGGCCTTAGTATTCTTTGTTTTCTTAATTATTTTAGTTAGGTCAGGGTGTGACATGGGGAATGTATGTGTTTTTTGTAGTGTCTAGGGTGGTTGTAAGGTTTAGGGGGTTTATTAGAGTAGTTGGGTTTATGTTTAGTATAGAAGTCTAGCTGTGTCTATGGTTGAGTGTAGGTATCTAGGAAAGTCTATGGTTGCCTGAATTGGGTCTCAATTAGAGACAGCTGGTTATTGTTGTCTCTGATTGGGAGCCATATTTAAGGCAACCATAGGCTTTAGCTGTTTGTGGGGAATTGTCTATGTCGAAGTGTTTTGTGTTCAGCACTTATGGTTGTATAGCTTCACGGTCGTCTGTTTTGTTGGTTTGTTTTGTTTTTTCCTTCTTTTAAATAAAAGAAGATGTACTTTCCACGCGCTGCGCCTTGGTCCTCTCTCAGTCCCTTTGACGATCGTGACAAGTAAAATGAAATAAATCAATCCAGCGAGATTTAAGTGACCCTCAACCACAGGAAAAGATAGAGGGCGGGCCATGCGCATTTGCTAATTTTACTGGGTGACTTTCACTTTTACTTGAGTCATTTTCTATTAAGGTATCTTTTACTTTGAGTCAAGTATGACAATTGAGTACTTTTTCCACCACTGCACACACACACAGTTCCTTTCTCCATTACCTGTCTGACTTTGTGACCACTTTCTTTGACCTTTTGACTTTGATCTTTTACCACGGACCTCTTTCCGTCAGGCTTTCTTTGACCTTTACCCCTGACCTCTTTCCATCAGGCTTTCTTTGAGACGGTCAGTATGATACAGCAGCTGTCCCACCAACACATCGCTCTGCTGCACGGCGTCTGTGTTCGCAACCAGGACAGTAAGTCACCCTTCCTTCCACCATTCCTCTTATCTTCATTCTTAAACTGACACTCAGCGATATGCCACAAGCCGCAGGATGAACCTAAGTTATTGTAGATGATTGTGATGCAAGACTATGTACTCGCAACAGAGTATCTGCTACAACTTGATGACTGCAACCTAAGAACTGGGGAGAAGTTTAGCCTCGCGCTTCGTGTTCCTAGATGTTGAGGAAGTTGGCCCAATACTGTTGTTTACTTCATGCTTCGCTCAAGTCCTAGATGTAATGACATAGTGTCTACATTTGCAATATGCCGTATGTTGTGGAAAATACTTTTTTATCTCTGACAGTTAAAAAAAGTAGCAATTTGCTAGTGTGAAAATGGGCTAGACTTTTTTGGGGACCTCTAACTGTGTGTGGTCCCTGTTCAGATATCATTGTGGAGGAGCATGTGAAGCTGGGTCCTCTGGATGTGTTCATGAAGGGTTGTCGTCTTCAACTCAGCACTTCCTGGAAGTTCCAGGTGGCCCAACAACTGGCCAGCGTCCTCAGCTACCTGGTGAGAAACCATCAATCAACCCTGATTCACACTATAGGGCCAAGCCTAGCTGTACTGGGATGGCCTGCTTACGCATCCACCATAGTTAATGGAACTGTGCTGGAAAGGACAATGTTCAAGGAAAATATCGGAGCCAGTCCAGTATGGTTCAGGTTGGCCATATAGTATAAAACAGGCATAACAATGTGCCATGATAATAACATGACATTCTGTATTCTTACCAGAATGTAAGCATCTTGGAACTTGGTGCCAACCTGGAGTAAACAGTAGTTTGTTAAAACTTGTACAGATGCAGTCGAATATATTGTCACCTTTGCTCTTTACAATGTTCAGTTTTTTTCTTTTCAAAACTGGTTGAATGGCTCTTTTTACCACGTAGGCACCTGCAACTTACCACAGGTAAAAATACATTATACATTGAACAAAAATCATTGCTTCCAACCAAATTTTGAATAATTTAGTCCAGGCCATTTTTGACTGTGACGTGAAAGATCTTAATTTCAGTTATAATTGTTTTCCTTCTTGGTCCTGTGCCGTTGTCAATCAAACAAATACATGTGTAAAAAAAAAAAAAAAATTAATCGACTTTTTTAAAAAGAAATCATGGAAGGGTGGCTATATATTTGTCTGTATCTGTATATGTCAGTGGAGGCTGCTGTGGGGAGGACAGCTCATAATAATAGCTGGAACGGAGAAAATGGAAACCATGTTATTGGTGCCATTCCACCCATTCCACTTCAGCCATTACCACGAGCCCGTCCTCCCCAATTAAGGTGCCACCAACCTCCTGTGGTATACGTCTATATGGCTGTGGACCTGACCCTTCCCTGTATTTCCCTCTCAGGAGGATAAGAAGCTGGTCCATGGTTATGTATCTGCTAAGAACATCCTAGTGGAGCGGGATGGCCTGGAGGGAGAGACTGGGCCCTTCATCAAACTCAGTAGCCCTGGGGTCCCCATCTCTGCACTCAACAGACAAGGTGTGTGTGTGTGTGTGTGTGTGTGTGTGTGTGTGTGTGTGTGTGTGTGTGTGTGTGTGTGTGTGTGTGTGTGTGTGTGTGTGTGTGTGTGTGTGTGTGTGTGTGTGTGTGTGTGTGTCTGTCTGTAAATGATTTGTTCTATAAATGATTTTGTATTTCTACTGCCACTTATATACCTAGTCTCTTGTAAAATATATTTTGCAATCTCAATGCCCTGCTCCTGGCTAAATAAAGTTCAGATGAGAACGATAACAACATGCTGTATAAGAAAGTGAAGTCTGTCTGTCTGTCTGTCCGTCCGTCCGTCCTGTCTGATGAGGCTGTGTTGTGTTACAGAGTGTGTGGAGAGGATCCCGTGGATCGCCCCAGAGTGTGTGGAGAGGATCCCGTGGATCGCCCCAGAGTGTGTGGAGAGGATCCCGTGGATCGCCCCAGAGTGTGTGGAGAGGATCCCGTGGATCGCCCCAGAGTGTGTGGAGAGGATCCCGTGGATCGCCCCAGAGTGTGTTAGGGACAGTCAGGTCCTGAGTGTTGCGGTGGATAAGTGGGGCTTCGGCACCACGCTGTGGGAGATCTGCTATGATGGAGAGGCTCCTCTCAAAGACAAGAAACTCATAGAGGTACACACACACTTCCCCTCACAACACAATAGAATTACTAACATACAGTGAGCAACGCAATCTCTCCCTCACAACCACCCCTAGACTTCCCATACAAAACATGAATGTATTCCTTATTTACCCAGGTGATATATCTCTTTCAGAGGGGAGGTCTTTCTTGAGTTATTTAATTGAATACACCTGTTGTTGTCTAGTTTTTTGACACTGTGAAAATCAAATAAAAATTCATACCATACCACTTAGATGCAAGGTATTGGAATCAATATTAGAACAGAGCCCAAGTCTTGGTCCCTTCCTATCTTTTTCTCTGTGAGCAGAAGGAGATGTTCTACTCGGCCCAGTGTTCCCTGGTGACCCCAGACTGCCCTCAGCTGGGTGAGCTCATAACCAAATGCATGGCCTACGACCCCAAGAGGAGGCCGTTCTTCAGGGCCATCGTCAGGGACCTCACCGGGGTGGCTGAGCAGAGTAAGCGGACAAAGAGGACTCATCTTCCCTGTTTCTCTCTCTCTCTGTCACCTTCCCTCTGTTTCTCTCTCTCTGTCACCTTCCCTCTGTTTCTCTCTCTCTCTCTCTGTCACCTTCGTTCTGTTTCTCTGTGTCACCTTCCCCCTGTTTCTCTCTCTCTGTCACCTTCCCTCTGTTTCTCTCTGTCACCTTCCCCCTGTTTCTCTCTCTCTGTCACCTTCCCTCTGTTTCTCTCTCTCTCTCTGTCACCTTCCCTCTGTTTCTCTCTGTCACCTTCCCTCTGTGGTACCTTCCCTCTGTTTCTCTGTGGTACCTTCCCCCTGTTTCTCTCTCTGTGGTACCTTCCCCCTGTTTCTCTGTGTCACCTTCCCCCTGTTTCTCTCTCTGTCACCTTCGTTCTGTTTCTCTGTGTCACCTTCCCCCTGTTTCTCTTTGTGTGACCTTCCCTCTGTTTCTCTATGTGACCTTCCCCCTGTTTCTCTCTGTGTCACCTTCACTCTTGTCATTGTCATCTTCTGTCGGTCATGCTCTCTGTGGCCCCTCCCCCAGACCCAGCTTTGCCTCCTGGTAGGGTGCCCATCCAGGAAGTGGACCCCACCGTGTTTGAAACCAGGTTCCTCAGGAAAATCAAAGACCTGGGTGAGGTAGGGAGACTCCTAATACATGTAGACTTTTAGGATGCTTGTCCACATTAAAGGGGCAATCTGTGATTGGTACAATACATCCATTGTTGGACTTTTGAATTCTAGCCAATGATTGTTGAAGAATATCACTCCTAAATGTCTCATGAGCTTAGTTCAATTGTCTTACCCAATCAGAACCCAGAATATAAGCTATACATTTACATTTTTAATTTAAATATAATGGGGTGATGGCTTTGTTTTATGGATCAGTTTGTTCCCCTGTAATGTGAGGATTGTGGTATGTAACAGTGTGTGTGGGGTGTGGATATAAACTGTACCTGTATGGCTTTCATCAATATTGTTCACAATGTCTGTGGCTTTATTCTTTCATTTGTGTGTGTGTGTGTGTGTGTGTGTGTGTGTGTGTGTGTGTGTGTGTGTGTGTGTGTGTGTGTGTACTATTTGCAGGGTCACTTTGGCAAGGTGGAGTTGTGTCAGTATGACCCCCGTGGGGACGGCCGAGGGCAGCTGGTGGCAGTCAAGTCTCTGAAGCCAGAGAGCAGAGGCCAGCTGTGGAGAGAGATAGACACCATGAGAGAACTCTACCACCACAACATCGTCAAATACAGAGGAGTGTGTAGCGAGGAGGGTGAGGAGAGCTCTGCATTCCTACAATCACACACACACACACACCTCATCCCAGTGACGGGGTTTGTGTTAACCTGTTTGGGCTGCAAGCCCGACACCGCCCACAATATGACAACATCCAGCTCAAAGTGCAGGGCGCGAAATTCAAAAGCTAGTTTTTAAAAATATTTAACTTTCACACATTAACAAGTCCAAGACACCAGATGAAAGATAAACTTCTTGTGAATCAAACCAACATGTCCGATTTTTAAAATGTTTTACAGGGAAGACAAAATATGTACATCTATTAGCTAACCACGTTAGCAAATGACACCACTTTTCTAACTCCATCAGTTTCTTACTCCATCAGGTGCTATCACAAATTCGACCAAATAAAGATATAAATAGCCACTAACCAAGAAACAAATTCATCAGATGACAGTCTGATAACATATTTATTGTATAGCATATTTTTTTTCGAAAAATGTGCATATTTCAGGTATAAATCATATTTTACATTTCAGCTACAAATCAGAAAGTGCACCGAAAGCAGCCATAATATTTACAGACACCAACAGACACCAACGTCAAATAGCTTATTACTCATCATAAAACATTTCCGAAAAATATATAGTTTGCAGCAATTGAAAGATAGGCAACTTGTGATTCCAAACAATATTTCCGATTTATTAAATGTTTTACAGCGAAAACAAAATGTATCGCTATATTAGCGTAGCCACAATAGAGAGACACATTTGGGCGCCCACGACCCGTTCACATGCACGACAGATATATGAAATAACATCATAAAATGAGTCTTACTTTGGCTGATCTTTCATCAGAATGTTGAAACAGGCGTCCTCTGTCCAGATGAGTCGTTGTTTCGTTTCAGAATGAGAAATATCCCTGTTCATTTACCATTTCCAGTAGCCGTGGCCCAACGTAAACACAGTCATACGACGGAACACGGCAAAACTCCCGAATCAAGTTTCAATAATCTGATTAAACTATATTGAAAAAACATACATTACGATGATATGGTCACATATATCCAAAAAAATTCGAGCCGGAGACGTTAGCCGTTCGTTAGGAAGGCAAAACAGAAGTCCATCCCACTTCCTTCAGAATACCGGAAGTGGGCGCTCAGGTCAAAGAAATAGGTTTTTTTCCACCACAGACCAAGAGGAGCAAAAAAAATTCTTCTCTGACATCCTCTTTACACCAATAGGAAGGCGTATAGACTGTCAGCAGACTCCTAGGTGTTAAGACCATGTATAGGCATCAGATTGAAAAGAGCATAGATTTCTGACATTTCACTTCCTGGTCAGGAAAAGTGCTGCAGAAGGACTTGTGTTTCACTCAGAGAAATAATTCCAACTGTTTTAGAAACTAGAAAGTGTTTTCTATCCAAAAAGAATAATAATATTCATATTGTACGAGCAAGATTTGAGTAGGAGGCCGTTTGAAATGGGCACGATTTCACTGGCTACTCAACACTTTGCCTTGCAGCCATAAGAAGTTAACACTGTGTTTGTCTAGGTGGGAGAACCATTAGGCTGATCATGGAGTACCTGCCAGCGGGGAGCCTGAAGGACTATCTGCCCTGGAGGAAACACCAGACTGACCTCAAGAGACTTCTCCACTACGCCCTCCAGATCTGCCAGGTATGGTAGTATGGAGCTTCATTAATACCCCCAAAAATGGATTACATTTTAATTTCCTCCTTTTAATTCGACCCTATTAGGTGTTTATGTATGTACAGCAGTTTGTGATGATGGAAAGAGTTGGACAGAATCTAAACCATTGCACTCCTTTAAATGCACTTTCTGTTACTTGGTAACTGTTGCCTAGTACCAAATGGAATGTTGTGGGAAATGTTTCAAAGACTCATAGAAAGCACAAGACTGCCAGGTAAATAGCAATACAAATATACTCATAGAAAGCACAAGACTGCCAGGTAAATAGCAATACAAATATACTCATAGAAAGCACAAGACTGCCAGGTAAATAGCAATACAAATATACAAACTATAAAAACAAGTGAAGATGTGTGTGTGTGTCTCTCTCAGGGAATGGATTACTTGGGATCCCAGCGGTTCATCCACCGGGATCTGGCGGCCCGGAACGTTCTGGTGGAGAACGAGAGCACGGTGAAGATCGGAGACTTTGGCCTGACCAAGAGCATGAAGGAGGACAAGAGTTACTACACTGTCAAAGAGGAGACCGACAGCCCTGTCTTCTGGTGAGCAATGTAGAAATAGAATGACAACACAGGAGGTTGGTGACACCTTAATTGGGGAGGACGGGCACGTGGTAATGGCTGGAGCGGTACAAGTGGAAAGGTATCAACAACATCAAACATATGGTTTCCATGGTTTCCATGTGTTTGATGCCATTCCATTCGCTCCATTCCAGACATTATTATGAGCCGTCCTCCCCTCAGCAGCCTCCACTGAATGACAAGATCATGTCTCCCAAATCAATGTGAAGAACATGAGGTCAGGTGCATTTTAAATCCTGGATCCCAGTCTATTTAATTGCTATTGGTGTCACACTCCAAGACCAAAAGTTAGTGGACACCTGCTCGTCGAACATCTCATTCCAAAATCATGGCCATTAATATGGAGTTGGTCCCCCCTTTGCTGCCGTAACAGCCTCCACTCTTCGTGGAAGGCTTCCCACTAGATGTTGAAACATTGCTGCGGGGACTTGCTTCCATTCAGCCACAAGAGCATTAGGTCAGGCACTGATGTTGCGAGATTAGGCCTGGCTCGCAGTCAGTCGGCATTCCAATTCATCCCAAAGGTGTTCGGTGAGGTTGAGGTCAGGGCTATGTGCAGGCCAGTCAAGTTCTTCCACACTGATCTCGACAAACCATTTCTGTATGGACCTCGCTTTGTGCACAGGGGCATTGTCATGCTAAAACACGAAAGGTTCTTCCCCAAACTGTTGCCACAAAGGTGGAAGCACAGAATCGTCTAAAATGTAATTGTATGCTGTATTCCTCCTCCACCAAAATGTACAGTTGGCACTATACATTGGGGCAGGTAGCGTTCTCCTGGCATCCGTCAAACCCAGATTTGTCTGTCGGACTGCCAGATGGTGAAGTGTGATTCATCACTCCAGAGAACACGTTCCAATGCTCCAGAGTCCAATGGCCGCTTTACACCACTCCAGCCAACGCTCGGCATTGCGCATGGTGATCTTAGGCTTGTGTGTGGCTGCTCGGCGATGGAAACCCCTTTCATGAAGCTCCCGACAAACAGTTATTGTGCTGACGTTGCTTCCAGAGGCAGTTTGGAACTCGGTAGTGAGTGTTGCAACCGAGAACAGATTATTTTTACGCGCTATGCTCGATTTTATACACCTGTCAGCAACAGGTGTGGCTAAAATAGCCGAATCCACTAATTTGAAGGGTTTTCCACATACTTTTATGTATATTCAGTAAGTATTCAGACCCCTTGACTTTTTCCACATTTTGTTACGTTACAGCCTTATTATAAAATTGATTAAATAGATTTTTGTCCTCATTAATCTACACAATACTCCATAACGACAAAGCAAAATCCTATATTTGGGGAGTTTCTCCCATTCTTCTCTGCAGATGCTCTCAATCACTGTCAGGTTGGATGGGAACTGTCGCTGCACAGCTATTTTCAGGTCTTTCCAGAGATGTTAGATCGGATTCAAGACCAGGCTCTGGCTGGGCCACTCGAGGACATTCAGAGACTTGTCCCAAAACCACTCCTGCGTTGTCTTGGCCCTGTGCTTAGGGTCATTGTCCTGTTGGAAGGTGAACCTTCGCCCCAGTCTGAGGTCCTGAGCACTCTGGAACAGGTTTTTATCAAGGATCTCTCTGTACTTTGCTCCGTTCATCGTTCCCTCGATCCTGATTAGTCTCCCAGTCCCTGCCGCTAAAAAACATCCCCAGAGCATGATGTTGCCACCACCATGCTTCGCCGTAGGGATGGTGCCAGGTTTCCTCCAGACATGACGCTTGGCATTCAGGCCAAAGAGTTCAATCTTGGTTTCATCAGACCAGAGAATCTTGTTTCTCATGGTCGGAGAGTCTTTTAGGTGCCTTTTGGCAAACTCCAAGCGGACTGTCATGTACCTTTTACTGAGGAGTGGCTTCCATCTGGCCACTATACCATAAAGGTCTGATTGGTGGAGTGCTGCAGATATGGTTGTTCTTCTGGAAGGTTCTCCCATCTCCACAGAGGAACTCTGGAACTCTGTCAGAGTGACCATCGGGTTCTTGGTCAACTCCCTGACCAAAGCCCTTCTCCCCTGATTGCTCAGCTTGACCGGGAGGCCAGTTCAAGGAAGAGTCTTGGTGGTTCAAAACTTCTTCCATGTAAGAATGATGGAGGCCACTGTGTTCTTGGGGACCTTCAATGCTGCAGAAATGTTTTGGTACCCTTCCCCAGATTTGTGCCTCGACACAATCCTTTCTTGGAGCTCTTGAGACAATTCCTTCAACCTCATGGCTTGGTGTTTGCTCTGACATGCACTGTCAACTGTGGAACATTATATAGACAGATGTGTGCCTTTCCAAATCATGTCCAATCAATTGAATTTACAACAGGTGGACTCCAAGTTGTAGAAACATCTCAAGTATGATCAATGGAAACCAGGCTGTATCACATCCGGCCGTGATTGGGAGTCCCATAGGGTAGCGCACAATTGGCCCAGCGTCTTCCGGGTTTGGCCGGGTAGGCCGTCATTGTAAATAAGAATTTGTTCTTAACTGACTTGCCTAGTTAAATAAATAAATAAAAATATTTTTAAAACAATTTTGAGTCTCATAGCAAACGGTCTGAATGCTTATGTAAAAAACTATTTTCGCTTTGTCATTATGGGGTATTGTGTGTAGATTGATTGAATACATTTTTGAATAAAGCTGTAATGCATTTTTAAGTCAAGGGGATCAGATTCAATTCTGATGTTCGGTCCTATGATGTTAACAGGGTGGGGCTCATTGTATTTACATTAACTCACATGGGTGGCAGGTAGCCTAACGGTAGAGTGTTGGGCTAGTAACTGAGAGGTTGCTGGTTTGAATCCCTGAGCTGACTAGGTGAAAAATCTGTTGATGTGCCCTTGCTCTGCATAAGAGCGTCTGCTAAGTGACTAAAACGTAATGTAAATGTACATATTAACCTCGGTTGTGTTCATTAGGCAGTTGGCACCCAACGGAAGAAAAACAAACAGGAAGGAACTACCTGGACTTGTCCAATAAGAAACGCTCATTTTCGGTTGCGAAACATTTTGCTACGGTGTGCCTTAACCCATGTGTTGCCGTGTAGGTACGCTCCTGAGTGCCTGGTGGACTGTAAGTTTTACCCTGCGTCTGACGTGTGGTCCTTCGGAGTGACCCTCTATGAGTTGTTGACCTACTGTGAGACGAGCAGCAGTCCTACCACGGTAAAGAACTTTGTCTCTCTGTTAACCTTACTATGAAAATATGTTAATACAAATTCCTTAAACTTGACTGATTTGACAAATACCAGTGGTCAGACCTGTTAACATGTATCTGATGAGATACCAGGGGTCAGAACTGTTAACATGTATCTGATGAGATACCAGGGGTCAGACCTGTTAACATGTATCTGATGAGATACCAGGGGTCAGACCTGTTAACATGTATCTGATGAGATACCAGGGGTCAGACCTGTTAACATGTATCTGATGCGATACCAGGGGTCAGAACTGTTAACATGTATCTGATGCGATACCAGGGGTCAGAACTGTTAACATGTATCTGATGCGATACCAGGGGTCAGATCTGTTAACATGTATCTGATGCGATACCAGGGGTCAGATCTGTTAACATGTCTCTGATGAGATACCAGGGGTCAGAACTGTTAACATGTCTCTGATGAGATACCAGGGGTCAGAACTGTTAACATGTCTCTGATGCGATACCAGGGGTCAGACCTGTTAACATGTCTCTGCTGAGATACCAGGGGTCAGAACTGTTAACATGTATCTGATGAGATACCAGGGGTCAGACCTGTTAACATGCATCTGATGAGATACCAGGGGTCAGACCTGTTAACATGTATCTGATGAGATACCAGGGGTCAGAACTGTTAACATGTATCTGATGAGATACCAGGGGTCAGAACTGTTAACATGTCTCTGATGAGATACCAGGGGTCAGACCTGTTAACATGTATCTGATGAGATACCAGGGGTCAGAACTGTTAACATGTATCTGATGAGATGTATCCTAGTCTTAGTTAATTAAACTAGCGTCTGTCTGTTTTGGGGTCAAATCATTCTGAAGTTCAATACTCTGAGCGGTGCACTTTTCCACTTCCCTTCATGGATTTGAAAGGAAATTACTAGAAACTCCTTCCCCATGCTTGTACCAATCCAATGCTTTTAAATGCATGGGAGGAATGCATAAGTGTATTCTTTGGGAGAAAAGACTGGTGTTGGTAGGGATAGAACTGGAGCGTAGGACCAGTGTTTCATCTGTTTTGGTTTTGATCAATTGTTATGGTTGTTCACAGGTATTCTTGGAGATGCTTCATCCAACCCAGGGTCAGATGAATATCACCCGATTGGTGGAAGTGTTGATGGCCGGCAGGAGGCTTCCCTGTCCACCTCACTGCCCAGATGCAGTAAGAGAACTCTGGGAAATGGTTTAACCTGCTCACAAAGGCTGTAGTCGTTCCGTTTCTTTCATCTGAAAGCTAATACTCTGGGGTGAAGTTTCCTCTAGGTACAGATCTAGGATCAGCTTCCCCTCTCCCGATCCTAACCTTAATCATTAGTGAGAAAAAATGCAAAACTGACCCACGATCAGTGTCTAGGAGCAACTTCACCCTACACCAAAGCTAATAGCACCCTTTCTAAATAGAAAGTCACTAGTGTTACTCTACAGATGTAGGATCTTAATTTGACCAGTTTCTCACAGCAGGAAAATAATCATACAGCAACAGGAAATGGGAGTTATTATGTGGATTATAATCGACTGACATTTTTGTAGGGGTTGATACATTTTTTGTTAGGACAAATCAAGTCTGACATTTTGAAAGTGGAAATTAAAAACTTTAGAAGCCTTTTTAAACCTTGAATACACTACAAGTTTGCATTTCCTGCAGGAAATTTCTTGCAACAACAGCGTGATCAAATTAAGCTCTGACACGTGTATGAAAATAACGATGCTCAATAGGAATGAGTAGGAATAGAACAACCTGCATATCTAATGGCTTTGAGCAGGTTGCTCGTTATCAAAGCCGATGTACATCAGCATAAAAAGGAAAATTGCATCCACAAGGATAAACATGTCTTCCCAGGTGTGTTATCATAGCAACATTTTGACCCCTAGCTTTCAGGATATACATTTTTTTATGCTTCCCGACCCCAAAAAAGTTTGAAGATTTTTATATCTGGTCTTTGCACTTCTGTGTGTGTGTGTGTGTGTGTGTGTGTGTGTGTGTGTGTGTGTGTGTGCAGGTATACTCTCTGATGAGGAGGTGTTGGGAGAGTTCCCCAGAGAACAGGATTCAGTTCAAAGACCTGATCACAGAGCTGGAGCTGCTGCTGGACAAGATCCACGGAGGAGATGGACTGGCTGTCTGACCTGACAAAGCTGCTGCTGGATGAGATCCACGGAGGAGATGGACTGGCTGTCTGACCTGACAAAGCTGCTGCTGGACGAGATCCACGGAGGAGATGGACTGGCTGTCTGACCTGACAAAGCTGCTGCTGGACGAGATCCACGGAGGAGATGGACTGGCTGTCTGACCTGACAAAGCTGCTTCTGGACGAGATCCACGGAGGAGATGGACTGGCTGTCTGACCTGACAAAGCTGCTGCTGGACGAGATCCACGACGGAGATGGACTGGCTGTCTGACCTGACAAAGCTGCTTCTGGACAAGAGGCACGGAGGAGATGGACTGACTGTCTGACCTGACAAAGCTGCTGCTGGACGAGATCCACGAAGGAGATGGACTGGCTGTCTGACCTGACAAAGCTGCTTCTGGACAAGAGGCACGGAGGAGATGGACTGACTGTCTGACCTGACAAAGCTGCTTCTGGACAAGAGGCACGGAGGAGATGGACTGACTGTCTGACCTGACAAAGCTGCTGCTGGACAAGAGGCACGGAGGAGATGGACTGTCTGTCTGATCTGACAAAGCTGCTGCTGGACAAGAGGCACGGAGGAGATGGACTGTCTGTCTGACCTGACAAAGCTGACACATAGATGGATAGATGATAATACTAGTGATGCACCGATATGTCATTTTTGGCTGATACCGATATCCCATATTTTCCTTGCCAAAAAAACTGAAAATGAAATCCGATATTTAAAATTTTAGCGCATTATAGTACAGTTAAATAGTTAACACACACACACATGGACGCAGCGTTCTAAGGCACAGCATCTTAGTGCAAGAGGCGTCACTACAGTCCCTGGTTCAAATCCAGGCTGTATCACATCCGGCCGTGATTGGGAGTCCCATAGA